>NC_045434.1:166734653-166991258 GCF_002776525.5 Piliocolobus tephrosceles | reverse complement strand
GTATTTTTTTTTTTTTTTTTTGAGATGGAGTCACCCAGGCTGGAGTGCAGTGGTGTGATCTCAGCTCACTGCAACCTCCACCTCCTGGGTTCAAGTGATTCCCCTGCCTCAGCCTCCCAAGCAGCTGGGATTACAGGTGTATGCCACCATGCCTGGCTAATTTTTGTATTTTTTGTAGAGACAGGGTTTCTCCATGTTGGCCAGGCTGGTCTTGAACTCCTGACCTCAAGTGATCTGCCCCCCCTCGGCCTCCCAAGGTGCTGGGATTACAGGCGTGAGCCACCGTGCCTGGCCAAGAGCAATTACTTTTACAGGAATCTAGGTTCTGAGTCTGTACTGCCAAAAAATAAATAAATAAAATTTTTTTTAAAAGTCAGTATGGACAATGGAGAAGGCTGAAAGAAGGAAGAGAAAAGATAATTCTTAAGTTTCCCTATCCCTTAGTAAAGACAGTATATTCCCAAATGGAGAGTCATTGGAAATTTAACGTGGTATTGTCCTTCACATAAGAAATAATGTGACTGATCTAATGACAACCCAACATTAGCTTTTAGTTATTTTTCCAGCAGCAGCAGCAGCAGCAACGAGTTGCTCTGAGCCCCCATCACTAAGGTAGACCTATTTCCTGGGCACTGCAAATGGGTTCCACCACCTCCACTTTGGAATACCTTTTACTGGTAGTAGTCGAGCTGGATTTATATCTGGTAGTCACAGCATTAAAAAATGCATGATACTGGATTGTCAAGTAGAGGAGACATGGGAGCTAAGACCAAGGTTTTGACTGCCAAACCCAGGACTTTTCCTTGATTCATTAGGCAGTAGGCAACCATTAAATGTTTGAGTCAGGGAATACCATGATTGAAGCTGTGCTTTAAGAAGGTTAAACTAGCATTAGTGCATTGGATATAAAAGATCAAATAAGCAGCTGGGTGATGAGAATGAAAAGCAGCTTGCAGAAGTAAGGTAAATTCTGCAAGATCTGGCAATTAGGTTTGATGATCAAGGGAAAGGAAAGACTACTAGATTTTAAGGCTGGGCAATTGAAACAATACTGGTGGTATTTTCTGAAGTCAAAGTTTGACTAGAAGGAAAGGTGATGGCTTTGGCTTTAGATGAGCTAAGATTTAAAACTAGGAAAGTTTGCCTGCAGGCTTCCACAATCATATCCCATGCAAACAATTGGAAATAAAACAGCCAAAGCTAATAAGCATTTACAAGGAAAGGACACTGGGGCTATTTAATTTAGCAAGTGAAAAGATTTAGCAAAAAAAGAGAGAGGTGAAAGGATCTATTTATTTATCTGGTGACCTAGTTCCTAGCCTTTAACTCAGCATACTGACCTACCCGTGACACTATATGTCAGGGGAAGCAAGCAAAGCTTGTTTTGGGAGAAGTGCCCCAAGTACACACTGTCCTTTTTGAGATGGAGTTTCACTCTTGTCGCCCAGGCTGGAGTGCAGTGGTGTGATCTTGGCTGACTGCAACCTCTGCCTCCCAGGTTCAAGCGATTCTCCTGTCTCAGCCTCCCAAGTAGCTGGGATTAAAGGTGCCTGCCACCATGCCTGGCTCATTTTGTATTTTTAGTAGAGACAAGGGTTCACCATGTTGGCCAGGCTGGTCTTGAACTGCTGACCTCAGGTGATCCGCCTGCCTTGGCCTCCCAAAGTGCTGGGATTATAGGCGTGAGCCACCGCGCCCAGCCCACACTGTCCATTTTTACCTCATTGATACTTATTTTCATCTCCCTGCTCCTGGATAGCTGGTTCCATGTTCCAGCTTTCCATATTGCTTTTGATCTGCATGTGGTCTCTTCTGGCTGTTGGATACCTCTTTCCATGGGCTCTGAGAATGCTCAGATTTCAGCAATTGCATAGTTTCTAGCAGAAGACTTCCTCTGCCAGTCCAGCCCCTCAAAACCCTACTGCTCAGATTGACCCCAGAATCTCCTCCAGGAGATGGAGATTGGGGCAGTTTATCTTAATTTGGTTAGCAGATTTAGCTTCTCCAAAGCCACATTCTTACAAGGAATATTTGAAAATACATAGTTATAATGTAACAGCTTGCAATTCTCTTTCTTATTCTATAACTGATTGAAAATTCTAATAAGGAATATGTGTACCTTGATAGCAAGGTTGAAACTCAGTTGTTTAGAAAGATGGACTCCCCTATATTTAGCTGAAAAATCAGGGTTTGAGGCTTTTAGTTCCCTCTGAAACCATGAGGACTTAGCCCTCGGGCTCCAATTTAATTCTAACATGATTTAGAAGTCTGTTTCATTTCCCTGATGTTGAGTCACTAGGCTGGATTAATTTTCCAGGGTGTTGTGCTAATTATAGGTTAGTGGAGGAATGGACTAAATCAAAATGGCAATAAGCGAAAAAACAGCAGGTTACTCTGGGTGCTGCTCGAATGTAAAGCTATTTATAACATCACAATTGTATGGCTACTATTAATTAATAAACATCGCAGTGACCCTCAATTTTCAAAGATGTTCACCATCATTTTCTTGTTAATCTTTCCCATCTATGACTGCATTTGTTTTATATGAAGGGCAGAGCTGAGGAATTACTTCCCTTAAGTCATGTCTGTGGTTAAGCCAAAATTACACTTTAAACAGATGAATAATAATAAAAATAATATATTTGTGGAGTGTTTTTCAATTTTCAAAGGATCTTTTCCTTCATTGTTTCATGACACTTTATTCTTCATGCTTACTAAGCATCTGCTGGTTAGCTTAGGATAGTAGAAGAGAAGAAAGTTCAGTTTATGGGTATCTTGGTTAAATTTGAACTGAATAGGAACATAAGAAACACAACATTCAGGAGTTTAGAGGTCTGAGTTGTATGATCTTCGTTCCTTACCACCCTTTTTTGTTAGGTTTTCTTGGCCTTTGAGGACCCATAGAGCAAACATTCAGTTACATTAACTCTTTGTTTTTCAAGGCTTTAATTTTATTCCATTCAAACCTAAAATGTATGAATCCACAGAATGTGGTGTCAAAAGAAGCCTCAATTTAAGAAAGTTTAGTTAATCCAAAGATTACTTACATTAGAATATTGGAGTACAATCTCCAAATAGCTTAGCTGATCCTGGTGTCTGCTCTGAACCTTCATGCAGTATACCATTTCTGCTCTCTTTTTCTCACTCAACACCTGGGCTTTTCTTGACCCTCATAGACCCAGGATATCCATATAGTACAGTCGATCCTCCCAGAACCTTCTATACTCCCACAAGCAAAGAGATACATAGTTGCATGGATGCTTAAAAGGTTATGGAGTCTAACATTGTCATGTTACAAATAAAGAAACTGAGGCTCAGGGAGTTGAAGTGACTTTTCCAAGTCTCATAGTAATTACCAGTGCTGGGGTAAAAGCTGTCAGAGTTTTGCCCATGTAGAAAAGGAACTGAAAGTCACCAGAAAGTCAAACTCTCACTGTAGCAGTATTTGCCATAGCACAACTACTGAGTTAGCCACTTATATCATAGAGTGGTTCCCAAGATGTTCAAAGACGCTCTCTGACATAGGGTTTTGTGGTCATATTACTTGGTGTAGTTGGGAATTCATGAGGCAGATTTGAAGATTGGAAACTCTGGTAGGTTCCTTAGGAAGGATTTTGTTAAGCATTTCTCAAATCATTTCTTCACTATTTTCTTCCCAAAGAAAATCTAGTAACAGCTTGTGTAATTAGTGTTCATTGGTGATAGTGACACTTTGATGAACAAATACATGGTATCTGTTAAAGCAGATACCAAGCAGTCACAAGCAGGCTGAACTGTTGAGTTCTTTATTACAGGTTATTTTATCTTCACAACATCTTAGGATTAGGTATCACTATTCCTACTTTACAGATGGGCTTGGGACTTGTTGCATGTGACAGAAATTGAGCTCAAACTTGCTTCAGAGGAAAGGAGTGTTATTAGTTCCTAGAACCAACAAGCTTGGAACATTGAAACCAACGAGGTTCTTTCTCCTATCTCTGCTTCTGTGTTTGTCAAGTCTTTTACAGACAGATGTCCTCACAAGAATGAGGATACGGCTGTGCACAGCTTAGATTCACTCCCTAACACTCTGCAGCTAGAGAGGAAAGGACTACTGCTGCCCCACTTAACCAGATTCTGGAGAGGAACTCTGGCCAGCAAGGCCAGCCCCTCTGCTGTCTGTCTCTATGGAGGAAAATGGGTACCATTGTCAACCGAAAGGGGTCCTCATCCAGACTCCAAGAGAGAGTTTGATAAAGAATTCAGGGTGAGTCTATAGAGTAAAGTGAAAGCAAGTTTATTAGGGAAATAAAGAAACAAAAGAATGGCAATTCCATAGGCAGAGCATCCCCAAAGGCTGCTGGTTGGCTATTTTTATGGTTATTTCTTGATTATATGCTAAACAAGGGGTGGATTACTCATGAGTTTTCTGGAAAAGGGCTGACGAATTCCCAGAACTGAGGGTTCTTCTCCCTTTTAGACCATATAGGGTAACTTCCAGATGTTGCCATGGCATTTGTAAACTGTCATGGTGCTGGTGCGTGTCTTTTAGCATGCTAATGCATTATAATTAGCATATAATGAGCAATGAGGACTTTTGTCACCATTTTGGTTTTGGTGGGGTTTAGCCGCTTTTTTACGGCATCCTGTTTTATCTGCAGGGTCTTTGTGATCTGTATCTTGTGCTGACCTCTAATCTTATCTTGTGACTTAAGAATGTCTAACCTCCTTGGAATGCAGCCCAGTAGGTCTCAGCCGTATTTGACCCAGTCCCTATTCAAGATGGAGTTGCTCTGGTTTGAATGCTTTTGACACTGTGATTGGTTTAGACTCAGCTCACACCCTCTTTGTGGCATAGGAGATGTGTTTTCAGAAATCCAGAAAGGAGCTTAGACAAAACAGTAGTTTCAGGGAACATAGCTAGTTAAGTGATGGAACTGAGATTTGAAGTCAGATCTGTCTGACTCCAAAGTCCATGGTTTTTTTTGTTTGTTTTCTCTGTGGTTTGTTGTTTCTATGATGTAGTATCTGTCACCTTGACTCTCCTTTTGTCCCTCATGACCTTCTGTAGTTTCCCAGTCCTTCTGACTCATACCAGGGAAGCCTCCTGTTTCCATATATAACAAAGGCTCAGGGACTTCTAACTCCTGGCGGCCTGGCTGTTTGAGCCCTGGAATTGTACTCTCTCCTTCATTTCCCTCCTGACCCTCACTGGGAGAGTTTAGACTCGTGAGAAATACAGGTCTATGGCCTGCCTAAGAGAGGACCAGCCCACACCAAAGAAAGTACCACTGCCTCCTCCTCCCTAGTGGAAGCCACTGAGCCCTGAGGACAACATTTTCCTTAATCTCCTTGAAACCCAGGCAAACTTTGACAAAAGGAAAGGTGTTTCCAGTGTGTTGTTAATGGAACCTTGGTTGCTTGGCAGAAGTTAGGTATGAATGCTATGTCTGGCAGTGTGCAGTTCTTGTCTAATTTACCCGAAGGAAATGTCTGTGTGATGTATTTTTTTTTTTTTTTTGAGACGGAGTCTCGCTCTGTCGCCCAGGCTGGAGTGCAATGGCCGGATCTCAGCTCACTGCAACCTCCGCCTCCCGGGTTCACGCCATTCTCCTGCCTCAGCCTCCCGAGTAGCTGGGACCACAGGCGCCGGCCACCTCGCCCGGCTAATTTTTTGTATTTTTAGTAGAGACGGGGTTTCACCATGTTAGCCAGGATGGTCTCGATCTCCTGACCTCGTGATCCGCCCGTCTCGGCCTCCCAAAGTGCTGGGATTACAGGCTTGAGCCACCGCGCCCGGCCGTGATGTATTTTTAATTTGCTGAAGAAGGATAAGTGTTCAAACCTTTGTACATTTATGCTGAAATTAATTTTTCAAAGTCCACATAACTTCAGTGCTGTGGGATAGTCCTTAAAAACAGAAATTATGACTAGCCATAATAAATGACACATTTTTGTGAATGTCATCTCTCATAAAGTTGTTGTGAAACTTAAAGAGGATGAAGCATGGAAACCACTCAGCACCATGCTTGGCATATGAGTTGCCTTTCCTCTTACTCCCTTTTTAGCTCTTGGGGTGGTGATAGAAGCCACAAGAGATAAAATTCCTATGTGTATGGGATAGGAGTAGCTTTGGCTGTAAATAACAGAAAACTCAACATAAGAGCATAAAGAAGATTGGTCCAGCATGGTGGCTCCCGCCTGTAATCCCAGCACTTTGGGAGGCTGAGGTGGGTGGATCACCTGAGGTCAGGAGTTTGAGCCCAGCCTGGCCAACATGGTGAAGCCCTGTCTCTGCTAAAAATACAGAAATTTAGCCAGTGTGGTGATGTGCACCTATAATCCCAGTTACCAGAGAGACTGAGGCAGGAGAATTGCTTGAACTCAGGAGGCGGAGGGTGCAGTGAGCTGAGATTGTACCACTGCACTCCAGCCTGGATGACAGAGCAAGATTCCATCTCAAAAAAAAAAGAGAAGATCTTTTTCCCTCACATAACACCAAGTCTGATGTTGGAATCTGTTGGTTCAGTTTTAGTCTGGGAGCCCACTAAACCTATGGCTAATAGCTGTTCAATTCTCCTGGCCTTTTCTTCAGGCATTTTGACTCATGGTTTCAAAATTGCTGCCACAGCTCCATATATCATACTAACATCTTTATTTTTATTCATTTATTTATTTATTTAGAGACGGAGTCTTGCACTAGGCTGGAGTGCAGTGGTGTGATCTCAGCTCTCTGCAACCTCCGCCTCCCAGGTTCAAGTGATTCTCCTGCCTCAGCCTCCCGAGTAGCTGGGATTACAGGCATATACCAACACGCCTGGCTAATTTTTGTATTTTCAGTAGAGATGGGGTTTCACCATGTTGGTCAGGCTGGTCTTGAACTCCTGACCTCGTGATCTGCCCGCCTTGGCCTCCCAAAGTGCTGGGTTTACAGGCGTGAGCCACTGTGTCCAGCCTATACTATCTTAAGCACGGAGGAAGGGTAAGTGACCCACCTAGTCCTTTTATCAGGAAAGCAAAAAGCATTTCCAGACCACTGTCCACCAGCACTTCTTATGTCTCATTGGCCACTCAGCTCCGTAGGAAGTTAAGAAAGAGAGTATTTAGCTTTTCCACCCTTTATAAGTAGAGGTAGCCAAGGGAGAAAATGGTCAAGAATGGGTCTTGGGTCAGCTAACTTGTAGTATTTGCTACACTGAAGCTTTCAGTGTAATTCTTAGTTGTTCTGCAAAGCTAGGGAGGGGGTTGGAGTTGGAGGTCAGTTAGCAAGAGTCAACTTTGCTTTCTCCCCTTTGTCTAACTAAAAGACCCAGTAGAGCACAGTCAGATCCCCTCTAGAACATATAGGGGTGTGTAAGCTGCACAGTCAGTAGGAAGCCATTTCATGGGAGCCAATCATTAAATTTTTAGGAATTTTGTGAGCCAGCTGATAAACACAGACATTATTAAAAACTGAATTATAGGCTGGGTGCAGTGATTCACACCTGTAATCCCAGCACTTTTGGAGGCCGAGGGTGGCAGATCACCTGAGGTCAGGAGTTCGAGACCAGCCTGGGCAACATGGCGAAACCCCATCTCTACTAAGAATATAAAAATTAGTTGGGTGTGATGGCACACGCCTGTAATCCCAGCTACTTGGGAGGCTGAGGCAGGAGAATTGCATGAAACTTGGAGGTGGAGGTTGCAGTGGGCCAAGATCGCGTCACTGTACTCCAGTCTGGGAGACAGAACAAGATTATGTCTCAAAAAAAAGAAAAAAAAAAAAAAAACAAAAACAAGCCAGGTGCAGTGGCTCACGCCTGTAATCCCAGCACTTTGGGAGGCCGAGGTGGGTGAATCACGAGGTCAGGAGATCGAGACCATCCTGGCTAACATGGTGAAACCCCGTCTCTACTAAAAATACAAAAAAATTAGCTGGGCATGGTGGCGGGTACCTGTAATCCCAGCTACTCGAGAGGCTGAGGCAGGAGAACGGTGTGAACCTGGGAGGCGGAGCTTGCAGGGAGCTGAAATTGCACCACTGCACTCCAGCCTGGGCGACAGAGCGAGACTCCGTCTCAAAAAAAAAAAAAAAAAGTTGAATTATATGAACTTATAATTAAATGAAGTGTGTACAAAAAGATAATAAATACTCAAAGACCATCACAAATAATACTCAAGTGCTTTACTACATTTTACTATTAACTATGCTCTTGGGGATATTTATGTCTACTGCATCCGTATGGTATTTTTAAAATGTGTTACTGTGCATTTCTTCCCATCTCTGTGTTTAATAGTAGTATGTTGATGGCTTTAAATTGGCCATGGGAGTATTTAAACCAAAAGAAATCAGCAAATGCCACAAATCTGTCATGTATCTATTTGAGAGTATTAGTTGCTGAACATTCACCAGCACACCACTGGGCGCAATCCTAAAAATAACAATTTGGAGACAGAACAGAAATGCATGTACATTTGGGACAATTAGGTAGGAATTTCAAAACAATTTTCAGATCCTTGCCAGAGATAGAACACAAACAAGTGGTTTCTTGTGTTTGAAACCAATGCAATAAGAATGCGCTTTATAGGCTGCTTTCATTTTGCAAGGATACAGAAAGAAGTGTCATTTCTTCAGCTCCTGGTACTTAAGAGTCATTCCCAAACAATAGGATTCATTGTCACTACACCCTTAATAAAAACTCACTGTATATCTACTATGGGTGAGATTCTGAGCTTAACCAAGTGACATAAAAGATGACCTTTATTTTCAAAGAGCTGATGATTAAACTAGAATATTCACAGAAAAAAATAAATGAGAGAAGTCTGTTCTGAATGCTTCTCTTCATAGCACTTACCTTGATTTGTAAATATACATATACACACACACATACACATACAAACTATTTATATTTATATATTTGTGTATATATTATATGTATATACACACACACACATAGTGTATACTTGGGTAAATGTTTGTTTCATATTGTGTCTTCCATTAGTCCACAAGTTCCATTAGGGGTGGCAGCTGCATCTCATTTGTTCACAGCAGTGTCCTTGTATCTGCTCGGTGTCTGGCAGATAGTAGGTACTCAATTAATGTTTGTGGAATGTACATAAATAAATGAAATGAGCATTATGGACAATTGGAGCTGTAGGAGGTGAGAGGAAGGAACACTTAGCAATGACTGGAATGACTGGAAAGGCTTTAAGGAGGTGCTAGGACTTCAGTAGGACCTCAAAGGAAGGGTAAGGCATAAATTAGGCACATGACACATTCTGCAGAAGATGTGTAAGCCTGGAATGGAAAGTTTATTCCTTTTGTTGGAGTTGGAGCAAATTCAGTGGAGCTTCTGGGTTAGGGTCAGCAGGGTTATATTCAACTGAACTATGGTATTACCTGGACTCAAAGGAGCCAGATGCAATTTGAGAAGCAAATGCAGATCAAGGCCCAGAAGGGAATTCAAGGTTGAGTGAAAAGAACGATATCCATTCGGAGATCTAAAGGACAATTTTGAGGTCACACCTAAGAGACTAGGGAAACAAAAAATGCAGGATGGCAAGCAAGGCTGGAAGAGGCAGAATTTTAACCTGTGCTCTTCTTTTTTTTTACCAAGTGAGTTTGGTTTATTAGAACATAACATACTTTAAGCTTGTTAGAAACTTTTTTTTACATAAAATAAACAGAGCTTTGAATGTTTTCTTTTTATTATTATTTTAAATTAGAGATGGGGCCTTGCTATGTTTCCCAGACTGGTCTCGAACTCCTGGACTGAAGTGATCCTCTTGCCTCGGCCTCGTAAAATGTTGGGATTATAGGCACATGCCACTGGCCCCAACCTAGAATATTTTCTTTTCTTTTCTTCTTTTTTTAATTTTTTTGAGACAGAGTCTTACTCTGTCTCCCAGGCTGGAGTGCAGTCTGGGTTCAAGCGATTCTCATGCCTCAACCTCCGAAATAGGTGGGATTACAGGCATGTGCCACCACACCCAGCTAATTTTTGTACTTTTAGTAGAGACGAGGTTTCGCCATGTTGGCCAAGATGGTCTTGAACTCCTGGCCTCAAGTGATCTGCCTATCTTGGCCTCCCAAAGTGTTGGGATTATAGGTTTGAACCACTGCAATCAGCCTAAAGTATTTTCTTGATGGTTATTACAATAAGAAATAAAAATATAATAACTTTGTTTCCCCACTCTTTGTAGTCTCATTTCCCTTACTCCCTATTGGACATTCAGTATATAGTTCCAGATGGAATAAAATAAACCCTCAATATCAGATTAAGCTTAAAAGACTATTCAGGAAACCATTTTTTGAACAAAACTAAACCAGAACATGTTTCTCACAAATGCCTATTAAAGAAACAAGAAATAACATCACTATCATTATTAATATATTTAAATATAATGTGTATCTTGCCACAGGCTGCATTTTAGGATACTTATTTTAGATGTATTAGAGAAACTCTGGCAATACAAAAAAGATGAAAAATTAGTGCTAAAGGAGTAATTATAAATCAAGACAGAAATATTATGGGCCAGGAATGGTGACACATGCCTGTAATCCCAGCACTTTGGGAGGCTGAGGTGGGCGCATCACCTGAGTTCAGGAGTTCAAGACCAGCTGGGCCAACATGGTGAAACCCTGTCTCTACTAAAAATACAAAATTAGCCAAGAGTGGTGGCACATGCCTGTAATCCCAGATACTCAGGAGGCTGAGGCAGGAGAATCACTTGAACCCAGGAGGTGTAAGTTGCAGTGAGCTGAGATCACGCCATTGTACTCCAGCTTGGGCAAAAACAGGGAAACTCCATCTCAAAAACAAACAAACAAAATTACAGAAGCATTGTACACAAAGTGGGAAAATTGCTTTAGAAGTAGGTAAGTCAAGATAAGAAATACCAGAAAAAAAAGGCCTTTCTTTTTTCAACCAAGATTTGCTAAAAGGTTTTTGTTGTTCAGTAATTCACCTTGATCCACAAAGATAGCATTAAACAAAATAGGCTTAAACTGTAATATAAGATATTTAGGTGGCATAATACAAGATTTGTTTCAGTGAAGATTACTAACCAACAGAATTTGATATAATAAATATAAATGTCTTTTCATATATTTTTATTTTATTTTATTGAGCAAATGTAAGAGGGTTGATAATCTATCAAATCTCTTCTATGCTTTTGCTTCAGGATATTTAAAGTAAACATAAGAGATATGCCATGTGACAGATTTAACAGGGTTTTTTCCTCTTGTTGTTTATTCAATTGTAATTAAAGACTTTACCTGCAGAAATAAGCCACATGAAATACCAATGGAAAATCTGAACAAAATTGATTACTTCCAAATATCATTTTACAAAACAACCATTCTATCTTATGATCTATCCCAAATATATTAGGGCAAACAAGAGGAAGATGATAATGCTTTCTTTTATTTCCTCTTACATCACAAAAAGTAAGCAAAAACAACAAATAAGAATTGCTACTAGGTGTGGTGGCTCATGCCTGTAATCCCAGCACATTGGGAGGCTGAGGAAGGAGGATTACTTGAACTCAGGAGCTGGAGATCAGCCTGGGCAACATAGCAAGAACTTGTCTCTACTAAAAAAATAAAAATGAAAAAATAAAAATAAAAAATCAGCTGGGCATGGTGGCATATGCCTATAGTCTCAGCTATTTGGGATGCTGAGGTGGTAGGATCTCTTGAGCCTGGAGATCAAGCCTCCAGTGATCTGTGATCATGCCACTGCACTCCAGCCTGGGTGGCAGAGTGAGACCCTATCGCAAAAAAAAAAAAAAAAAAAAGAATTGCTAATGCAACCCATATTTTAAACATTTACCCTGCATCTAGATGTCAAATAAAGGAATAAAGGAGTGAACAAAAAGGGAACTATATTGATTCAGTGATTAAAGAACAAATGTTTCATTGAAAACTTAAGGTTTTTTTTTGTTTGTTTTTGTTTTTCTTGAGATGGAGTCTCGCTCTGTCAGCCAGGCTGGAGTGTAGTGGCACGATTTCGGCTCACTGCAACCTCTGCCTCCTGGGTTCAAGCAATTCTCTGCCTCAGCCTCCTGAGTAGCTGGGATTCCAGGAACCCCCGCCACCATACCTGGATAATTTTTGTATTTTTAGTAGAGACAGGGTTTCACCATCTTGGCCAGGCTGGTCTTGAACTCCTGACCTCATGATCCACTGGCCTCGGCCTCCCAGCATGCTGGGATTATAGGCGTGAGTTACCGTGCCCAGCTGAAAACTTGAAGTATTTTTAGAGAAAGAGAAAATTAAGTTTTCATGAAAGAAAATCTAAAATTAGAATGGCATAAAAGATTCCTAGGGCAGGTTGATAATATTCCGAGTGATGCCAAATACCTATTTATGGAAACAAATGGTCTTTTTCTTCTGTCGAGTTGCACCTATGCAGGACAGATGAGACAATGACTATGCACATTTATGCTTTCTACTAAGACAAGGGAAGAACGAAAGCCTGGCTAGTTCTTGTACTTGTCTCTTTTTAAAAATATTAAGAAGAAAATGAAATGGAAAGAATGATTTAGGAAAGAAAAAAGAAGTGTAGATTGAGGATCATGAAGTTGGCTCATTTAAGGAAGTGGTATAATAACAAGTTCAATTAATAAGATACTTTTCTATTATTTCAGAGCCAACAAAAGGCAGTGTGCTATAGAACAGCATTTCTTAAACATTTCTTAACCCCCTGGGGGTCATAAGAGGTCAGTTCTGATTGAGCAGTTCTGGGGTAGGGCCTGATAGTCTGCATTTCTGGCAAGCTCCAAGGTAAAGCCATGCTTGCTGCTAGTCCAAGGCCAACACTTGGATCAGTAAAGCTGTAAAATTAATGTTAATCTAAGTCATAAAGAAGACAAATGAAAATGTCAGATAATTTTGTCCTAGGGAGAAGATTTAAAGCCCTAGAAATTTCTTTGGGAGGGCTGGGTTCCTATGTAGTTTAGAAACGGAAAGGGCATGTAGACCAAGAGAGCACTATCAAGTCACCCAGAGTTAAGAAATATTTAAGTATAAGTCAGAGGGGCATGAAAGGCTGTTTCCAGAAAGGTAGCTACAATCCAGCTTCTCCTCTGATTCTGAGCTCAACTCAGAAGTGGCAAAATTCTTTGAAAGGCAGAAGAATCAGAGCTTAGGGATGCATAAACTACTAAAAGCTCTGCCTGGAGCACAGACATAAAAGCACAGCAAGAACACAGCAGTGTATGTCTTGAATTAATCCTGGCTCAAGGGAAGCCTCAGGTCTTTATTTTACCCAAACCCAAAGAATAATCAAATTGTCATTATTAAATACCTCTACGTTCAGAAGAGGTGCTATGTTTATTTTTCTTTAATGTTTGTTTTGATTAAAGGGAGCCAATATATACTGAGTACATAGTATTTACCTCTCATTGTAAGATTAGTACATGAATTAACTCTTCCAAATTTTCATCCACCTTTCTACACACATTTACAATTGAGGAAACTAAGAATTAGTGTTTATGACTTTCTCAAAATAACACACATATTAGGACTTACTTATAGAGTTAAGTTGATAACCAAATTAATGTATTAATTAATAATTTATCACCAAAAGATACTTGCTTACAGTTTATTCTAAATCTCTGTTGCAAATCTGGAGTCTTTTAATTGTCTGATTGATGGTCTGATTGTAGCAATAGTTTGTGTCAGCTCCATGAATTACAAATTTGACATATTACATGATGAAATCAAATTTGAGATGTGAGTTCTGGACTTGCACTGCCCAATATGGTAGCCTTAGCCCCATCTGATTACCTACATTTAAATTAATAAAAATTGAGTTAAATAAAAAAATTCCTTTCCTCAATCACATAAGCCACATTTTCATTGTTCAGTAGCCACAGATGGCTGGTGAATACCACATTGGACAGCATATTATTCTAAATGAACATTTCCAGGATATTTTCAACATCACAACAAATTCTGTTGAAAAATTAAATCCCATTTTAATGTTAACAGATCTCCTATGCATTTGTGAATTTTTAAGCAATTTAACTTACTACCTAACTCTATTCTCACAATCATCATATGAAAAATATCTAAGGTAATGTTATCATGTTTTATAAAGCAGACTCATGCTGGGAATTTTTTAGAGCCACAGCTGAGGTTAAAGACCCTGGGGACTTAAAACTTGTGCAACTTGTTTATGCCCCTCTTCTTTCTTCTTCTGTTCATCCGTCGTCTTTCCCTAGGTGATGTCATCCAATTCCATGACTTTAAATACCTCTTCCCTTGGGACTGGGGATATCCAACTGCTTGACATTGCCATGCGAGTTCTTACAGGCACCTCAAACTTAATATGTCTAAAACAGTACTCCTGATTTTTACATCCCATCCCCCTGCCCAGTTTTTCCCCCTCCTGCCTTTCCCATTTCATGGAATGGACTCTGTCTATTCTCCCTGGCACTCCTCATCTCATTCTTAATATTTCCCTTTCCTTCACCAGTCCTCCTTCCCACAAAGCCACAGCTAATCCAACAGCAAGTTCAATTAATTCTCTCCCTCTTTTTTTTGTTTTCCGAGATGGAGTCTTGCTCTGTGGCCCAGGATGGAGTGCAGTGGCAGGATCTCCACTCACTGCAACCTCCACTTCCCAGGTTCAAGAGATTATCTTGCCTCAGCCTCCCAAGTAGCTATGCCACCACACCCAGCTAATTTTTGCATTTTTAGTAGAGACAGGGTTTCACCATGTTGGTCAGGTTGGTCTTGAACTTCTGACCTCAGGTAATCTGCCCACGTCAGCCTCCCAAAATGCTGGGATTACAGGCGTGAGCCACTGTGCCCGGCCCAAGTTCAATTAATTCTATCTGCACAACATATCTTGAATCCAATGACATCTCCTCTACTGACATAACATCTGGTCCACTCTGACTAGCTTTCTAACTAGTTTTCCAGCTGCCATTCTTAGTCTTCTGTTTATTCTCCACAAGAAACCAGAGTGATCTTTTAAAAATGGAAATTAGCCAATATCTCTCATGAACTTAGATGCAAAAAAATTTAACAAAATATTAGCAACTTGAATCAAGCAGTGTATAAAAAATTACATACCATGACCAAATGGGATTTATTCCAGGGATACTGGGCTGGTTCAATATTTGAAAATCAAATAATGTTATCCACAACATTAACAGACTAGAGAAGAAAATTCACATAATTATATTGATTGGTGTAGAAAAAAAATTTGACAAAATTCAATATCCATTCATGAAAATTTTAGAAAAAATAGAAAGAGAAGGAAATGAATCAACTTGACAAAGAGCATCTACAAAAAATCTATAGGTAATATTATGCTAAATGATGAAAGACTAAATGCTTTTCTTCTAAGATTAGGAAAAAAGTAAGGATGCCCACTCCTACTACTCTTAATCAATACAGTCATGAAAACTCTAGCCAGCACAAGGTAGAAAAAAAGCCAAAACATACAGATTGGAAAGGAAGAAATAATTTCCCCTGATTTGCAGACAACATGATTGTTTATGTAGACGAACCCCAAGGCATCTACACCAAAACCCAAGCAAAACAAAACAAAATTCCTACACCTAATAAGTTGAGTAAGGTCACAGGTTACAAGATGAACACACACAAAAATTCTATATACTAACAAGGAATATGTGGAAACTGAAATTAAAAACACAATATCATTTACAATAGCTCCAAAGAAAATGAAATACCTAAGTATAAATTTAACAAAGCAAGTACAAGATTCATATACTAAAAATTACAAAACACTAATGAAAGAAATCAAAGATCTAAATAAAAGATAGTGGTAACATTGAATGCTGCTGAGGATGCGAAAAAACTGGATCACTGAGAATACAATCCCAGTGGGAATGTAAAACAGTTCAGCCACTTAGGAAAATAGTTTAGCAGTTTCTTTTAAAACTAAAAATTTGGCCGGTCGTGATGGCTCATGCCTGTTATCCCAGGACTTTGGGAGGCCAAGGCGGGCAGATCACCTGAGGTCAGGTGTTTGAGACAAGCCTGGCCAACATGGCTGAAACCCCATCTTTACTAAAAGTATAAAAATTAGCCAGGTGTGGTGGTGGGCGCCTGTAATCCCAGCTACTCAGGAGGCTGAGTAGGAGAATCGCCTGAACCAGGGAGGTGGAGGTTGCAGTGAACTGAGATGGTGCCACTGCACTCCAGTCTGGGGGACAAGAGGGAGACTCAATCTCAAAAAAAAAAAAACAAAAAACAAAACTAAAAATCCACTTAACATACAATGTTGCAATTGTACCCTTGGATATTTATTCCATAGATATGAAATTGTATCCTCAATGTTCAAACCTGCACACAAATGTTCATTTATGATCATTTATTTATAATTGCTAAAAAATGGAAACAACCTAGATGTCCTTCAATGGGTGAATAGTTAAATTGTGGTACATCTTTACCATGGAATACTATTCAGCAATAAAGTGGAAAGGACTATTTTTATTTTTATTTTTTTAAGACAAGGTCTCACTCTGTCACTCAGGCTGGAGTGCAGTGGCGTGAACATGGCTTACTGTAGCCTCAACCTCCTGGGCTCAGGCCATCCTCCCACCCCACCCTCCCAAGTAACTGGGACCTGCTGATTTTTAATTTTTTGTAGGTACAGGGTTTCACCATGTTGCCCAGTCAGGTCTTGAACTCCCGAGTTGAGCTGATCTGCCCACCTTGGCCTCCCAAAGTGTTGGGATTATAGGTGTGAGTCACTGCATCTGGCAAGGAAGGGCCTATTGACATAAGCGACTAGTTGGATAGATCTAAAGGGAATTCTGCTGCGTGAAAAAAGCCCATTTCAAAGGATTACATACTGTACAAGTCCATTTGTACAATATTCTCGAAATGTTGTAATTATAGAGATGGAAAGTAGATTAGTGTTTTCTAGGAGTTAGGATTTGGGGTTTTCCGAGGAGTTAGGATTTTTGTGGGGAGGGAGTAGGAGTGCTACAAGGGGCACTACATGGCACTACAAAGTGCCATGGAGCCTTGTGGTAATGAAACAGTTGTGCATTTTGATTGTGGTGGTGGCTACTGGAAGCTACACATGTTAAAAAATTGCCAAGAACTACACACACACACATATACACACACACGGGAGTACCTGTATTGCTGGTGAAATCTGAATAAGCTCTGTGGATAGTAGCAACGTCAATTTCATGGTGTTTGTATTGTGCTAGTTATATAAGATGCTAACATTGGGGAGGAGGAGGAAGGGTATTATGAGACCATTCGGTACATTTTTTTGCAACTCCCTGTGAAGCTACAAATAAAAAGTTCAAAAATATAAATCAGATTGTAGTGTTCTCTTACTTTAAGTCCTTTGAAGGCTCCCCATTGCAAGTAGAAGAAAATCTAGGTTCCTTACCTTATTTTACCTGCTCCCTGCCTCTCTCTGACCTCATCTCACTCCTTATCTTATTAACTGAGTTGAAGCACACAAATCTCCCCTCACACACACACTGCTCTTCGTGTTCTGCTCCTTCCCACCTGGGAGAGGCTTCACGCTGTTTCCTTACTAAATAGCTCTTCGCATATCTCACTGCATGTCTTGTTATCATTCAGGCTCACCTCTAGGTCACCTCCTTGGAGAAGCTTCCCTGACTTCCTGTTGAAAGCATTGTTATTCTCTAGTGCATTTTCTTCCCAGTACCCGCCAATATCTGAATTTATCTTTTATCTTTATTTATTAACTGTCTTCTACCATTAGAAGGTAAACTCTAAGAGAACTGGGACCATGCTATTTTATTCATAGTGTTATCTCCAGTGGTAGAAAGTGCCTGGTGCTGGATTCCAAGGACAGTCTACACCCACACACCCACACACCCACAGATGCGCACACACACACATACACTAAAAAGTACTCTTCTTCCTCCCCTAGGTTCTGGACAATTTCAATAAATATAATAAAAGGGTAAAGACAGAAGTGAAAACATCACCTTTCTTACTAACAAGGGATAGTTGAGAAGTGTAGTTAGACAATGCTCACTGGCGAACTAGGCAGCCTTACCTCATCTGGTCCCAGGCAACTCTATAGTGGATTAATCCCTCCTTCACCAATGCCAGGAACATAGGTGCATGCAAAATATTCTGTGAATGAAAGAGGGAAGGAACAAAGGCTGTGATGAATTCCTGAGTCTTCACTCATGTTGTCTCCCAGAAAAAGGCACAGAACTAGGACTGCTGATTTAAAGATACACGGCACAGATGGAAAAGATGCTAAGGATGGTTGGAGGCACAGGTAGGAGGAAGTCTGCAGAGAGTCTCAATGCCAGGCCCAGACATTGAGAAGCTGTTTAAGGTGAAGTTGGGTGTGGTCATACATCTTTTTATCCACTTCCGTCTGCTCATTTACCTAGGTGCTGTTTCTGTTACTTAGGGGAGGTGTAAGTGATTGCTGTTTCTATGAGTAGGCTCACTTTAGTACTCCTTGCTGGTACAGTATTAAGCAACCCATCAGCCTTAACAGAGTTTATGTCTGTATCACAACTCTCTTATCTCAAAAATAATAAAAGCACACCTAACGTGTCTCCTTGTCAGCGACCACAAGGTGCCATATTAATCAGAATTGGAATTTTTTGAAAAAGATAACCCTTGAGTTACAAACTGCCCCCACATTTCTTTCACTAAAGAAACTTCCATTTCTTTAATGAAAAATGGAAGTTTGGGGAGCCAAATAGATTATCTGGAGCAGTCCGGCTATAGTGATAAATAAGAGACAAAAAAGTGATTGTCAGCACCATCAGAGGAAAGAGAAAGAATGTGGGTTAGGCAGCATACAGGTTATGCACAAGTATGAGGAATAAACAACACCCCTAATTCCAGCAGCCTAGGAAAAGAAACCCCTTAAGAAAGAGGAAATGTTGTTTCTACCCTGAGCCACCACCACTAAATTATCTCATTGACCCAATATTGCTCAACACATAGATACAGCTTTTTTTTTTTTTTTGAGATGGAGTCTCGCTCTGTCACCCAGGCTGGGCTGGAGTGCAATGGCACGATCTCGACTCACTGCAACCTTCGCCTTCTGGGTTCAAGCGATTCTCCTGCCTCAGCCTCCAGAGTAGCTGGGATTACAGATGCCGGCCACTGCACCCAGCTAATTTTTGTATTTTTAGTAGAGACGGGGTTTCACTATGTTGGCCAGTTTGGTCTCAAACTCCTGACCTCAGGTGATCCACTTGCCTCGGCCTCGCAAAGTTTTGGGATTACAGGTTGTGAGCCACCAAGCCTAGCCAGATCCAGATTTTTCTTGATGGTTTCTCTATTATTTCTCCAGGTATTTTATTTATATATATATATATATAGTGTGTGTGTGTATATATATATGGTGTGTGTGTGTATATATATGGTGTGTGTATATATATGGAGGTGTATATATACTTGGAGGGGTGTGTGTGTATATATATACATATATATGTGTATATATATATAAAATTTCTTTTCTATTCTATCTCTCTGGTTTGGCTTGTGCACACTGGGCAAGGTTGAGCCCACCCATATGCTCTGTCAAATGCTTCAGTGTTTTGTGTGTGTGTGTGTGTGTGTGTGAGAGAGAGAGAGAGAGAAAGAGAGAGAGAGAGAGAGAGAGAGGGGCATGGGAGGATAGAGGTGTCAGAGGTCTCTGTGTAAAAACCAGATCTACTTACTGTTCTGGAATTGTTTTAAGATTTGAAGAGCTGTTACAGGTCACTAATGGCTTGGTGTCTTAGCTTTTCACCTTGCTTTGCTGTGGAAGAAGAGACCCTGAGCACCAGGAATAGCATGAAATGCAGGAAGGGGGAAGGTAAAAGCAGTTTTACTTACTTTAGGATTTTACTTAATATCTATTTGTAGAAACCTACTCACTGAAATGAACATACCTCTCTATGTCAATCAATGGTACGCAAGATTGCAGGAAGAAACGTTCTCCACTAGTCAACATTTGAAAATGTCTTAAATGTCTTGTGTGTTTTTTTTTTTCTTGAGATAAGGCTTCAGTCTGTAGCTTAGGCTGGAGGGCACTGGTGTAATCACAGCTCATTGCAGCTTTGACCTCTTGGGCCTCAACCTCCCGAGTAGCTGGAACTACAGGCACATCACCATGACTGACTAATTTTTGTTTTAATGCTTTTAGAGACAGGGATCTCTGCTATGTTGACTAAGCTGGTTTCTAACTCCTGCCCTCAAGCAATTCTCCTACCTCAGACTCCCAAGTAGCTAAGATCATAGGTGTGAGCTGCCACCCTGGCCTGAAAATGTCTTTCAGTCAGAAATTTACCCACATTTGTGAAAATACAGGAGCTGCACCATATAATCCACAGAAAGCTTCTGAGCTTTCTGAGTTTTTGAGACAGACTTTGGGAATCCACTTTTCCAAGTTAGAAAGAAAATGTAAGAGTCCCTGTTTGGTGCTTAAACGTATTCTCAAGTATTTATCATTGTTTCACTCATATTGCCATTTAACTTTTCAACTCTTTATCCCTCGGTCCCCTAATGCAAAGGGGGACAAGGAGGGTGTGTCAGTCACGGTCCCTGCAGGAAGCAGACGGCACATTCAGATAGAGTTTGGAAAAGAATTGAACAAAGGTTACCTATTTACAGAGGTGAAGCCAGGTTAGAGGAACAACTAGGGCTGAGGAGGCACCCAGGAGTAGCCACAGGGAGAAGTCTACTTCCTGTTGGCCTAAAGGGGCCTTGTGGGAGCTGGAGTCGTGGAGGAGGAGCTGCCCGGACTGGCATCTCAGAGGGGTCTTAGAGGTAATGCGTTACCAGAACCCCTGTGCAGCAGCACAGAGAGGGATCAGTGAAAAAATATTGACCTCACACTCCTCTAGCTCTTAATCTTCCACCAGTGCCTTCAGTAGCCAAACCCAGCTGGAACCCAGAGGACAAGGAAACCCAAGAGATATGGCCTATAACAGTTCACTCCTTGGGACATAGTGCAGGTTACAGAACGGCCCTGAACAGAAGGTAACAACAGCTATCATGTTGCTACCCCCTGGTGGGGTGGCAAAAAGGGTGAATTTTGCCAATTATCGTTGGTGCCCTTGATACTCCAGGTGAATGAAAAACTGGACTTAGCAGTTTCCCTGTGGATGGGACCACCTAGGAGAGAGAGTAAAAGAGGATGAGAACTTTGTGATTGCTTTTTTCTCATAATGAGTATGACATCACCTAGATTTGGGCTATGCAAGGAATGAAAGAGGAAAAGGAGATCACACACTCTCAGACTGGTCTCCAGAGGCAGTAGGCAGCCCAGATTTGAAGTAACTGCCCCAGGTCTGGGACAATTTCTGGCCTGTTCCTGCCAGAATGTTGCTCCATTTTCCAAGGAATTCAGGCAAAGGTTGATTTAAGAAGTCTGGGTTCTTTGAGAAATTGTCTTGGCCAAAGAAGAGCTGACTTAGCTCACCAGGTCTTCCATCCACAGGGACGAGCTTCTGTGACATGGCATCCTCAGTCTGGATGCTCCTGGCAGAGCCTGATGTGCACATAGTACTTCTAAAATACATTGATCAGAAATCATATTGCTCAAGACAGGGATTATCTTGCCATCAGAGCTAGCTTTGTGGATGAATGTACAGAGGGGTAACAGTTGATGGAAGGAGGGGTAACATTCCAAACCCATGTTCTTTTTCAGAGGCCTGTTTCCAACTTGTTTGTGTTGTTTACTCTTTCATCATCTGATAAATATATTTAGAGTTCTATGTGTCAGGCAGAGCCATCGTAGCTCAACTCTAGCACCGCCCAACTTGTGCAATGCCATAGTCCTGTTAGGCTGTGTACTTGACCCAAGTGACATAAGGAAAACATGGTATCTACCTTCTTAAGAACATAATTGGTTTGCATATGTTCACACTTGCCTCTTCTCCAATTAATTCTCTATAGAAGACGCATAGTGATGATTGAAAAATACAGTGTAACCATGTGCCCCTCTGCTTAAAATCACTCAATGGCTTCCTGCTGCCCAGAAGGTCAACAGCAAAATCTTAGGCCTTGTGAGTGAAGAAGACAGATGATAGATCACAGTACAACATTGGAGGTCCTGCAATAGACACTAACCAAGTGCTGGTGCTCAGAGGATAGAGTCTGGGGCTATCCTCTTGAAAGTCTCACACTGATGGGACGCAGTGGCTCACACCTGTAATCCCAGCACTTTGGGAGGCTGAGGTGGGCGGATTACGAGGTCAGGAAATAGAGATCATCCTGGCTAACACAGTGAAACCCCGTCTCTACTAAAGAATACAAAAAATTAGCCAGGTGTAGTGGTGAGCGCCTACAGTCTCAGCTACTTGGGAGGCTGAGGCAGGAGAAAGGTGTGAACCCAGGAGGCGGAGGTTGCAGTGAGCCAAGATTGTGCCACTGTACTCCAGCCTGGGCGACAGAGCGAGACTCCGTCTCAAAAAAAAAAAAAAAAAAAAAAAAAGAAAGTCCTACACCATCTATTACTTGGAATAAGTTATCAAGTATCTAAACAAAAACAATATTTCCTGGGAGGTGGATGGTGTTAACTTTACCTGATAACAATTTTCAGATTTATTTGATAGAAAAAATTGAACCTCTTTCTACCTATGTTTATGTGCCTCTTCAGTATTTAATCACTTAAGGCTCATACATCCTAAAGTGTTCTCCCTGGACCCCACTTCCCTCACTATTCATATCTCCCCTTTTCCCTGCATAGCAAAACTTCTCAAAAGAATTGTCTTCTTCCTGGGAGGTCATTTTCTCATGCCTGTCATTCCTCATCTTCCAGCTTACTTCATCCTTTTTTACAATACCGTCATGCAATCAGAATGATTCTCACTAAGGTTAATAATGGCTGCCATGTTGCTAGAACAACTGGCAACTCTTCAGTCCTCAGCTTGCTCAACTTGCAGCAACATTTGATACTATGGACACCAGCTCCCTCTCAAAACACTTGCTGCCCTTGGCATCTGTGAAGCACATTCTCCTAGCTTTCCTCTTCTTTCTTTGGCTATTCCTTCTTAATATTGTGGCTGGATTACCCTCCTCTGCATGATCTTCAAATGCAATTCCCAAAGGTTTTTCTCCACATGTCTTTCTCTTGTCCCTCTACCCTCTTTCCCTAACTGAACTCATCCCTACCCATGGCTTCAATGATCACCTATACAACAATAACACGAACATTTTATTTCATTAGCCCAATCTTCTCTTTTGAGATTCAGATTCACATATATTGACTTTTCTGTTCTAAAAGGCATCTCAAACTCAGCTTATTTAAAACCAAACTCATGATGTCCCATCTACCTCAAAACTGGTCTTTCTACAGTGAGTAACTCCACTATCTATTGACAAGTGTGGCTTCATTCTTAACACCTTCTCTCCATTCTTCCCAAAGACCAAGTCCTGTTTTTTAACCCAACTATCTCTCCAGTCTGAACATATCTCTCCTCCACCACTGCCATCTCCTAAATCTAAGCTACCATCACCTCTCCTTTGAACTGTGGCAATGGCCTGCTGATTGGTTTGCATATGTGCACACTTACCTCTTCTCCAATTAATTCTCCATAGAACACCCACAGTGATCATGGAAAAATACGGTGTAACCATGTCCCCTTCTGCTTAAAATCACTCAGTGGCTTCCTGCTGCCTGGAAGGTCAACAGCAAAATCTTTCACAAGGCCCAAGGCCCTAAGGTGATCTAGACCATAAATGATCCAGCCCTGGGTCCCTGCTTCAGTCCCAGCTCTTTTCGTTCTTCCTCTTGCTAACCACACTGGCTTTCTTTCAGTTTTTCCTATTTTTGTGCTCCTCCTGCTTTAGGACCTATGGAGTGCTAGTCATTCTTCCTAGAAACCCATCTCCCTTCTTTTCACTAAATTACATAAACCAACTTTTAGATCTCAGATTACATTTCCATTCCCAGGGAGTCTTTCTTAAACTCTAGGGTAGATGAGGCCCATTTTCCTTCTTGGTTATTTTAAATGTGTAATCATGTGCTTCTATGGTTATTTGGTTAATGTTTTTATTTTCCTCTAGACTGTAATATTCATGATGTCTGAGTCCACTTCTGTTTTCCTTAGTATAGGATCCCTAGTTCTTAGTGTAGTACCAGGGACATAGTAGGCACTCAATCACTTTTAGAAGAAAGAAAGCCTAAAAAGAAGGGCCCAGAGGGAAAATGACTAAGGGTAGGTGGAGTACGACCTTGGGAATTACTCAAGACAGATATAGACAATTTGGTGGCTATGTCTTGACAGTGGTGACCCTCAGGCAGAAGAGAACTATGAGGGTGTGTCAGGGACAGAAGGCCAGGTCCACAGGCACCCTCTGTGCCTCTGTAAGGCTGCATCATGGCTGGGGGCACACACACTAACCTGTCAGTCCAGAGACCTGCTTTCAAGGCCTAGATTTGATGCTAACTAGCTGTGTGTCCTTTCCCTGTCATTCACGACTTCATCTGTAAAATAACAGGGTTGGATTATTATATCAGTCAGGGCTCTTAGTTGCAAAGAAACAAATATTGCTTCTGGACAATTGAAGCAGAAAATGAACTGATTGAAAGGATGCTGGCCAGCTTACAAGATTGCCTAGAACCCTGGAAGACCAGACCTAGAGGACAGGCAAAAGCAAGGAAGACTGTGCAGACAAGCCAGGGCCAGAATCTCAGGGAGGGACCAGACAGTGACAGGGCCACTGTGGCCGCTTGACACGCCAAGTGTCACAGCCTGCACCTGTGCCATGAATGGGCACAGAGTACCCCTGTACTAAATTGGCTGTGCTGTCCTTGGAAACTGGATGTTACTGCCTTTGCTGCTACCCTTGGAAAGAATTCGCCACTCTCCCTCCTTCTTTGCGTCACTAACTCCTGACTCACAAACCTGAGCAGGTGCATCTGACATTCTGAGCTAGGTCACACTTAGAGCCCTGGCTGCCAGGGGAAGTGGGAAAGCAGAGCTTTCCAGAGAAAGAGGCAGGCTCTGCCAGCCAGCTTTACTCCTGAGATGGAAAGTTCCCCAGTGTAGGAGCTGAAGAGTTCAGATTCTGGGTAGCCATGAACATCACATGTCCAGTACTAGGCCGTCTCCAAGGTCCCTCCAGCACTAACGTTTCCATGTTTCTGGGCACCACAGTGAGAATTGGCACAGTCATCACATCAACATTCTTTCCTTTAAATCAGCAGATTCTAAGAGCTACATCAACATCTCTTTGCCACAGACAACTACGCTATGTATTACAAATCCTAATTTCTAGGTACTTGGGAGACATACTCTGCATGTCCTTGCCTTTGTGTTTAATTGAGCCACTGACACCAGGCTGTTTTTCCTGACCCCACAGCCCTAAAAATAGGGCATTATTGAATAGCCCAATAACCTAGTCAGAGCTCTCTGCCTGCCCCTGGCCTGTGTGTGGATTCATATTTTCAGTGAGCAGATGCCCTTTCCATTAGATGATCTATTTTTAAACTTGCCAAATGTCAATTCTCTCTCAAATGGCAATTCCCATTCTCAAAAACTCGCTGGTTTGTTTGTTTGTTTTCCTGGCAGAATTTACTCTACAATGTACAAAACACATTTGTCATTTATGGTTCTTTTTGGACAGAAGTACATTTTTAAATTCTTGCCTCTACTCTCTTCTTTTTTATTTGATTGAGAGCTAAGAGAACTGATGAAAAAGGGATTCTGGAAGTGCAGGGTCCAGGATGTTGGAGTAATTTATGCGCCTTCTTTTAATTCAGTTTCCACCATATCTGCTTCCTTTTTTGGCATTTAAAGTAGACAAGCTGCGGGAGCAAAGCAAACTTTATAAAATCATTCAGTGTGAATAGCTGATTCCGGCTTAATTTGTTGCCACTCCAAGGTAACATAGAGGTGTGAATATAAAGTAATATGACTGATGCTTAAAAACCTCCAGACATCTGACACATCCAAATGAATGTTGAACTACTCAAAGAGTCCCCTTTGGATGACACTGTTGTTGGTTTGACAATATTCTCTTTTTGCTCAAAGCACTTTTGGAATATTTTTTCAGAATCATCTCCCCAAGTATGGATCAGACCCTCAAATGTCCTCAGTGCCTGAGGAGCATGGGGCATTAACTCCGGAGATGGAGCTGTCCTACTCTTTGGAGATGGTGTGAGAGAGGCATTAGTGTGGTCATAGTGAAAAGGGTGTGAGCTTTGGAGTCAGATGATTTGGGTTCAAATCTTCTCTTTCCCACTTACAAGCTTGGCCATGCTGCTCAACATCTTGAGGCATCAGATTCTTTGTGTAAAATGAAGGAAGTACAACTTCCTTGCAGGGCTGTCATGAAGGTTAAATGAATTAATGTATACAGAGTTCTGACATCTGGTCAAAATGTAGAGTGTTAATACTGTTCTCTCCACTGTTTATTTTTTTTCTTCTTTTTTTTTTGAGACAAGGCCTCATTCTGTCACCCAAGCTGGAGTGCAGTGATGTGATCACTGCTCACTGCAGCTTTGATCTCCCAGGCTCAAACCATCTCCTGCCTCAGACTCCCAAGTAGCTGGGACTACAGCTGTGCACCACCATGCCTGGCCAATTTTTTATTTTTTAAATTTTTTTGCAGAGATGGGGTCTCATCATGTTGTCCAGGCTGATCTCGAACTCCTGATGTCAAGTTATCCAACCCGCCCTGGCCTCCCAAGGTGCTGGGATTACAGGCGTGAGCCACCCTACCCAGCCCTCAACTGTTCTTCCTAATACACTGTGTCCAGCCAAATGAAGCTGCTTTGCTCTTCCTGTGTGTTTAGTGATGCTGTTCCTTAAAGACGGTCCCCTCTTTAATGCCCTCTGTCTCACCTTTGTATGTCCCAAACCTCTTTCTCCTTTAAGTCTGGCTCGAATAAAAATAAGAATACTAATGAACAGAAAAGTTAAGGAATTTACCCAAGGTCTCACGACTCTTATGCCAGTAGTAGAGGCAGACTTTGGGCCCAGGCTGTCAGACACCAGTGTCTACACTCTACAATGTCTGCACTACAACATTAGGCTATGCTACCTACTTGTGTAACTGCCTCTACAAATTCCATCATCTTCATGAAGCTTAGCAGATCTCTCTTAGAACACCCTCTTCTACCTTTGAATTCTATGTACTCCACTTACAAAGCTTTTCTAATGAAACATATATCTTTCCACATAATATTAGAATCATTTGGTTACTGGTCTCACTTCCCTGCTAAACTGGATGTTTAATAAGTACTATTTTTTTCATAATACTCTTCTTTTTTTTTTTTTTTTTTTTTTTTTTGAGATGGAGTCTTGCTCTGCAGTCCAGGCTGGAGTGCAGTGGCCGGATCTCAGCTCACTGCAAGCTCCGCCTCCCGGGTTTTAGGCCATTCTCCTGCCTCAGCCTCCCGAGTAGCTGGGACTATAGGCGCCCGCCACGTCGCCCGGCTAATTTTTTGTATTTTTTAGTAGAGATGGGGTTTCACCATGTTAGCCAGGATGGTCTCGATCTCCTGACCTCGTGATCCGCCCACCTCGGCCTCCCAAAGTGCTGGGATTACAGGCTTGAGCCACCGCGCCTGGCCCATAATACTCTTCTTGATACCTTGCATAATCTATTGTGCTCAAGAATATTTATTCAGCAAATTATTTTAAAATGCAAATCTGATTATGTCTCTTCTCTGTTTAAAATGTACCATTTCCTTTAAGATAAAAACTGAAATTTTCAATGTAGCAAGAAGGTCCTGAGCGAGGAGTTTCCCACCCTGCTAGTTTCACTTTACCACTGCCCCTAGCTCATTGCTGCCCAGCTACCAGTGGCTTTTTGTCCACACTCCAAGCCACCAACCCCCTCAGGACCGTCTCACTGGCTCTCCCTCTCCCTGGAAGACTGGGTTCTCTATCCCCACATTGACCTTGGCTCCCTCCTCTCATGACTATTCTGATGACCTTCCCTTGTTACTTTGCCGCCAGGCACCACTGCCCTTCTCAGGAATTGATGTGTAACATTCTGGCCAGGTCTTACCAGTCCTGTGAAAGGATTTCAACCTGGGGGCCCTGACTCTGCCCTCACTTTCCTAGTGGGAAATCCAGGTTGGCTGACACTTGGGGATCTGGGCCCGACGTCTGTAGGGGCCTCTGGGGCAACAAAGGCTGCTTGTCCAGTCCAGCTTACCCTGCCGTGGAGGAGGCGAGCTCTGACTCCATGCCAAAGATAGATCCTGACAGTGGCATTTTCTAAAGGGACTTGTATCCTTCATCTCTCCTTGGCTCATATATTCTGGCTGCCAGCAGGCCTGGCTCAAAGCCATCTTGGCAAAGAAAAATTTGTATAGCCTGGTTGGTTTAATTTTGTTTTCTTCCCACCTAATCCCAGGCAGAAATATCTCCAAACAGCTTTTATATTATCGGAGATAGGATGGGGGAGCTATTCAGGGGAGGAAAGGGATCCAGACAAGGACATCTAAGTTGGAAATAGGTTATTTCTTCATTTAAAAATAATATATGCTGGGCTTGGTGGCTCACACCTGTAATCCCAGTAATTTGGGAGGCTGAGGTGGGATGGATTGCTTGAGGCCAGGATTTTGAGACCAGCCTGGGCAACATAGTGAGACTCTGTCTCTATAAAAAAAAATTTTTTTAAAAATATATGTTAGTTTTACAATAATTGGTAACATTTACTAAACATCTGCTAGGTCCCGGGTATTGTACCAGGAATGTGGACATATATTAGTTCATTTAATTTTCCTAATTATAGCCCTTCGAGTTAGGTCTTATTACTAGTCCCACTTTATAGATTAAAAAATTGAGACTTAGGAAGGTTAAACAACTTGTCCAAGTTTAGTAAGTAGCATGGGTGGGCTTATAGCTGAAGATACGGGAATGCTTGCTGAATTTTCTGCCATGGGAATAAGAATATCAAATTACATTACGGTTTTGAGTGCAGGGGTCCAGCAAAGAATGATCATCAAAACAGCAGATTCCAGAAAGATTCAAGTGTGAACCCTGATATTCCCCAGGTGTCCACATGTCAATGATTACTTTTCATTAAGTAATCATTGTAATCAGTAATGGATGGTTACTCTAGTTCGCTGGGAAGCAGCCTGGTGCAAAGGAGAGAACATGAGCTTTGAAGTCATATAGACCTTGGTTTGAAACTGAACTCAGAGTCTTCTTTTTGTCTGTTTGTTTGTTTATTTGTTTTTGAGACAGGGTC
Organism: Piliocolobus tephrosceles; assembly: GCF_002776525.5. Lineage (NCBI taxonomy): Eukaryota > Metazoa > Chordata > Mammalia > Primates > Cercopithecidae > Piliocolobus > Piliocolobus tephrosceles. The sequence goes on along the minus strand of NC_045434.1, from coordinate 166,962,151 downwards.
TTGCTCTGTCGCCCAGGCTGGAATGCAGTGGCGTGATCTCGGCTCACTGCAACTTCCGCCTCCCAGGCTCAAGCGATTCTCCTGCCTCAGCCTCCTGAGTAGCTGGGATTACAGGCAGGTGCCACTACTGCCCAGCTAATTTTTGTATTTTTAGTAGAGATGGGGTTTCACCATGTTGGCCAGGTTGGTCTTAAACTTCTAACCTCAAATGATGCACCCGCCCTTAGCCTCCCAAAGTGCTAGGATTACAGGAGTGAGCCACCACGTCCAGCCTGAACTCCGACTCTTCTATCTGTGTAGCCCAGTACAATTTATGTAATATCGCGGTGACTCAGTTTTCTCATCTTTAAAATGGTGCTGTGATTCATTACTCATAGGGATGCGAAGATTAAGCTGGAAAACACAGTGAAGCTTCCTGCACTATGCCTGGCATGCAGACAGTGACCAATAAATGGTAAGGATATTCCAATACCATTATTAGCCTCCCTCTAATGTGTTATTGTTGGGTGGTGATTCTACTATTGATATTTGCACTAAGGTATGCCATCTCTTAGAAGCCCTATTAAAAGAAAATGCCATAGATGGGAAACACATTATACTATGATCAGTCTGAATTATTAAGTTGTTTTTTTTTTTTCTTGAGATGGAGTCTTGCTTTGTTGCCCAGGCTGGAGTGCAGTGGCACAATCTCAGCTCACCGCAACCTCCGCTTCCTGGGTTCAAGCTATTCTCCTGCCTTAGCCTCCTGAGTGACTAGGACTACAGGCTCCCGCCACCACACAGGGCTAATTTTTGCATTTTTAGCAGAGATGGGGTTTCACCATGTTGGCCAGGCTGGTCTCGAACTCTCAACCTCAGCTGAACCGCCCACCTCGGCCTCCCAAAGTGCTGGGATTACAGGCATGAGCCACCGTGCCTGGCCATTGTCTTAATTAATAATTAAGCTACACAGATGGGCCTCAACTTACAATGGTTCAAGTTATGATTTTTTGACTTTATGATGGTGTGAAAGCCACATGCGTCTGGTAGAAACCATACTTGAGATTTTGGATTTTGATCTTTTCCTGAGCTAGTGATATGAGGTAGGGTACTCTCTTGTAATGCCGGGCAGCAGAAGTGAGCCACAGCTCCCAGTCAGCCACGGAGTCACAAGGGTAAAACAGTACTTTACCACATATGGTGTTGCCAATGTTTTTTGAATATTGTGTTTTCACATCTTATCATGTCTATAAAATGCCCACCTGCAAACAATATTTAACATTTATTATAAAATAGGCTTTATGTTAGATGAGTTTGCCTAACTATACGGTAATGTAAGTGTTCTGAGCACGTTTAAGGTAGGCCAGGCTAAACTATGATGTTTGGTATGCGGGTCTATTAAATCCATTTTGGTTTAGGATACTTTCAACTTAGGATGGGTTTATCTGGATGTAAGTTGAGGAGCATATTTTTATTGTGCAAGCTTTCTGGAAAGTAAGATGGCAACTTACAGGAAAAAAAAAAAAAGGCCTTAAATTAGTAATACTAACAACAGCTGCCTCCATTTAGTTACGGCCTATTATGGTTTCACGTTTTTATTTTATTGCTAATCCTTGTAACTACCTTGTGGGAATGATACTATTATCATTTGCTTTATGAGGTTTACGAAGAGATTAAGCAACATGGTTGAAGCCTCCTGAGAGTAAGTGGTGAAGAAAGGATTTAAATCCAGGCCTAACTCCAAAGTCTGTGTTTGCCTCATCAAGCCTTTCTGTTGTCAGGCCTGGCAGTCCCACTTTTGGGAAAATATCCTAAGCAAATAATTTAAAAAGAAAAGAAGGTCATTTGTTAAAACAAAACAAAAATGAAAAATATTTATAGCTCTGTAATGTTCATCACGCAGCCCTATGACCTCAAATTGGAAGGTGGAATGGCAAGCTCCCACACATTAACATAAGATGGCAAGCTTCAAAAGACAAATGCATGAATTGCATCAGTAGAGAACATCTGAAGCTACACTTAATAAAAAGGATGGGCTCCAAAATAGCACCAAAAAGAATATGTGTACACTTCTCTAAAGTTAGATGAAATTGATGTCTGTATGCTAGTAAGAATCAGAAGTATTTATAGAGGCATGCAAATGATTAGTATATGAAGCTTCCTTCCTTGCTGTTGTATTTTTGGGCAGAGCAGTTTAAATATTGTAGTCAATAAAAAAAGAAAAAGAAAAAAAATGCTGAATCAAGTTTTAAAAAAAGGAGTTTTTTTTTTTTTAAAACTCTAGACTGAAGTGGTAAAACCAGCTTCTTTAAAACACTAAAACAAAAAGTAATTACTATCTTAAAGAGGGATTTATTTATTTACTTATTTATTTATTTGAGATGAAGTGTCCCTCTGTCACCCAGGCTGGAGTGCAGTGGTGTGATCTTGGCTCACTGCAACCTCTGCCTCCCAGGTTCAAGCAATTCTCTTGGCTTAGCCTCCCAGGTAGCTGGGACTACAGGCATGAGCCACCATGCTGGGCTAATTTTTTTGTATTTTTAGTAGACGCAGAGTTTCACCATGTTGGCCAGGCTGGTCTTGAACTCCTGAGCTCACTTGGGAGCCCTGGCCTCCCAAGGTGCTGGGATTACAAGCATGAGCCACAGCACCTGGCCGGCCAGGTTTTATTTATTATAGTGTTCCCTTACTTGGAAGTTGAGAGCTCTTAGGGGTGTACTAGGATAGCGATAGAGGGGCTCTAAATTTTTAGTATATTTCATAAAACATGATGGACATTATATACTTTAACTGCATATTTAAGCACCTTGGCAATAGTTTGATAAAACAAAAAGGTAGAAGATCTTGGGTTCTGTTATCAGGTTACCTGTTTTTTTTTTTTTTTTGAGACGGAATCTTGCTCTGTTGCCCAGGCTGGAGTGCAATGGCATGATCTCAGCTCAGTACAACCTCTGCCTCCAGGGTTGAAGTGATTCTCCTACCTCAGCCTCCTGAGTAGCTGGGACTATGGGCCCTCACCACCATGCCTGACTAAGTTTTGTATTTTTAGTAGAGATGGGGTTTCACCACACTGGCCAGGCTGGTCTCGAATTTCAGACCTCAGGTGATCGGCCCACCTCAGTCTCCCAAAGTACTGAGATTACAGGTGTGAGCCACCATGCCCGGCTACCTGGGTTTTAATTCTAGCTTGTTACCTAGTTGCTGTGTGATGTCAGGGAAGCTAAGCCCTTCTGTGGCCTTGTCTGTAAAATGGGGATAATAATAATGCCTACCTCAATGGATTGCTACCTAGCACATGATAAGTTTTCCATAAACATTAGCTATTATTAAGCCATAAAGCTGCATTGCTTTGACCTGGAATTATATCAGTTCAGCATGAATTTTATCTCAAGCAAATCAGAAGTATTGATTGACAATTTTTTGTTGTTGTTGTTGTTGAGATGGAGTCTCTCTCTGTTGCCCAGGCTGGAGTGCAGTGGCCGGATCTCAGCTCACTGCAAGCTCCGCCTCCCGGGTTTACGCCATTCTCCTGCCTCAGCCTCCCGAGTAGCTGGGACTACAGGCGCCCACCACTTCGCCCGGCTAGTTTTTTTTTTTTGTATTTTTAGTAGAGACGGGGTTTCACCGTGTTAGCCAGGTTGGTCTCGATCTCCTGACCTCGTGATCCGCCCGTCTCGGCCTCCCAAAGTGCTGGGATTACAGGCTTGAGCCACCGCGCCCGGCCTTGATTGACAATTGTACAAGCTTCTGATTGCTAAAATATGGAGAAATAAATAAACTGTGAGCCAATGTACTTTGATCAATAAAATCTTTGAAAATTATAGGAGAGAGGAAGAAGAGAGGGAAGGATAAATGACAGGGATGTTTGGTGATAAAATCTGAGGATGAATACACAAGACAGATACATTCTGATAAGGACAAGAGGAACAGGAGGCCTGGGCAGAGAACAGAAGTGAAAACTGAAGCCACGACACGCTTTTGCCAGAATCAGAGAGAGAGGGTCAAGTTGTTGAAGTCTGGCTTTTCCTGAAGACAGATCATTGTCCTCCTGTACTCTCGGTGCTTTGGTCAGAGTGCAACACCTGACCCCACACTAGGACTTGTAGATGTGAAAATGTGTTTCAGAAAGCATATGTGCAACCTAGATGCTAGCTGGGGCTCCCACTCCCTGGGAAGTCGAGTTAACCTCGACCTGAACCCAAACAGCACAGCCTGTGATATCATGAGTCCTCTACGCAATTTTTCTCTTGCTCTGATCTCTTCCTCTACCTCTCTGCTTTGTGCTCCCTGCCCCAAGTCAACTCACAGGCAAAGGTCTGCCTTTCCACCAAGTTCTACAACAACCCACATGCACCAATTCTTTTGTGAGCTTAGTTACACTGCTGAAAATGGCTGGGGCAGTTCTTGCAGGTTGGGGGTCCTAGCCACAGAGCTTTTTGCCTTCTCCCAGTTCCATTTCCTCCATTTTTTTGGTCTCTTTCTCCTTCCTCCCTCTGGCTGCAACACAAGTGTCTCCCCTGCCTCACACAGGGGAGACATTCCAACCCAACCACTTAATGTATTTTGCCAACTAAGAGAGTTTATTCATCCTACGGGGAAGTCTGTTTAAAGTGTTTTTCCATTTACATAACAGGTGTATTAGGCTAGACCAACACTGGTGTGACCATGTTTTATGCAAAAGAGTGCTTATAAGTAATATATAATTATTGACTGGGCCCGGTGGCTCATGCTTGGCCAACATGGTAAAACCCCGTCTCTAATAATAACACAAAATCAGTCGCGTGTGTGCCTGTAATCCCAGCTACGCAGGAGGCTGAGGCAGGAGAATTGCTTGAACCTGGGAGGTTTCAGAGGGCCAAGATTGCATCACTGCGCTCCAACCAGGGCAACAGAGTGAATGAGATCCCACCTCAAAAAAACACAAACAAACAAAAAACAAAAAATAATAATTATTAAAAATATAAAAATTATTATAAATAAACAGTGGCCTACCTGTGGAGTTTTGGCAAAAGAGAACGCCAGTGGTGGCAAGAGTTTAGGACTAAGAGTTAGACTATGGGGAGCCATTGAAGGATTTTCGTGTGTCTTCTGGGAAGGTCAGTCTATGCCGGGCCACATGACAGGAAGGCAGAGTCGTATGCAAGGAAACCACAGACAGGAAACAAGAGGCTCAAGGATAAGGCTTGTTGGTGGCAGTGGAATGGAGGGATGGATTCAGAAGGTTGAGCTTGTGGAAGTCAGTGGCCAAAGGATGTGGGAAGCTGGGGAAGGATTAAGAATTAGGGCGGCCCATATCCTGGTTGGCTTGAAACTTTACCACTTGTTAAACTGAAAGTCATACATCCTGTGAGACCCCTCTTCCCTGAGCAAACCAGGATGGTTGATCTTTTCCTAGGCTTATGACTTGAGAGAGTATGGGGTTAGCAATGCCATTCATCAAAAGGAAGAATATAGAAGAAAAAAGTTAGTGGAATGATAGGGTAGGAGGGGAGGTGGTGTTTGGTGATAATAGAGTCTGAAATAAAATGTGTTTGAGATGTCTGTGGGATATCCAAGTCATGACAATAGCATCATGGTCGGATAAAAGGACAAGGTAGGTGATACAGGCTTGATAATAATAAATTGACAAGCACAACAATCACCTAACAAAAACAGCCAAGATTACTGACTGCTTATTATGAGCCTGGTACTGTTCTAAGTACTCTGCATTTTTTGGTCTCATTTGATACCCAGAGCCATTCTATAAGGTGGGAATTCTTATCTCCATTTTACAGTTGAGGAAACTGAGACACAGAGACGATAAGAAACTTGTTCAAGGTCAAAAGTCAAAGAATTAGTCAGTGGAGATTCTGGGGCAAACATATCTAGCCAAAGTTGTTCTTTAAAACGTATTTTACAACAGCAAAATGTTAGACACATCTAAGTAGGAGGTAAATAGTTAATTAAACTAGAATGCACCCAGAGAGGGATGATTGAGCTCTATTTGTTCCCTGCTGTCACTCCAAGGGAAAGAAAGCCACTCTCCTCTTTCTGTCTCCTGCAGAGGCTCCAGCTGTGCCAGTTTTGTTTTTTGCTGCCTATGCAGTGTCAGAAGGACAAGAAAGTGAGAGCAGAGATGAGGGGGAGCGTTGAAGATATTGGTTCTGATGCAGCTGTGGCATCTTGGGGAAGTAGAAGAGAGAAAAAGGGAAATTTTGAAAGACATATTCTTTTTTTTTTTTTTTTTTTGAGGCGGAGTCTCGCTCTGTCGCCCGGGCTGGAGTGCGGTGGCCGGATCTCAGCTCACTGCAAGCTCCGCCTCCGGGGTTTACGCCATTCTCCTGCCTCAGCCTCCCAAGTAGCTGGGACTACAGGCGCCTGCCACCTCGCCCAGCTAGTTTTTGTATTTTTAGCAGAGACGGGGTTTCACCGTGTTAGCCAGGATGGTCTCGATCTCCTGACCTCGTGATCCGCCCGTCTCGGCCTCCCAAAGTGCTAGGATTACAGGCTTGAGCCACCGCGCCTGGCCTACTTGAAAGACATATTCCTATTGAATGCATCCCCTTCACAGTGTTAGAAGATATAAACAAAAGGCTTACGTTCTTTGGCTTTCTGTTTGCTGAGCCCAGTTTACGTGATGGTGGCAGCACCCAGAGACAGGGCTGGGGGAATGGCTTTACCTGTACTGCCACAGCATTGTCGCAGGTTTCCAGGGCAGTGGAGGCCCTAGAAACCACCTGAACAGGAAGGGCAAGGGGAGTCACCAGGAACTAAGAACTTAACATGTGCCAGGTGCTGGAATCCCACTCAAGCAGAGAGAAACCACACCCTTGGTCTGCTGGGAGCTTCTGGCTTAGTGGGGGGAACAGACAGACATAAACAGTTGTACTATAATGCAGTAAATGAATAGGTGCTGGTCTACATAGCAGGATGCACAGGCAAGGAGGAGCTTCGCTTAGGTAGCGGTGGAGGGGTGTAGGTGGTCAAACAAGGCTTCCTGGAGGAAATAGCAACTGACCTAAGTCTTGAGAGAAGAGAGAAGACAGGAGGGAAAAGATGTTCCAGAAAGAAGGACCTGTATGGGCAAAGGCGGTAAAGCAAGAAATAGCCTAGTGTGCCCTACAAGTAAGTTAATGTGCCCAGAAGAGCGAGCCTGAGCTGGGGAGTGGGCACTCCTGGGTCTGGGCAGGAAGCAGGGATTGGATAAAGAAGGGCCACACCAGCCTGGTGTGGTGGCTCATGACTGTAATACCAGCACCTTAGGATGCCAAGGCAGGTGGATCACCTGAGGTCAGGAGTTCAAGAGCAGCCTGGCCAACATACAGAAACTCCGTCTCTAATAAAAATACAAAAATTAGCTGGGTGGGGTGGCACACACCTGTAATCCCAGCTACTGAGGAGGCTGAGGCACCAGAATGGCTTGAATCTGGGAGGCAGAGAGGTTGCAGTGGGCCAAGATCCGCCACTGCACTCCAGTGTAGGCAACAGAGTGAGACTGTCTCAAAAAAAAAAAAAAAGGGGGGCTACACCTAGGACCTTGGCTGGCATGCTGTGGGCTAGCTGAGCCCCAGAAATTCTTTTAAGCAAGGGTGTAACTAGTCAGATTTGTATCTTAAATAACCACCTCTGGCCGGGCGCGGTGGCTCACGCCTGTAATCCCAGCACTTTGGAAGGCCGAGGCAGGTGGATCACGAGGTCAGGAGATCGAGACCATGGTGAAACCCTGTCTCTGCTAAAAATACAAAAAACTAGCCAGGCTCAGTGGCGGGTGCCTGTAGTTCCAGCTACTCGGGAGGCTGAGGCAGGAGAATGGCGTGAACCCGGGAGGCGGAGCTTGCAGTGAGCCGAGATCGACCCACTGCACTAGAGCCTGGGTGACAGAGCGAGACTTTGCCTCAAAAAAAAAAAAAAAAAAAAAAAAAAAAAAAAAAAAAAAAAAAAAAATTAAAAAATTAAAAAAAAAATAAACCACCTCTGGAAGGCAGTGTGGGGAGAAAGGCTCAACCTGGGAAACCAGCTGGAGAGGCTGTGTGAAGCGGTGGAGAGAGAGTGGGCTCACATTCTGTCTTGCCTGTTTCCTTGGACAGGTAACTCACCACCTTGGAGCTTCCATTTCCTTGTCTCTAAAAAGGAGATAACAAAGCCTACTCTGAAGAGTTTTGAAAGAACAATTTTAAGTGCTTGGCACAAGGTAGACACTTGAAAATGGGAGTTACAGCTATAGTTCAGGCAAGAGATGATGCTATAGTTCAGGCAAGAAATAAGTCAAATAATGGAGATGCAGAAGAGGGATTAGATTTGAGAGAAATTATGAAAGAAATTCTGCAGACTTTTCAGTGGGGAGGCAGTGACACATGGGGTGGGTAGGGGACAGGGAGACATCTCATTATCATCTATTACCGTTCTTTGGTTATTAGCAACAGAAAAACAGTTGTAGCTAATTTCAGCAAAAATAGTTGGTGGATGCAAACAGCCTAGCTCTCAGAATCAAAGGAAAAGCTCATTAGCCAGACCTCAGAAAGGACAGAAATGGGGAGGCCCTGGAATCCATGTTGTAGGAAGTAATGGGCAGTGTTAGAATGAACGTGCATCATTTGTGTTGTGTCCTCAGATCCCTTCACCCAACAGGCTAGCTGACCTTGAATGGATTTGCCCACACAAACCACAATGAAGTGAATGTTGGAGATAGATGGGTCCCCAGAAGAAAACCAGGTGATATTCCTAGGAGAAAAGGGTAATAGGTATTGGGTAAAAGCAATCAGCATCTTGGATGTCATGTTCTTCCTCACTGTCACAGCCCTACACACAGTTGTAGAGCTGGCACCATTAGCCAAGAAAGGGAGATGTATGATGGATTCTGCAATGAACTTGTTGAGTTTGATTTTCCATATGGGCTTGTGATATAAGTTGTAGAGTTTATAAGAATTCTAGGAGGAAGGTATAGAAGTAGAAGATTATCAGTTTACAAGGGTTGAGAATGGATGAGATTGGCCAGGGATAACACCTAAGGAAAGAATATTGGATTGAGAATCAACCCCTGAAGAAATACCTCATAGGAAAAACATAAAAAATAAAAGAGAGAGAGAGACAGGGAGAGAGAGAGAGAGACAGAGAGAGAGAATATATTTTAGAAACTGAGAAGAAATAGTTTGGTTTGTGAGTCAGGAGAAGACCCAGGAGAGAGTGGAGGTAGAATTCTAAGAGGCAGGAATACCATTAGGTGACCAGTCACACTGGTTTGCCTGGAACTGTCCCAGTTTTAGCACCGAAAGTCCCATGTCCTGTGAACTCTGTCAGTCCTGGGTAAACTGGGGTGGTTGGTCACCCTAGAGTCAGTAGTGACTGGCAGAGCCAGGAGCAATAGGAAGTGTAGTATGAGAGACAGCCGTTGGAACCGGAAACTGGGAACACTAGCAGCTGAGCTAGTGTTGCTATATTGGATATAATGGGGGAATCAAAGGCAAAGGAAATTTTGGATAGACCCATGTTTTTCCCCTAGACCAAAATGGCCTGTAGTGGTAGTATTACTCTGCTTGGTTGGCCTCGAATAAGTAAGTTTATCTCTCTAGGCCTCAGTTTCCCCATCTGTGAAATTATGTAATCACTATGGTATTCTCTGGCTCTAACCATGTGTGATTGTGCAAACCCGTATTTCCCAGCCTCTTGGGTCTCTGGGTGGGGTACTTTCTGAATCTTTTATACTGGAGCTGCAGAGCCAGCATGAATCATTTTCTGCTCAGAAGGAGCCAGCCCTGGGGGAACAAGATGTGAGATTTCAGTTCTTCAGGGTTTGGTACCAAGTAATAGTTCCAGCTGCCATTGGCCAAAAGTTCAAATGCAGGTTGCTTTGCCTCAGGGGTCTCAGTAAATATTAAACAACACACTGGATGACCCTGGACAAGCTACTGAAACAATTTACCAACAGGTTAACTCAACCATCAAGAAAGTAAGTGGTTTCTGGCCGGGCATGGTGGCTCACGCCTGTAATCCCAGCACTTTGGGAGGCTGAGACGGATGGATCACTTGAGGTCAGAAGTTCGAGACCAGCCTGGCCAACATGGTGAAACCCCACCTCCACTAAAAACACAAAATTAGCCAGGTGTGGTGGCTTGCGCCTGTAGTCCTAGCTACTCAGAAGGCTGAGGCAGGAGAATTGCTTCAACTTGGGAGGCGGAGTTTGCAGTGAGCCGAGATCGTCCCATTGCACTCCAGCCTGGGCGACAAGAATGAAACTCCATCTAAAAACAAAACAAAACAAACAAAAACAAAAAAGAAAAGTAAGTGGTTTCATGCTCAGTGTGGCCAGGTGTAAGTGTGACACAGAATGATTGTGGAAACAAAGGTACAAACAGAAATATTTATTCCTGGAAAGGCCACTGCTTTAGGTTGGGTTCCCTAGAAGTAGAGCCAGAGACAGATTCCTGTTCGAGAGATTTGCTGGGAGAATGCTCTCCAGAGAAAAGGAGAGACGCAGGCAGCATGAGGCAGTGGAGGAAAGCTAAGCCAGAGTGTGGTCCAGCTTCAGTATGCTCCCACGGGAGCACACATCGTGCACATTCATTAGTCTCACCTAGGGTAAGGGAGTGGGAGTGGGCCTTTTATACCCCGATGTCAATCAGTCATTGGCTGAGGTCCATGGGCAGGTGAAGTAGGGGAGAAAGTGGGGTAGCCTCTTTTGTTTTGTTTTGTTTTTGAGACGGAGTCTCACTTGTTGCCCAGGCTGGAGTGCAGTGGTGCAGTCTTGGCTCACTGCAACTTCTGCCTCCCAGGTTCAAGCCATGCTCATGTCTCAGCCTCCCAAATAACTAGGACTACGGGCATGTGCCACCATGCCCAGCTAATTTTTGTATTTTTAGTAGAGACAGGGTTTTGCCATATTGGCCAGGCTCATCTTGAACTCCTGACCTCAGGTGATCCACCCGTCTTGTCCTCCTAAAGTGCTGGTGAGGGTGGTCTTGTTTGGCCCAGGGCAATTCTGTGCAGAAGAGGGCAGCAGAATTTCATCAGCAATACTCATATCTGTTGGCTGGGAAAAAGGACCACGAACAGGATTCACTAGAGCTATCCTACGAATAACAAATAGAAGTATCTTCAGGTTTGTAGTGGATGGGAAATCACATATAAGTAGATGGAAACAAAACAAAAATAAATGGTGGTCCTATCATTCATGCAGATTTAAAAGCAATTTGAAGGGCATATGTAATCAACTCATAAACATCACTCACCATCCTGGTGACAAACACTAGAACTGCTCTCACCCTTCCACACATGTTTATTAAATTTCACATTGCCAACAAAGAATTCATACCTTAATATGTAACGAGCTCCCACAAATTGATGAAATTAAAACTGATAGTTATGTAGGTGGCAGATTTTAACCAATCCAATGGATTTTAACCAATCCATTGAAGAGGAAATACAAATAGCTAACAGACATTAAAACAATAATTCAACTTTGCTGGTAATCAAAGAAGCACGAAGGAAGGAATACATTATACACTTTCACCTATAAAATAACAAATACTTTAAAATGAGAGCACACAACACTGGCAAGGGTAAGGAGAGATGGGTGCTCTCTACATAGTTGGCAGAAATATGTATTAGTCTTACTATTCTTGGAAAATAATTTTATAGTATGTTCACGGTATTTAAAAACGTTTAAACTCTCTGATTTGTATTTTTACTCCCAAGAATTCATCCTAAAAAATAATGCAGGCCGGGCACGGTGGCTCACACCTGTAATCCTAGCACTTTGGGAGGCCGAGGCGGGCGGATCACGAGGTCAGGAGATTGAGACCATCCTGGTTAACACGGTGAAACCCCGTATCTACTAAAAATACAAAAAATTAGGTAGTGGCGGGCGCCTGCAGTCCCAGCTACTCGGGAGGCTGAGGCAGGAGAATGGCGTGAACCCGGGAGGCGGAGCTTGCAGTGAGCTGAGATTGTGCCACTGTGCTCCAGCCTGGGCGACAGAGCGAGACTCCGTCTCAAAAAATAAAATAAAATAAAGTAAAATAAAATAAAATAAAATAAAATAAAATAATGCAAATGTTTCACTATCATCATATAATGTGATTGAGAAGTTGCTATATGCTAGGCATTGTGCTAATTGCATTAATATGCGTTATTTCATTTCATCCATAAGTTTCCTTTTGAGGTATTTTCATGAAGTCTTTTCTTTCTTTCTTTCTTTCTTTCTTTCTTTCTTTCTTTCTTTCTTTCTTTCTTTCTTTCTTTCTTTCTTTCTCTCTTTCTTTCTTTCTTTCACAGGAGAGGAAACTGAGACTCAAGGAAGTGAAGTAAGGTTATATTGTAAAGAACTGAGGAAGCTGGGATGATCTGACTCTAGTGTGTGGACCTCTAATAACTTTACTTGCTTTATGTGCTCGTTAATATATGAGTTCAATAAGAGTAAAAAAAAGCTAATCCTTAAACAAAATAATTAAATCAGGCAAACTGTTCCTTGCTCCATTGATCAGGGAGACTTGGCAGTGTTTGGATTTCTAATTAAATCAGGCAGATTTAATTAGAGTTCCTAGGGCTTTCTCCTTGTCCTGTGGAAAGTTTTGTGATGAGTTTTACATGAGAATATAAAACAGTCCTAGCCTCCTTTATGCAAGCTCGTGTCATTGGCTACTGAATTTGACACCTTTTATGAGTTGGGATATCTGTGAACTGACAGTGGTTTATTGCAATCCATTACTGAAGCAATCAGTTGCATGTACCTGTTTACTTACCTATCTTTTCCCCCAAACTGAGAGCTGTATAATAGCGGGAATAGTGTCTGTCTAATTTATTAACCTTAAAAGATGAGAATGGGTTATGGGAGGCATTCAGCAGTGTCTCCCAAACTCTCACATGTGAAAAAGAAGACATTTCACAAGAATGGCCCTTACAATGGCGTTGTTGGTATTTGCAAACAATTTGGAAGGACATCTGGTGTTGCAGGAAGTCAGGGACCCCGAATGGAGGGACCGACTGAAGCCGCGGCAGAAGAACATAACTTGTGAAGATTTCATGGACATTCGTTAGTTCCCCAAATTAATACTTTTATACTTTCTTACACCTGTCTTTACTATAATCTCTGAACATAAATTGTGATTTCATGGACACTTATCACTTCCTCAATGAATATCCTTGTGATTTCCTATGCTTGTCTTGTCTTTTTTTTTTTGAGATGGAGTTGTGCACTGTTGCCCAGGCTGGAGTGCAGTGGCGCGATCTCGGCTCACTTGCAAGCTCTGTCTCCTGGGTTCACGCCGTTTTTCTGCCTCAGCCTCCTGAGTAGCTGGGACTACAGGCATGAGCCACCGCACCTGGCTAATTTTTTGTACTTTTTAGTAGAGATGGGGTTTCACCGTGTTAGCCAGGATGGTCTCGATCTCCTGACCTTGTGATCCGCCCGCCTCGGCCTCCCAAAGTGCTGGGATTACAGGCGTGAGCCACTGCGCCCGGCCCCCTGTCTTGTCTTTAATCTCTTAATCCTGTCATCTTCTTTGTAAACTGAGGAGGATGAATGTCGCCTCAGGACCCTGTGATTGTAGCAACAGCACAAATTGTTTGTAGAGCATGTGTGTTTGAACGTGAAATCTGGGCATCTTATAAAAAGAACAGGATAACAGCGATGTTCAGGGAACAAGAGAGGTAACTTTGAACTGGCCGCCAGTGAGCCGGACGGAACAGAGCTATATTTCTCCTCTTTCAATAGCAAATAGAAGAAATATCATGAATTCTTTTTTTCAGCAAGGAACATCCCTGAGAAAGAGAATGCGCCCTGAGGGTAGGCCTATGAACAGCCCTCTCAAAGTGTGCCATCTTTTATGGTCGAAGCCGAAGGGTTGAAATAAGCCCCGGTCTTCTATAGTGCTCCCAGGCTTATTAGGATGAGAAAATTCCCACCTAATAAATTGTGGTCAGACAAGTTATCCGCTCTCAAACCCTGTTTCCTGATAAGATGTTATCAATGACAATGCGCACCCGAAACTTCATTAACAATTTTAATTTCTCCTCATCCGGTGGTCCTGTGATCTTGTCCTGCCTCCATTTGCTTTGTGATATTTTTATTACCTTGTGAAGTATGTGATCTCTGTGACCCACACCCTATTCATGCACTCCTTCCCCTTTTGAAAATCGGTAATAAAAACTTGCTGGTTTTACGGCTCGGAGAACATCACGGATCCTGCTGACATGTGATGTCTTACCTGGACACCCAGTTTTAAATTTCTCTCTCTTGTGCTCTTTCCCTTTATTTCTCAACACAGCGGAGACACTTAGGAAACAGAAAAGAACCCATGTTAAACATCGGGAGCGGGTTCTCCCAATAATCTGGGTTATTTCTAGTTTTTGATTATTACAAATATAGTTGCTATAAACATGTGCATATAATTGTTACATAAATGTAAATTTTCATTTCTTGGAAATAAATGCTCAGGAATGCTATTGTTGGTTTATACAGTAGGTGCGTGTTTAACTTTTAAATAAACTATTAAACTGTTTTACAGCGTGGATGTACTCCTCTCTTACATTCTGATCAGCAATATGTGAGTGACTCGGTTTTTCTTTTCTTTCTCTTTTTTTTTTGTTTTTGAGATGGCGTTTTGCTCTGGTTGCCCAGGCTGGAGTGAAATGGCGCTATGCCGGCCCATTGCAACCTCTTCCTCCCAGGTTCAAGAGATTCTCCTGCTTCAGCCTCCCGAGTAGCTGGGATTACAAACGTGAACCAACACTCCTGGCGAATTATTGATTTATTGATTGATTTATTTATTTAGAGATGGAGTCTCGTTCTGTCGCCAGGCTGTAGTGCAGTGGTGCAATGATGGCTCACTGCAACCTCTGCCTCCCCTGCTCAAGCGATTCTCCTGCCTCAGCCTCTCGAGTAGCTGGGATTACAAACATGAACCACCACGCCTGGATAATTTTGTGTTTTTTTTTATTTTTATTTTTTTGAGACGGAGTCTCCTTCTGTCGCCAGGCTGCAGTGCAGTGGTGTGATCTCGGCTCACTGCAACCTCTGCCTCCCAGGCTCAAGCGATTCTCCTGCTTCAGCCTCCGGAGTAGCTGGGACTACAGACACATGTCACCATGCCCGGCTAATTTTTGCATTTTTAGTACAGACAGGGTTTCACCATGTTGGCCAGGATGGTCTCGATCTCTTGACCTCATGATCCTCCCGCCTTGGCCTCCTGAAGTGCTGGGATTACAGGCGTAAGCCACCGCGCACGGCTGAATTTTGTATTTTTAATAGAGACAGGGTTTCTCCATGTTGGCCAGGCTGGTCTGGAACACCTGACCTCAGATGACACACCCACCTCCACCTCCTAAAGTGCTGGGAGTACAGGCATGAGCCACCACACTCCACAGACTCAGTTTTTCTCAATCATCAATAGTGTTTGGTGGTGTCACTATTTTTTAATTTAGCCATTCTGATAGGTGTGTAGTAATATCTCATTCTGGTTTTAATTTGCATCTCCTTCCTGACAATATTAAACATCTTTTCATGTGCTTATTTATCATCTGCATAACCTCTTTCATGAAATGCCTCTACATGTCTTTTTCCCATTCTCCAATTGGATTGTTTGTTTTTTAAGTTAAATTTTGAGTGATGTTTATATATTCTACCTATTTGATATGTGGTTTGCAAATATGTTTTTTTCAGTCTCTAGCTTGTCTTTTCTCCTCTTAACAGGGTTTTTCATGGAGCAAAATTTTTTATATTGGTGAAGTTCATTTTATCCATTTTTTATTTTATAGATTTTTTTTTCCTAAAAGTGTGATAGTCTTACATTAAAGTCCATAATTCATTTTGAGTTAATTTTCATATAACATGTCAGACTTAGGTTGAGGTTAACTTTCCCTCCTTCTGGGTATTCAGTTATTCCAGCAGCATTTGTCAAAAAGGCTGTTTCTCCATTGGATGGCTTTTGCATTTGGGCATATTGGTCTGGGTCTATTGATTAGTTCTCTATTCTGTTCCCTTGATCTATGTGGATCACCACCAATTCTACCAATATCAATCTTGATTACTATAGCTAAAGACTAAGTGTTGAAAGCAGGTGGTCTGATTCTTCTCATTTTTCTTCTTTTTCAAAATTGTTTTAGCTATTGTAGTTTCTTTGCTTTTTCATCTAAATGTTAGAATATGCTTCTTTATATCTAAAAAAGTATTGCCAGAATTTAGATAAGGATCACATTAAACTTATAGATCAATTTGGGGAGAATTGACATCTTCACTCTTTTGATTCTTTCAATCCATGAACACCATATGTCTCTCATTTATTTAGATCTTTGATTTCTTTCATTTTGTAGTTTTTAGCATGCCAGTCATACATATTTTGTTAGATTTACTTAAACATTTCATTGTTTTGAGTGGTTATAAATGATATTTTATTTTTAATTTGTGAGTTTATACAAATACAATGATCATTGTATGTTTATCTTATATAACCTTTCTGTGCTCACTTATTAGTTCCAAGAGTTTTTAGTTTTTTGGGTTTTTTTTTGTAGATTCCTTGGGGATTTCCTATGTGTACAATTATGTCATCTGAAAATAGATACAATTTTACTTCTTCTTTTTCTATCTGAATGCCTATTATTTTTCTTGCCTTACTACATTTGCTAAAATTTCTAGCATTATGTTGAAGAAAGGTGGTAAGAGTAGTATCCTTGCCTTGATTCTGATCTTAGCAAGAAGGCATTCAGTCTTTCACCATTAAGCATAATGTCAGCTATAGGCTTTTGTAGATTTTCCTTATTGAGTTGATGTTTCTCTCTATTTCTATTTTTCCGAGAGTTTTTAAAAATCATAAATGCATATTGAATTTTGTCAAATGATTTTTTTATAGATTGATATAATCATGTGATTTTTCTTCTTTAGCCTGTTAATATGGTGAATTGTTGAATATCAAACCAGTCTTGTATCCCTGGAATGAATTTGAGTTGGTCATAGTATATAATTCTTTTTTAAATGTTGCTGAATCCTATTTGCTAATATTTTGTTAACAACTTTTGCATTTATATTCATGAAGGATATTGATCTGTGAATTTCTTTTCTTTTTTGAATTGTCTTTGCTTTTGCTGTCAAGGCATTATTTAAACTGCATAAAATGAAGTGGGAAATATTCCCTTCTCTTCTATTTTCTGGAATAGATTGTGTAGAACTAGTGTTAATGCTTCTTTAACATTTGTTAGAATTATCTAATAAAAAGATCTGAGTCTGGAGATTTCTTTTTGGAGAGTTTTTAAATGATGAATTACATTTCACTAATAGTTATAGGGCTAAGCAAATAATTACTTCATATTGGGTAAGGTGAGGTAGTTCGTACTTTTCAAAGAATTGGTCCATTTAATCTAAGTTGTCAAATTTATCTGTGTAGTTCGTAGTATTCCTTATTATGGGTTTGATATCTACGGGATCTGTAGTGATATTCCCTGCTTCATTCCCAATATTGGTAATTTATGCCTTCTCATTTTTTCTTTGCTACTTTTGTTAGAGATTTATCATTTTATTGCTCTTTCAAAGAAACTGTCTTTTGTATAACTGACTTTCTCTACTTTTTTTTGTTTTCAATTTCATTTATTTCCTTTTTTATCTTTATCTTTATTGCTTTTTCCCTTCATTTGCTTTCTTTCTTTCTTTTTTTGGTTTTTGTTTTTTTTTTTGAGACGGAGTCTCACTCTGTTTCCCAGGCTGGAGTGCAATGGCGTGGTCTTGGCTCACTGCAAGCTCCGCCTCCCAGGTTCAAACAATTCTCCTGCCTCAGCCTCCCAAGTAGCTGGGACTATAGGCATGTGCCACCATATCCTATCTATTTAGTAGAACAAATCTACTACAAATTTTTGTGTTTTTAGTAGAGATGGGGTTTCACCATGTTGGCCAGCCTGGTCTTGAACTCCTGATCTTATGATCTGCCCGCCTCAGCCTCCCAAAGTGCTGGAATTATAGGCGTGAGCCACCGCACTCGGCCCTTCATTTGTTTTCCAGATTCTTGAGATGGAGTTTAGATTGTTGATTTGAAACTTCCTTTTTCAAAATATGAATTTAGTGCTATAAATTATCCTCTCAGTACTGCTATAGATATGTTCCATAACTTCTTATGTGTTATATTTTTATTTTCTTTCAGTTTAGTATATTTTAAAAATTTCCTTTGAGACTTCTTTTTTTTGACCCATAGATTATTTACTTTTTATTTCCTTTTTTATCTTTATTGTTTTCTCCCTTCATTTGCTTTCTTTCTTTTCTTTTTTTTTCTTTTGAGACAGAGTCTTGCTCTGTCACCCAGGTTGGAGTGCAATGGCAAACTCTGCCTCCCGGGTTCAAGCAATTCTCCTGCCTCAGCCTCCCAAGTAGCTGAGACTGCAGGCACGTGCCACCATGCCCAGGTAACTCTTTTGTATTTTTGGTAGAGATGGAGTTTCACCATATTGGCCGGCCTCCCAAAGTGTTGGGATTACAGGTGTGAGCCACCAAACCCAGCCAGATTATTTAGACATTATTTAATGGGTTATTAGTTTCTAAATGTTAGGAAATTTTCTCCTGCTCTTTCTGTTATTTTTTTCTAGTTTGATTTTATTGTGGTTGGATAACACACTCTGTACGATTTTCAGTTCTTTAAAAAAATTTTTTTATTGGCTTAGGATATGGTCTATCTTGATGTATGTTCCATGGGCTCCTGAAGATAATGTGTATTCTGTTGCAGCTGTTGGGTGAAGCATATCTACATCATTTGGGTCCTGTTGGTTCATAGGGTTGTTGAGTTCTATATCCTTGCTGACTTTCTATCTAGTTGTTCTATCAATATTTGAGAGAATGGTGTTAAAGTCTCCAACTAAAATTGTGAATTTGGGTATTTCTTTTTTTCAGTTCTATCAATTTTTACTTCACATACTTTGCAACTCTGTTGTTTGGTACATATACATTTAGGATTGCAACGTTTTCTTGGTGGGTTGGCAGTTTAATTATTATATAATGCCCCTCTCTGTCTCTAGTAATTTTATTTTTTTCTGAAGTTCATGTTATCCGATATGAATATAGTCACATCTACTTTCTTTTGATTAATGTTTGCATGATGTTCCTTCCCCATCCTTTTACTTTTTATTCATTTATTTTTCAAAAAATTTTTTGGGACAGGGCCATGCTTTGTTGCCCAGGCTGGAGTGTAGTGGTGTGATAATGGCTCACTGCAGTCTCAACCCTCCAGGTTCAAGTGATCCACCCACTTTAGCCTTCCAAGTAGCTAGGATGACAGGCATGTGCCACCATGCACGGCTAATTTATTTTTTTAAATGCTTAGTAGAGATGAGGTCTTGCTATGTTGTCCAGGCTGGTCTTGAACTCCTGATCTCAAGCAATCCTCCCACCTCAGCTCCCCAAAATGTTAGGATTACAGGCATGAGCCATTATGCCTGGCTTATCCTTTTACTTAATCTGTCTTTTAATCTATCATTCACTTTTGTTGTAGTTGAAGTAAGTTTCTTATAGATAGCATGGACTTGGCTCATGTTTTTAAATCCCCTATACAAATCTGTTTTCTTTTGATACAGACTCTTGCACTGTCACCTAGGCTGGAGTGCGGTGGCAGTATCTTGACTTGTGGCAACCTCTGCCACCTGGGTTCAAGCAATTCTCATGCCTCAGCCTCCCGAGTAGCTGGGACTACAGATGTGTGCCACCACGTCTGGCTAATTTTTGCATTTTTAGTAGATATGGGATTTCACCATGTTGGCCAGGCTGGTGTTGAACTTCTGGCCATAAGTGATGTGCCCACCTTGGCCTCCCAAAGTACTGGAATTACAAATGTGAGCCACTATGTCTGGCTCAATCTCTATCTTTTAATTGGGTATATAGACCATTTACATTAAGTGTAATTATTGAGATGGTGAGTCAGTCACTTTATGTTTTGTTTTCTGTATGTACTCTGTTTTTCATTTCTTTGTTTTCTTTTTACTGCCTTTGTTGCTGTGGATTATTTAAATTTATTTTTAGACTTCTATTTTTGATTTATTTGTAGTGTTTTTGATTACATCTCTTTGTGTAGCTTTTCAATGATCTCCCTAGGTATTATATTATATGTGCATAACTTATCACAGTTTACTGGTGTAATTGTTTCGCCAATCTGAATGAAGAGATTGTTTTTTGAGACAGAGTCTTGTTCTGTGGCCCAGGCTGGAGTGCAGTGGCATGATTTCAGCTCACTGCAACCTCTGCTTCCCGGGTTCAAGTGATTCTCCTGCCTCAGCTTCCCGAGTATCTGGGATTATAGGCGTATGCCATCACACCCAGCTAATTTTTGCATTTTTAATAGAGACAGGGTTTCACCATGTTGGCCAGGCTGGTTTCGAATTCCTGGCCTCAGGTGATCCGCCCATCTCAGCCTCCTAAAGTGCTGGGATTATTAGTGGCCTTATAAAAGGGACCCCAGAGAGCTGCCTTGTCTCTTCCATCATGTGAGGAGACAGTGAGAAGGTACTGTTCTATGAACCAGGAGGTGGGCCCTCACCAGACATTGAACTTCCCAGGCTCTAGAACTGTGAGAAATAACTTTCTGTTGTTTATACGTCACCTAGCTTATGGCATTTTGTTGTGGTAGCCTGAACAGACTAAGTCCCTGAGGCTCTTCTTTCTTTCCTTTCTTCTTTTCTTTTTTTGTCTATTCTTTTTTGTTGTTTAGATTGTATAATTTATATTGTTCTATCTCTCTGTTTACAGTTTATTGATCCTTTCCTCTGTGCGCTTCATTATGCTCTTGAACCCATTGATTGATATTTATAATTTTAGTCACTAGATAGTTTACAAAATTAATTTTATTTTTTAGAAAAGTTTAGACTCACAGTGGCCAGGCATGGTGGCTCACGCCTGTAATCCCAGCACTTTGGGAGGCCGAGGCAGGCAGATCACCTGAGGTCAGGAGTTCAAGACTAGCCTGACCAACATGGAGAAATCCTGTCTCTACTAAAAATACAAAATTAGCTGGCCATGGTGGTGAATGCCTGTAATCCCAGCTACTCAGGAGGCTGAGGCAGGAGAATTGCTTGGATCTGGAAGGCGGAGGTCACGGTGAGCCGAGATCGCGCCATTGCACTCCAGCCTGGGCAACAAGAGTGAAACTCTGTCTCAAAAAGAAAAGAAAAAAGAAAAGTTTAGACTCACAGT
The DNA here is from genome assembly GCF_002776525.5 of Piliocolobus tephrosceles. NCBI lineage: Eukaryota > Metazoa > Chordata > Mammalia > Primates > Cercopithecidae > Piliocolobus > Piliocolobus tephrosceles. Next base: position 166,941,045 of record NC_045434.1, on the reverse strand, counting down.
GAAACTGAGTAGAAAATGCAGAGTTACCATATACTCTATCCCCATGTATCCACAGCACCCACCACCCGCCCCCGCCAAAAGGCATCCTGCACCAGAGTGGTATATGTGTTACAATCAATGAACTTACATCTACACATCATTATCACTAAAAGTTCATAATATATATTAGTGTTTATTCTTGGTACGCTTATCATAGTTTTCAGCTATAACATTTCCATATGGTTCTTTACATCTTATCTTTCTTTGGCAAGCCTTTCTATTTGTTTGCTGAGACTATTTTTTCACTTGTTTCAGTTGCTTATTAAAACATTTTTTATAATGACTACTTTAAATCTTCAGCAGAATATTCTAACATCTCTGTCATCTTGGTGATCTGGCATTTACTGATTATCTTTTTTCACTCAATTTGAGATCTTTTGGTTCTTGGTAAAGTGAGTGGTTTTTAATGGAAACCTGAAATTTTGAGTATTATGTTATAAGATTCTGGATATTATTTAAACTTTTGTTTTAGCTGGCTTCCTTTGATACTGGTCTGCTGAGAAATGGGGAGTGCTGTCTTATTATTGTCAGGGGGGTAATAGAGGTCACAGTTCCCTACTCAGCCTCTGTTGGCACTCAAGGGGTAAGGGCCTCCTTGTTACTACTGCACAGAGGTGGGAGTTCTGGCTGTCCCCTACGCCTCCACTGATACCTCCCTGGCTAGGAAGGGTTGGAAGGCCTTGTTAGTGCTCCACACATGGCCTCACTGATACTGTGTGGGGAGGGGAGCCTTTAACTGTTGGGAGGTGGTGACTCTATTTCCATTGACCATTCCATGGGGGAAGATGAAGGGACACCTCATCACTGCTGGGTGGGGTTGGAAATTCAGGCTCCATGTGGCCTTTACTGATACACTCATGTCAACGGTTCTTGCTACCACCTGGCAGGGGTGAAAGTCCCAGCTCCTTACTTGGCCCTCTTTGATACCATCCCAGTAGGGGTTTGGGGTGTCCCATTTCAAGTTGGCAAAGGTAGAAATCTAGGCTCCCTGCTCCACCTTTGCTGGTACACTGGGGGTAGGGCCACAGGTGTGTGTGTGTGTGTGTGTGTGTGTCTGTGTGTGTGTGTTTCCTGTGGTGTTTGGCTAGAGTACAGTGGTTTTTAATTTTTTTTTTTTTTTTTTTTTTTACTTATTTTATGTTTTATCACTCACATCTTACACAAAAGTGATTTTTATTCAAAAGTTTTCTGTCTTTTTAGGCTACTGCTCACCTGGTCCTTTGACTGGACAGAGCAGACTTTTGTTGGGGCTTTTCTGGTCTGCATCCATTGATGTTTCCAGGTCAAAGGCTTCTTTAGCTCCAAGTCTGGAATATATGAGGCAAAAAGAAACCCAGAGAACTCACGATTGTGTTGTTTCTTAGTTCCTGAGGTCCCCAGCTGGCCTGCCTTCTTCTCTCCACCTTTCGGAGTCTTTTAAGGTTTGTTTTATGTATACAATGTCAGGGTTTTTATTTGTATTTAGGAGAAATAAGGAAACGTATGTTTTCTTCATCTTCCCTGAAGTGAATGTTGTCCATATATACTTTTATAAAGGTTAAAACACTGGCTCTGAGTAATCTGAAAAGGTTACAGGCTTTATGATTTCAACTATACAGCATTCTAGAAAACACAAAACTATGGAAACAGTACAAAGATGAGTAGTTTCTAGAGGGTAGGGGGAAGGTGGGATGGATAGGTGGAGCACAGGGATTTTAGGCCGGGGAAACTATTCTGTGTGATATGACAACTGTGGATACTTGCCATTATACACCTGTACAAACCCATAAAATGTACAATACAAAGAGTGAGGCCGGGCGCGGTGGCTCAAGCCTGTAATGCCAGCACTTTGGGAGGCCGAGGTGGGCGGATCACGAGGTCAGGAGATCGAGACCATCCTGGCTAACACGGTGAAACCCCGTCTCTACTAAAAAATACAAAAAACTAGCCGGGCGACGTGGCGGGCGCCTATAGTCCCAGCTACTCGGGAGGCTGAGGCAGGAGAATGGTGTAAACCCAGGAGGCGGAGCTTGCAGTGAGCTGAGATCCGGCCACTGCACTCCAGCCTGGGTCACAGAGCGAGACTCCATCTCAAAAAAAAAAAAAAAAAAAGAGTGAACCCTAATGTAAACTATAGACTTTGGGTGATAATAATGTATTTATGTTGTTTCATCATTCTATCAAATGTAACCCTGGTGGGGGACCTTGGGGTGGGGGTGGGCTGTGTGTGTGATGGGGAAGAGTATGGGGGAGCTCTGTATTTTCTGCTAAATTTTTCTAGTAATCTAAAACTGCTCTTGAAACAGTCTGTTAATTAAAACAATTGGGTCTATATGATGGTAAAACGTGTGCTCTTGCCTCCAGCTCATGACTCCCAGTGTACCTGCATTCAACTGCCCACGCCTCCACCCCTTGGCTCTTAATTCTGCAAAACACTGGCCACTTTGCCTAAGCCTGAGACTGCCCTGGCCTTATTCAAGTTTGATCTGCTATCCTTGCTACCTCCCTCTTCCCCTTGGCTTAGAAGCTCCTGAACTTGGCACCAGACAGACTTGAGCGACAACCTCTCTAAGCCTCATTTCCCCCATCTGTACAAAAGAAAATGCCATCAGATTATTGCTTAAGGTGCCAGACCCAGCGTAGTCTCCCATTGCTCTGGGAGGCTGACTCTGGAAAGATGGCCCTTTCAGATGCCCTGCACAAGAAGTAAGGAGAGGGGGTGAGGAAAAGAGAGTGGAACAGGACGACCTCTGGGGACCCGCACACAGCAGCCGGGCTGGGCAGCACCCTTCCTGCCACTGACACACCTCGAGACATGTTTGTTTTCTGGGTCCTCTTCAGGGTCAGGGTGGGAGCCGGGAGCACGTGGGGCGGTGGGGGACAGATGTTGTTTTTCAAGTGACAAGCGCGACTCTGTTTCCGATTCTCACAGGCAACCTGAATGCCCATCACATCAGGCAGGGAGAGCTGCCCAGATCTGACACTAACCCCTTGTGGAAGTGCCTGGCGGGTCCGTGGGGTGAGGGGGACCTCCTACAGGGCAACGAAGGCGGAATGAATTTAGTGCCTGTGAATGAAGCGGGATTGGCAGCCCTTGAAACAAACTCTGTCTTTGTTCCTGACCGTACCTCCTGGACCAGGGCAGTGCCAGCTTTCTTCACTCCATCCTGTCCACATTCTTTGGCCCAACTCAGCTGTGAGGACAGGCACAGAGGCTCCCATGTTTTAAGCCCTAGAAGGAATCAGTTAATCTGTGTCTCGGAGACCCGCAAGCAGCCTGCAGCCTGCACGGGTGGAGTCTTAGAGCTGAGAGTTGCCAAGATAGCAGCTTTCACACACTTGTGACTGTAGCCTACGGTGAGAAATAAATTTTGCATTATGATGCAGTGACACCCCCCCGCCCCCACACATTCATGTACATGCTCACACACAACCTAAACATTTAAAAAATGAAAGAAATAGACTAGATGGTATCAGAATGCAGTAAAGATAAATATTGTTTTGTGAAATGTGTGTATGTGTGTATCTCTGTGTGTGTGTTGAGTCACGCATGATAGAAAGTGTATTTCTGACTGTGGATTGTGGTAAAAAAAAAAAAATCAAAAGAAATTTGTCTGAATCATTGTTTCTCCAACTATATAGTAAATCACCAGACTGGGGACTGACAAAACACTGTACCATATTAAAGTCCCCCAAAATTTCCACGGCAAAGAAAATCTGTTGAACTTTGCTGATCCCTCTACTTCCCCCACAAATGCTAATATTACTATGTTATGGAACTAATATTTCGTAGAACAGAGTCCTGGAAGGAATTTGAAAAATTCTCTAGAATTTCCACAGGAATTTTTAGCCGCAGGAGAAGAGGGAGTCTGTTTGAACAAGTGAAGAGCTACTAAATCTGTTATATTGTTGGTTGCCATGTAAGATTTTTTTTTAAGTCCTCCTGCTAAAAAATGTTTGAAACCTACACGTCTCATCCAGCTCTCTTATGTTATGATTGGGGAAGTGACTGGGCCAAGGTCACCCAGTGAGGTCATGGAGAGCTGAGACTCAATTTTGCTGAGTTCCCAACTGTAACCCCCTGACTCCACCTCCAGGACCAGATAAATGCCCTGATGGAGGGAGGTTAGGGGCAAGAAAATGTAGATGAAATATATATGAAACTTCTTTGAACAGGCAGAAATTGTATAATAAATCTAAGGAACATATCTTTTTACTAAGCCTCAGAAAGGAGACTCTGTAGTTTCAACCAGGAAGTTACCAACCCTATTGTATTGTAACTTAATGGAAACTTTTTCCTATTTTCCAATTCTAAAGAAAGTTGCTCATTGCTATATTAAAACAAATCCAAGAAGTAAGAATGTTTAGGCATTACTTTTTTTCTAACTGAAGCCCTATTACTGTTCTCCCAGAAGAGACTTTGCCTATATTGCATTCAAACCAGCAAAAAATGTCTATTCCTCATCCACAGAGGAATGGAAGTGAAAGTTGTTTTATATGCAATAGTGTCTATATCTAGCAGTGCTCGTTCAACTTTTGTTGAACAGACAAACGCTTGAACAGTGATTGCGTGTGCCACCGAACCACTCTCTGTCCTTGGTCAGCCCGTTCAGTGCCCCAGGAGCACATCTCTAGGGACTCTCAATGGCGGCCTTGCCTTTTGGCTTCTGGTTGAGTTTGGCCCAGGGGGCACTGGCAAGGACTCAGAGGGTGGGGAAGAGTGGGTATGGGTATTAAATCCCCCGGCTGCTTCCCTCTACTGAAGATCACAGCTCCTGCCAGGTGGCGGGAAGCCACCCAGCCCGCCTTGTCCCTGGATTCCCATAACCACTCTCTTTGGCCTGGGGGTCACTGCCCCCACAGATACTGATGTGTGGCTTTTCTACATCCTGACTGTACATTCGCAATTCCTTTGTTAACTCTCCCCAAGGTACCCCATTTGAGTAGGACCTTGACTGTTTGCTGGGCCTTGACTTATACTCTGTTTTGTATTCATTTTCTCTTAATATTGCATAATTTATTGCCTCCCCCTCTCCTGCCCCATTCAGTGTCTTGAGACTTGTTAAGGTATCGAAGACTCATATTTCTGTCTTTTCTCTCCCTTCTGTTGAGAGGCAACCATGGAGACAGCAGGACTTCTTAACCCTGGGGTGCTTTAAAAATCTGAGGCCTAGGCCCCACCTGGAGATTCTGACTATTTGGGTCTGGGTGGGCCCCAGCATGTCTGTCAACAGAAACTCCCCAGGGAACCACTGATGAAGGGAGGGAGGCCTGGCTCTGCAATTCGTCTCTGTGAGACTACAGGCGAGTCCTTCTCCCTGGGCCTCTGTGCTCCACGTGTTGTGCGTGTGCGCATATGTGTGTGTGTGTGTGTGTGCGCCTGTGTGTGTGAGCATGTGTGTGTGAGATGATCTTAGCTGTCTGACTCTGGATCTTATATCACAGTCCCTAATTCTGATCCTAGAGGCTGACGCCGGGGTGAGAACGTGGGTTCTGACTGCATGCACCACTGCCCTCTTGTGGACATGGGCACAGCAATGACGGTGACTGACGCGTTCTCCCCTGTCACCAATGTCAGGACTGAATAGTGCTTCAAGGAGTGATTTAGTCAAGCATAGCAAAGCCTGCGATTAACCACTCCCTGAATATAACCTTCTCCTTTTCTTTAACAGCCTTTAGTGAAGACTTCATCCTGCGCATTCTTCTTTTAAAAGTTGGTTGATTTGTTTAGAATTACCTTTCTATGGTAAGGGGATGGGTGGAGTAATTGCTTTGTAGAATAACCATGATTAAACATAAGGTGGAGCATTCAGGAAAAAGTCAAAAAGACCATCAAGTAGCCCCAGGGAAAGAGCCTCTTAGCAGAGTGGCTGGGAGTCCCAGGGATGGGGGAACAAATGTTCTGTCATCCGGCTGAGCTGCTGAGAATGTTTCCTCCCCTGACCGTAGACACCCATCCTGAACCTCTTCTAACCCACCACCACTCGGAAATTTCCTCCTCTGGTGTCAGCCTCCTCTTGTCTCATCTTCTCTCTGTTCCTTCCTTTGAGCCTCTTCCTGGCCTCTGCGTTCTACCACACACTCTTCTGTCTCCTTTTGTTCAACAGATTTCACTGGCTCATTCACAGAAAAAATGGTAACAACTTGCTAGCTGTTTTCATCAATGTATGTGATACGTTGTGCATTAATTACTAGTATTCTCTATGTCATATTATTATTGTTAAGGATGATGGAAGAGGAAAGGCATTGTGTATTAATTACCAGTATATTTCATATATTCATATATATATGTATATGTTTGAGACAAGGTCTTGCTTTGTTGCCCAGCTAGAGTGCAACAGCATGATCATAGCTTACTGCAGCCTTGAGCTCCTGGCTTTGAACTCCTGGCCTCAAGTGATCCTCCCACCTTGGCCTCTCAAAGTGCTAAGATTACAGGCATGAGTCACCATGCCCAACTAGGATTATATAATAATTATTTTTGGGGAAAGACATGAGAAAAAGGATAAATGTGTTTCTAAAATTGGATATAATTTTGAACATTTAAATTTACCTGAAACAGTTTTTGTGTCATATTTGTACAATTATTATTTTTCTTTTGAGACAGAGTTTCACTCTGTCACCCAGGTTGGAGTGCAGTGGCACAATCTTGGCTCACAGCAACCTCCGCCTCCCGGGTTCAAGCGATTCTCCTGCCTCAGCCTCCCGAGTAGCTGGGACACACGTGCCACCATGGCCGGCTAACTTTTGTATTTTTAGTAGAGATGGGGTTTCACCATATTGGCCAGGCTGGACTCGAACTCCAGACCTTATGATCCGCCTGCCTTGGCCTCCCAAAGTGCTGGGATTACAGGCGTGAGCCATTGCAAGCAGCTGGTGATCTCTTTCTGATCAATTTCTGGGAACGCTTTGCTATTTATCAGCAACTTTTTTTTTTTTTTCTTGGCAGAATTTTGCTGTCACCCAGGCTAGAGTGCAGTGGTGCGATATCATTTCACTGCAACCTTTGCCTCCCGGGTTCAAGAGATTCTTGTGCCTCAGCCTCGTGAATAGCTGGGATTACAGGCATGCCACAGCCAATTTTTTTTTTTTTTTATTTTTAATTTTTTGTAGAGATGGGGTTTTGCCATGTTGGTCTCAAACTCCTGACCTCAGGTGATCTGCTTTGGCCTCCCAAAGTGCTAGGATTACAGGCATGAGCCACTGTGCCTGGCCTATTTATTGGCAACTTCTGATGGCTGAGTTCAATTAACTATTCATAATTGGGTAAATTTCTAGTACAGCTATACTTTGCTTTATTGCACTTTGTCAATGTTGCATTTTTTACAAATTGAAAGTTTGTGGCAACCCTGCATCTAGTAAGTCTATTGGCACCATTTTCCCAACAGCAAGTGCTCACTTTGTGTGTCTGCACCACATTTTGGTAATTCCTGCAAAATTTTAAGCTTCTTTATTATCATTATATCTGTTATGATGATGATCTGTGATCAGTGATCTTTGATGTTACTATTGTAATTGTTTTGGGGTGTCATGAACGGCGCCCACATAAGAGGATAAACTTAATAGATAAATGTTGTGTGTATTCTCACTGCTCCACTGACTGTTTCCCCATCTCTCTCTCTCTCCTTGGGCCTCCCATTCCCTGAGACGCAATGATATTAAAATTAGGCCAGTTAACAACCCTACAATGGCCTCTTAGTGTTCAAGTGAAAGAAAGAGGTATGCATCTCTAACTTTAAATCTAAAGCTAGAAATGATAAAGTTTAGTGAGGAAGGCATCACAAAAGCCAACACAGACTGAAAGCTAGGCCTCTTGTGCCAGTTAGACACACTGTGAATGCAAAGGAAAATTTATTGAAGGAAATTACAAGTTCTATGCCAGTGAATACATGAGTGGTAAGAAAGCAAAAACAAACAAACAAACAAACAACAACAACAACAACAAAAACCTTATTGCTGATATGGAAAAAGTTTTAGTGGTTTCAATAGAAGATCAAACCAGCCGCAATATTCCCTTAAGCCGAAGCTTAATCCAGAGCAAGACCCTAACTCTCTTCAATTTATGAAAGCTGAGAGAGGCAAGAAATCTGCAGAAGAAAAGTTCAAAGCTATCAGAGGTTGCTTCATGAGGCTTAAGGAAATAAGTCGTCTCCATAACATCAAAGTCCAAGGTGAAGCAGCAAGTGCTGATGGAGAAGTTGCAGCAAGTTATCCAGAAGATCTGGCTAAGATCATTGACGAAAGTGACTACATTCCACAACATATTTTTAATGTGGACAAAATAGATGGAAGAAGATACCATCTTTCATAGCTATACAGAAGAAGTCAATGCCTGGCTTCAAAGCTTCAAAGGGCGGCTGACTCTCTTGTTAGGGGCTAGTGCAGATGGTAACTCATTCTAAAGATCTTAGGGACCTTAAACATTATGCTAAATCTACAGTGCCTGTGCTCTGTACATGGAAAAACAAAGCCTGGATGACAGCACATCTGTTAACAGCATGTTTTACTGGATAGTTTAAGCCCACTGTTGAGACCTACTGCTCTGAAACAAAAACTCCTTTCACAATATTACTACTCATTCACAATACACTTGATCACCCAAGAGCTCTGATGAAGATGTACGCAGAGATGAATATTGTTTTCATGCCTGCTAACACAAACACACATTCTGCAGACCATGGATCAAGAAGTAATTTCAACTTTCAAGTCTTGTTACTTAAGACATACATTTCATGAGTCTATAGATAGCATTTTTTTTTCTGATGGATCTGAGCAAAGTAAATAGAGAAACTTCCAGAAACGGTTCACCATTTTAGATGTCATTATGAACATTTGTGACTCATAGGAAGAGGTCAAAATATCAACCTTAACAGGAGTTTGGAAGAAGTTGAATCCAACCCTCATGGATGACTTTGAGGGGTTGAAGACTTCAGTGGAAGAAGGTGGAAATAGCAAGAGATCTAGAAGTGAAGCCTGAAGATGTGACTGAATTGCTGCAATCTCATGATAAAACTTGCAAGGATGAGGACTTACTTTTCTTATGGATTAGCAAAGAAAGATGTTTCTTGAGATGGAATCTACTCCTGGTAAAGGTGCTGTGAACATTGTTTTAATGACAACAAAGGATCTAGAATATTACATAAACTTAGTTGATAAAGCAGCGGCAGGGTTTGAGAGGACTGACTCTTTTTGTTTTTTTTTTTCTGGAACTCCTGACTTCATGGCTCAAGGGATCCTCCCATCTCAACCTCCCACATAGCTGGAATTACATTTGTGTGACACCATACATGGCTGATGCCAATTTCGAAGGAAGTTTCCCTGTGGGTAAAGTACTATCAAACAGCATCACATGCAACAGAGAAATCTTTTGTGAAAGGAAGAGTCAATCAATGTGGCAAACTTCATTGTTGTCTTGTTTTAAGAAACTGCCCCAGCCACCCCAAGACCCTCCGTCAGCAAAAAGATTACAAGCCACTAAAGGCTCCCATGATCATTAACATTTTTTAGCAATGAAATGTTTTTAAATTAAGGTGTGTACATTGTTTTAGACACAATACTATTGCACACATACTAGATTGTAGTATAGTGTAAACATAACTTTTATATGTCCTGGGAAACCAAAAAAATTCATGTGACTCACTTTATTGTGATACTCACTTTCATGCAGTGGTCTGGAACTGAACCTGCAATATCTCCAAGGGATGCCTGTAGTTGAAGTGACAGTAAGAAGAGGAAAGGAATGCCACTTTCCAGTGTTGAACTTGTTCTCATAGGGCCCCTGGTTCTTGCACAAAGCTGTGAGTCTAACCCATGCTGCATTGAGGCAGGATAGTATAGTGAGATGGAGACTCAAAAATCTGGGTTCAGATTCTGGTTTTGCTACATATATATCTGCATGGGTTGGGGCAAATCATTTAACCTCTCCAAGGCTGATTCCCTGCAGGCTCCCACCCGTACCTCTTATAGAATGAAAAAAGTGACACCAACCACCTACGAGACTTGGAGTAGTCAGTAAATGAGATTGTAGAGGTATGCATGTGTGTTTGTGTGTGTATGTATTTATATAAGTGCTTAGTATAGTGCCTGGCACAAAGCTCAATAAATAGTAGCTATTGTTACTGAATATAATCGAGTATTTCATAATTTTCACTTGTTATATGGACTTCTAGATTAATTCCACTGTCATCAGAGAACACATTGCAGATAGTTTGACAAGTACTGAAACAATGGAAATACAGGTTAATACGGGTGGAAATAATAGGAACACCTGACAGTTAGGCAGGCTTCCTGGAGAGTGATTATAAGCATAAAACTGAAGGATAAGTGAGGATATTCTACCAAAGAAGGTATGTAGGTAGGTGTGTGTGTGTTGGCCAGAGTAGTGGCTGAAGGACTTCAGCCTCATGCAGGAGGCCCATATGTGTAATTTAGTAGGTTTGGTGTAATTTAGTAAATGTTTTGATGAAGGGAAGCTTGGGAATTTGGGGAGTACATCAAAGCCTAATGGATCTGCTTCATGAAGTTATGGGTATGTAACGCTAAACAATATGCCCTAGTGATTCAGCATGTGGGTCTCAGACTTGGATTTGGATCCTCTTCTGCCTCTTAATAATCATTTTTCCTTGGGCAAGACACTAACCTTCTCTAAGTCTCAGTTTTCTCATCTATACAATGGGGTTAAAAATCTCTGCCTCGTGCAATCAATATGAAGTCAACTGAGATTATGTATGCCAAGCAATTAGCACACGACAGGTATCAGGGCTCTGTTAGTGGGAAAGGGTGTGGGTTTTTACAGTGTCATCTGGCCCATCATGGGACTGTCTGCTGCTACAGAACACCCAGGAAGCAGCAGGTGGAGAGGGAGGTAGACAAGAATGTCCGGGAACCTTCCAGAAGGAGCATATGGGCACAGCACACTGTGGCCATGGTAGACCCCACCAAGCTTGTGATTGCTGAAAAGCTGCATGTGCGGAGCATCAGTTTCAGAGGATTGAGACCCTTTTCCCAACTCCGCATAGGCTCATTCAATGAACTTGGCCTTCCTGGATCTCCATTTCCCTAAGTGAAAAATGCAAAGAGAATTTTCAAGGTAAAGTGGATTCCTACCTCTCTCTCATGCGTGGAGAATTAGATTCAGAAGAATTCAGAAGCTTTGTCCACATTGAATAGAATGGAGCATTCAGATGACTCTGGGGTTGGCACTGAGTGGCAAGGGAACGGTAGCCATGGACTTCCCGTCTCTGGCTCACCAGTTGTCCCCTAACACTTGCCGTGTGCTTATTTTGTATCAGATACCACATTAAGTGCCTTATGTGAGTTACATCATTTAACTCTCTCAGTACCCCTATAAGGCAGATACTATTATTATCCTCATTTTACAGATGAGGGATCTGGCACAGAGAGGTTAAGCAGTTTGCCTTATGTCCCATAGTTGTTAGTTGTGGCCAATGTTTCTTCTAGCTCTTGTAGTCTACCTAGACTGGAAACTCTCTTTGAGGGGGAGCTTTATTATATTTATTTTAGAGTCCCCAAGGCCTAGAAAGCTTTCAGACTGTGTTTACTGCTTTGCTGAAGTAGGTGGTTTTAACTATAAATCAAAGGTCCAAAACGTAGAATCACTTGGTGAGCTTAAAAAGTGGCTCATGCAGGCTGGGTGCAGTGGTTCACACCTATAATCCCAGCACTTTGGGAGGCCGAGGCAGGTGGATCACCTGAGGTCAGGAGTTGGAGATCAGCATGGCCAACATGGTGAAACCCCGTCTCTACTAAAAATATAAAAATTAGCTGGGTGTGTGGTGGATGCCTGTAGTCCCAGCTACGTGGGAGGTTGAGGCAGGAGAATAACTTGAACCTGGGAGGTGGAGGTTTCAGTGAGCTAAGACCATGCTGTTGCATGCCAGCCTGGGCAACAAGAGCGAAACTCCATCTCAAAAAAAAAAAAAAAAAAAGGAGTTCACATGCCTGGGCTAGTCTCAGATCATTTGTATCCCACGCCTTGTGTATCTGATGGAGAACCATGGAGCTAAATATTCTGATTATTATTATTATTCTTATTATTCTTATTATTATTTTTGAGACAGAACTTTGCTCTGTTGCCCAGGCTGGAGTGCAGTGGTGCAATCATAGTTCACTGCAGCCTCAAACTCCTGCGCTCAAGAGATCCTCCCACCTCAGCCTCCCGAGTAGCTGGGACTACAGGCATGCACCATCATTTCCAGATAATTTTTTATTTGTAATTTTTACAGATGGAGTCTTGCTATGTTGCTCAGGCTGGTCTGGTCTCTAACTCCTGGCCTCAAATGATCCTCCAACCTTGGCCTCCTAAAGGAGCGTTACAAGAGTGAACATCTGGACAATATTCTGGTTCTTTACCAATTGCTAGCCCTTCTCCCCTCTTTCTGCTTCTTGGCACTGGGGGGTGCTGTTGGATAGCTTAAAAAGCAGTATTTCTTTCACCCCAGGTTTGGTAATTTTTTTCGTTTTGTTTTGTTTTGAAATTTGTCTTGTGTATTTCATCTCAAAAACTTGGTGGAGAGTTGCTGAAATGGGCAATAGCCTGAATTTCCCTTCCTGTGGCTCTCTTTTGAATGTTAACCATTGGTGTTTAGGCAGGCAGATATGGAAAGTTTCTGGTGATTCTGCAGTTTAATTCCTTTTTCAGCCTTCCTCCAGCAGCAGTTTGTCTTTGTTCAGGAGGACGATGTTTACAAAGAATTATGTGAGGTGTGGCAGGCTGAATAATGAACCCCCAAAGATGTTCTTGTCCTAACCCCCACAAACCTGTGAATCTGTTACCTCACTTTCCTGGAGGGACCTTGCAGATGTGATTAGGGTAAGGATCTTGAGATAGGAAGATTATCCTGGTGGACCCTATGTAATCACAAGGGTTCTTAAATGCTGGAAGGGGAAGGCAGAAGGTTAGGGTAAGAGAAGGAGAGTTGAGAATAAACGGAAGAGTCAGAGTCAGAGAGCTCTGAAAATGCCCCACTGCTGGCTTTGAAGACGGAGGAAGGGGCTGCCAGTCACGGAATGAAGGCAGCCTGTAGAGCTGGAGTTGGGTTTTCCTCTAGAGCTTCCAAAAGGAAGGAGGCTCTGCTGATGCCTCAATTTTAGCCCAGTGAAACCCATTTTGGACTTCTGACCTACAGAATAGTAGTATAGTAAATTTGCATTGCTTTAAGACAGTGTGTGGTAATTTTAATTTTCATCTTTACAAAGATCCCAAAAATTACAAGAATAAAATTGTTACCCTTGATTTAACAAATGAGGAAAGAGAGACCTAGTTTTTGAGTTACTTTCTTGGTGGCACTGAAAACTCAAGGCAGGGTGGTGACAAGGCTCCAGGTTTCCTGATTTCTGCTTTGTTCTCTTCACTAGTGCATAGATGGCAAAATGTCATAAGAGGCAAAACTCCTTGGAAGTTGTCTAGCTCAGGGATGGTAAACAGGTTTTATTTGCTTCATGTGCCAACTTTGGCCTATTGGTGGCACTGTACCATGTCCTGCTTACTGGAAAAGGGTGCTATAATTGATTAGCAATGTCTGCATAGGCTTCAGATGAGTAAGTCTCCTGTGGCAACATGTGTGTCATGCATTTGCTGTACCTCAACTAGTCCAACCCTCTCATTTAACCAACTAAGAATAGAATTCCAGAGAAGGGAATTGACTTATTTAAGATTATACAATGAACTAGAGACAGAGCTGGGATAATGGTTTTTCTCACTGTCCAGCTCCCAAGGTCACCAATCAGACTTAAAGATTCTAACTTCCTTTTTCTTACCTTAGCAGGACTTCCATTGCTTAAATGGAAATCATTGAGGCAGCCCAGAACATTTACGACCAGAGCCTTTCATCTCATCTATGATGCTGTGTAGTATTAAACAAGTGGACTGATTTTTTTCTTGTGCTTACAGATTAGTCTGTTTCCCCTAGATGTCTTCCCCTATCTTGGATAGCTCAAGCATTGTGAAATTCCCTAACTAGATGTTGCCTAGGACATGTCAGCCAAGAAAGTTACAATGAAACACGTTGGCATTGAATGCCTTGACAGGCTGCTTGAGTTGGTAAATTGAGGTCTCAGTGTGTTTCCCTGAGAGGAGAAAAGAATGGCTAGATTTACACTTTGTACAAAGTAAAAGAAGCGATCCTTTTACCTATGAGGTTATAAAACCCTGGCTTGATTTTGACATATGATACATGGGCATTTGACCCTTTGTGGATGAGGCTGGGTTGCTCCCAGGTAATCATAAGCTCAGGACCCTTTGGATTTGACGGAAGGCCATGACTTAGGGTTGACACAATGTATTCCACTTGGCTCTTCAAGCCAACTGTAGCCTCCTTAGGCCCTAGGCTGTATGAACAGTTTGTAAACTGTAAAGTGCCTTGGAAATGAGAAGTAGAACTCCCATTGTCTTAGCAACAACATATATTACTTTTACATTTTTCAGAGTGGGGACTAGGGGGAAAAATAGGAAGTCTGTGGGAAATTTTGCTTATCAGTTACACGAATTCTCTTGCATCATTGAGTCAGTACTCTGGGTTTTCTAGTAGAAAAGTTACAAACCACAAATGAAAATCCAAATTATAACAAAATTAATTTTTATGGCTCAGTATTACTATTGCCCTAAAACTTAATAGTTTATTTTTTCCTAACACTCCACAGCATTTCAGAGTTTACAAAGTCCTTTCACATATATCATCCTGTTGACTTTCTAAAACAAGTGAAAAGGGCTATTTTCCCCCTCTTAGAGAAGAGGAAACAGAAGGCCAGAGAGGTTGAGTGACCGGTGGAAGGTCAGGTGTTGAGTCACCGGAGAGGTGGGGAATTGAACCAGGGTCTTTGGGTGTTGAATTCAGTAGTATTTCCATCCCATGGCTATGGTCTTCCCAGGGTGAGTGTGGTTACTTGGAGTCCTGAGAGAGGAGTGGAGGTCAGGGCCAGGGGAGAGACAAGTGTGGTTGGAGCAGCCATGTGGAACTCGGGGTGGGCTCGCACTGGTGAGAGGCTGGGCAGGCAGGATTCTGGGGGGCTCTAAGGATAGGGCACAGCCAGAAGTTTGGCCCATAGTTGGGTTCTGGGCTAGGTAATGCGCTGAAGGCTTTGTATGAATAATCTCATTTAATTTGTGGCAAATGCTGTTACTTTTTGGGATGTGGAATCTGAGTCAGGTCAGAGAGGTTAAAGATCTTGCTGAAAGTCACATGGCTTGCTAAGGGACAGAGCCCAGATTAGAAGCCTGGCATATCACACTTTGAAGCTTACACCTCTGACTGCCACGTGACACGGAACTGTGAGTCCATGGATGTGGTACTGGGAAGTAGGCTTGTAAAAGCTGGATGGCGCCAGCTGGGAAGGCTCTGAAATGCCAGATCGGGGAGCTTTGGGCATTGTCTTGTAGGCAGTGGGGAGCCACTAGCTGTGAAAGCAGAGCGGAGGTGTTCTCCTCTTTCCCGTGTAAAATGGACGTTTCATTCAGAAGTCAAGTGGGCACGTGCGGTAGTTGCTGTGGCACCATCTCCAATGACTGTCATGCTGCTTCACCCCCTCTGCAGGGGGTGAGTCTCACTGTTCCCGCTATATTTTTCCAATTTCGTTTTAAAATAAAAGCCATTTCAGAGCCTCTTTTGGTCTCATAAATTCTGGAGCCATTCTTGCCGAGGGCTTAGCGAGGGTCCTGTGAGGATGCAGAGGGACAGCCGTGGGCCCCGCTGGGTTGCACATCTGTCTCTGGCCAGCGGCTCCTGTAAAGCTGTTCCCTGGGGAAAGCACTCTTTGCCATCCTCACTGACTTCCTATGCCCCTAAATAATTCTTGTGGGTGTAAATGCTCCCATGGGGCCTTTTGGGAGAAAAGAACGTTTCTGCAACCAAAACTGGGCTGACGTTTATGCATCTCAAGCTCCTCGGTCATGCTGACGAGGGGACCATTTCCTGCCTGCCCATCTGGGCAGTCATCACTGACGCTACAGGGACCTGGACTAGACTCCTCACTGCTGGCACATCAGAGCAGAGGCGGCTTCGTGGGGATCTGAGAACTCCCTCGGGCCTGTAGCTGAGGACTGACGTGTTAGGGGAGGAAGTGATGGAGCTAGAGTGGCCTGGTCATCCTTCACTGTGATGTGTGGCTTTATGTCTGTGGCCCTTCTGTCCTCGTCAGTCATAGCAGAGCATCTCTGTATGTTGCTTTATACTTCATATTCTATGAGCTCATTGCACACTCACACAGCAACCCTGGGAAGTAAAAATTACTATCTGTAATTCATAGGTCAGAGCACTGAGCCTCAGAGGACATCTCTCGGTGGCTTGGGACAAATTCAGTCTACTATCCTCTTTCTTTGCCCTACAGATGCTTAATTGAGTAAAATGGGATTTTATTTTATTTATTGTAAGAGTCGGCATCTTGCTCTGTTGCCCAGGCAGGAGTGCAGTGGCACCCTCATAGCTCACTGTAGATGCAAACACCTGGGATCACAGGATCTTCCTACTTCGTCTCTTGAGTAGCTGGGACTACAGTCGCATACCATAACACTCAGCTTAAAATGCGATTTTAAAGACTACCAAGCCAGGCACGAGGGGGAAAGCAGTGCTTAGAGACACTGCCAGTGTGCTGCCTTGCAGAAGGACTGTGCGTTGGGTGCCCATCATTTGTCCCTCAGCGCCATTTCCTTCCCTAACAGACTGCTTCCATGGGCGTCAGCCCCCTCTACCTTGTGAACAAGGCACAGGCAGGAGATTGGGGTAGGAGCAACAGAAGGCATTCTCCCAGCCAGAAGACCAGAGGTGGCTAAGTTCTAGGCAACACAGCTGCGGCTAACCCAGGGCACTGCACTACCCTTGCTGGTTTCCTTAAAGTCTGCTCACATCTTTAAGAATAGTCCCTTTATTATAGGTTTGAGTGTATTCCCTGCTTCCTGCTGGGAACTCACACAGCTCATTACACAGGTAGTGAACTGACTTAAAATGGTTCGTCACACACAATAATGGGGTTACTGAATGTAAATGTCTGGTATTGATCTGTGAGTTGGGGAAGGTTGGGCTGTGTGTATGTGAGACCAGGTCTCTCATGGCACTAGTTGGTAAACTTGAATCTTTTCCTGAGAGCCTCCTTTTCTTCCACTTCCTGCCTGGTGAGGAAGTCTCCACATAGTAAAATTTCCAGGTAGTGAAATGTCCACTGTAAATGCTCTGAATCTGTAGTGAGTGACCCAGGGGTAAGTCAGAATTATTCTGGTGCCCACAGTGCCTGCTTCGTGCCCTGTGTCCAGTGGGGGCAGTGGAGGTGCCAGTGGTAGTTCCCAGGGTCCAGCAGTGGCAGCAGTGGCACCCTCTCAGATTGTGCGTGATCTAGCAAAGATTTAACTTACAGCCTGTGTCATTCTATAAAAGAGATAATTTGTGAAGTGCATGTGGTGATTATCATAGCAAACCCTGGCCAAAGCAGAAAAACAAGAACATTCATGAAAAATCCCAGGTCTGAGGCAGCTGTGTTCTGATTTCCAGATCGTACTAGGAATGATTGCTCTCTCTTCAAGGTCGTGGACAGTTAATGCCACAGCTCTATGTTCTGATCAGAATCTATCTTTTGTGTTTACAGTAGATTGTTAAAAATGGTCCATGTAATTTCAGGGTTCTCCAAAGAAACAGAACTAATAGTATGTATATATACACACTATTTTATACACACACAGACACAGACACACACTTTTTAATATATATACACACACTATTATATATATATATACATACACTATTATATATGTATATGTTTGTGTATGTGTATATACATATGCAGAGAGAGAGAGAGAGGGAACATGAGAGAGAAAGAGACTAAAGTCTGGATGACTGCTCAGTAGGCTGGCAATTCAATAGAGCTGGTGTAGTCTTGAGCCCAAAATCTGTGTGACAGGCCAGCATGCTGGAAACCCAGGCAGAAACTCCACAGCTTCTTTGTTGCACACTTGAGGTAGAATTGCTTCTTTTTCAGGAAATCTGTGTCTTTGCTCTTAAAGCCTTCAACTGATTGGATGAGATCCACCTACATTATTGAGGGAAATCTGCTTCAATTAAAGTCAATGGATTATAAATATTAATCACATCCATAAATACCTTCGCCCAGACATCTAGACTTGTGTTTGACCACACCTGGGCCCCACAGCCTAGCCAAGAGAGCACATCAGGTTGACCATCCCAGCCCCAGTGGATCATTTCTCCTAGGCCCATGTCCTTCATGATGTGACTTTTCTTGTTTCTCTCAACAAGGGCTGAAGTTGATCCCTGTGCTCTCTTGAATCTAGCCTGCACTTGTAACTTGCTTTGGCCTATTGTAGAATGCAGCAGAATTGACACTCTGAAATGAAGGAGGCTTTTAAGAAGACTTTGTTTTCAGTCAGAGGGAAACACATGTGCCATGGCAAGAAGAGACAGGCCATGGAGAGTAACATAGACCCTGCATGGAGCAGAGAGGAGCAGTTCTCACTAAGCCCTGACAAAATTCCTGATCCTCAGAATCAAGTGCAAAGAAAATGGGTGTTGCTTTAAACCACTAAGGTTGGGGGTGGTTTATTATACAGCAATGGAAAACTGAAATGCTATTGCATTCCGTTTTAGTTGTCACACTGGGCAACAGGGTTGGAGCCCATGAATTCACAAATACTGAACAAATATTTTTATAATAAATACTTTGCGCATCATTGCTTATTGGAAGGAGCCCAGGCTTGGATCTGAGTTTGGACCTTGACCCTGTGGGTAATCTTTCTAAATGTCAGTTTCCAAATAGTGGAAACAAACAGAATATCATGAGTGTCAAAGGAGATAATGAATATAAAGCATGTGGGACACGTGAGTACCCAACAGATGGTGGCTATTAGTTTACTTTTATTACTGCAAAGAGGGCAGGGTCCTTGCTTTCAATATGACCACAATTTAGTAAGGAAGTATAATTAATTATTGGGCTGAATATGATCATTTAAAATCTAATCATAAAACAGAGCATTGGAGAGGGTGAGAGGCATTCCTTCCAGGGAGTGGCTTCCTAAAGGAGGTGGCATTTGAACCAGGACTAGAAAAATATTTTAGCAAGCTAGGGTTCTAAATGATAGGCAGTCATAGATGGCAGCAAATCTTTTTTTTTTTTTTTTTTTGAGACGGAGTTTCACTCTTTTGCTCAAGCTAGGGTGAAGTGGTATCATCTTGGCTCACTGCAACCTCCACCTCCTGGGTTCAAGGGATTCTCTTGCCTCAGTCTCCAGAGTAGCTGGGACTGCAGGCGCATGCTACCATGTTCAGCTAATTTTTGTATTTTTAGTAGAGATGAGGTTTTACCATGTTGGCCAGGCTGGTCTTGAACTCCCGACCTCAAGCAATCCGCCTGCCAAAGTGCTGGGATTACAGGCATGAGCCACCGCACCTGGCTTGGCAGCAATTCTTATACTTGAGGTTTTCTGTATTGTTTGATTTTATTCCTTGTTTGTATCTGCAGCCTTTTTCTCTTAAAGTACAATACACACACAGATCAGAGCTGAGCAATACAAGTGGAAGGTGGCCAGGGGAAGGCAAAGTGCCCCCATATGGCCTCCCCTGAGGCTGGACCTGGGGTGAGGAGGGAGCTCAGGATCTGTCCTGCATTTGCCCCAAAATTTGCAGCCCCCAGTACCATTGGTCTGAGTGTTAATAGGGATTCACCATCTTGGATTTCAGAACCACTAGGAGTGCTGGGCTCTAGCCAGATACACACAGCATTTTGCCTTCATAAATCCTTCTGGATCAGGCAGCATCTTGGATTATATATAATCCGGCAGGGGTGGCAGTGGACGTGTCAGGCAGGGGCCTTGGCAATGGAATCTTCAGCTCTTCCTGAGTTACCCTTTCAATCTTCAGCTCCATTACAGTTTGCGACTTTTTTCAGTTTGCGACTTTGTTCAGTTACCTCTGTGCCCACTTTCCTCCTCTGTAAAATGAAGATAATGACACATCTTCTCTAGGCCGCTGTGAGGAAGAGATGAAATACCACATGGGGAGTGTCAAGCCCCGTGCCTGGCATGCTGTGGACCCTCAGCTCATGCTCTTTCCTTTTCCCTTCCCCTCCCACCATCACTGCTTGGCTTCACTTCAAAGCAATGCCTCTGCCCTTGGCTTTCTCAGAAGTGCTGACTCCTCGGCTGTGGCTCACTAATCTTAGCAAGCTCTGTTGGTGGGAGGTGTGTGGGCCTCATAGTACGTGAAAAGATGGCAGGCTTTGAAGAAGAAGGACCTGAGTTCAAATCTTTTTTTTCTTTATAGAGACAGGGTCTTGCTCTGTAGCCTAGGCTGGAGTGTAGTGGTGTGATTACAGCTCACTGTAGCCTTGAACTCTTGGGCTCAAGCCATCCTCCTGCTTCAGCCTTCTGAGTAACTGGGACTATAGGTGCATCACACTAAGCTAATTTTTAATTTTTTTGTAGAGATATGGGTCTCACTATGTTGCCTATCCTGTTCTCAAACTCCTGGCCTCAAGTGATCCTCCTGCCTTGCCCTCCCAAAGTGTTAGGATTATAGGTGTGAGCCACTGTGCCTGGTTCTGAGTTCAAATCTTGATGCAGTCATTCACTAAGTGGGTGGCCTCAGAAAAATTATTTACACTTGCTAAGCTTCTGTTTTCTTACTTGAAAAATGACATCTAAATATCTACTTTATGCAGTCCTTATGAGATTGGACGACTTAATGAATGAAACATCTCCAATCCAGTGCTTAATAAATATTTCACTGCTTCACTTAGGAGCATGTAGCACCCCATCATGTTCCAACTTGTATTTTGATCAACAATTCTGATTTCTTCATATTTTTAGCAGACAATGACCACATGGACTGAATTTAATGATAGTTCTAGAGTTTGTGGCCTCTGGTGACTTATCTGGAAGATGGAACACAGTATTGAGTGAAGTTTTCTGTTGGTCTGTCCTTGATGCCTGGTTGCCTTAGTTAACTGGAGCCAACAATCCCAGGTTAGATTCTAGGAATGGTGTGGTCCCGGGAGGAGCTGGATTTGTGATCACTTCTCGCCAGTAGATTCTGCCTCAGGCCCTGGGGCTACAGAGATAAATAAGAGAATGTCTTCCTCTCAGTAACTCAGAGTTTATCAGAAAAGACCAGCTAAACTAAATGCCCACAAGAGAAAGCAGGAAAGATCTGAAATCGACATCCTAACATCACAATTAATAGAAGTAGAGAAGCAAGAGCAAAGAAATTCAAAAGCTAGCAGAAGACAAGAAATAACTAAGATCAGAACAGAACTGAAGGAGATAGAGACACAAAAAACCCTTCAAAAAATCAATGAATCCAGGAGCTGATTTTTTGAAAAGATCAACAAAATTGATAGACCACTAGCAAGACTAATAAAGAAGGAAAGAGAGAAGAATCAAAAAGACGCAATAAAAAAATGATAAAGGGGTATCACCACTGATCCCACAGAAATACAAACTACCATCAGAGAATACTATAAACACCTCTACGCAAATAAACTAGAAAATCTAGAAGAAAGGGATACATTCCTGGACACTCACATCCTCCCAAGACTAAACCAGGAAAAAGTTGAAACTCTGAATAGACCAATAACAAGTTCTGAAATTAAGGCAATAATTAGTAGCCTACCAACTAAAAAAAGTCCAGGACCAGACGGATTCACAGCAAATTCTACTAGAGGTACAAAGAGGAGCTGGTACCATTCCTTCTGAAACTATTCCAATCAATAGAAAAAGAGGGAATCTTCCCTAACTCATTTTATGATGCCAGCATCATCCTGATACCAAAGCCTGGCAGAGACACAACAACAACGAAAAGAGAATTTTAGACCAATATCCCTGATGAACATTGATGCAAAACTCCTCAATAAAATACTGGCAAACCGAATACAGCAGCACATCAAAAAGTGAATCCTCCATGATCAAGTCGGCTTCATCCCTGGGATGCAAGGCTTGTTTAACATATGCAAATCAATAAACGTAATCCATCACATAAACAGAACCAATGACAAAAACCACATGTTTATCTCAATAGATGCAGGAAAGGCCTTTGATAAAATTCAACAGCCTTTCATGCTAAAAACTCTCAATAAACTAGGTATTGATGGAACGTATCTCAAAATAAGACCTATTTATGACAAACCCAGAGCCAATATCATACTGAATGGGCAAAACCTGGAAGCATTCCCTTTGAAAACTGGCCCAAGACAAGGATGCTCTCTTTCACCACTCCTATTCAATATACTATTGGAAGTTCTGGCCAGGGCAATAAGGCAAGAGAAAGAAATAAAGGGTATTCAATTAGGAAAAGAGGAAGTGAAATTGTCTCTGTTTGCAGAAGACATGATTGTATATTTAGAAAACTCCATCATCTCAGTCCAAAATCTCCTTAAGCTGATAAGCAACTTCAGCAAAGTCTCAGGATAGAAAATCAATGTGCAAAAATCACAAGCATTCCTATACACCAATAACAGACAGAGAGCCAAATCATGAGTGAACTCCCATTCACAATTGCTTCAAAGAGAATGCAATACTTAGGAATCTAGCTTACAAGGGATGTGAAGGACCTCTTCAAGGAGAACTACAAACCACTGCTCAATGAAATAAAAGAGGACACAAACAAATGCAAGAACATACCATGCTCATGGATAGGAAGAATGAATATCATCAAAATGGCCTTACTGCCCAAGGTAATTTATAGATTCAATGCCATCCCCATAAGCTACCAATGACTTTCTTCACAGAATTGGAAAAAACTACTTTAAAGTTCATATGGAACCAAAAAGAGCCCACATTGCCAAGACAATCCTAAGCCAAAAGAACGAAGCTGGAGGCACCACGCTACTTGACTTCAAACTATACTACAAGACTACAGTAACCAAAACAGCATGGTACTGGTATCAAAACAGAGGTATAGACCAATGGAACAGAACAGAGCCCTCAGAAATGATACCACACATCTACAACCATCTGATCTTTGACAAACCTGACAAAAACAAGCAATGGGGAAAGGATTCCCTATTTAATAAATGCTGCTGGGAAAACTGGCTAGCCATATGTACAAAGCTGAAATTGGATCCCTTCCTTACACCTTATACAAAAATTAATTCAGATGGATTAAAGACTTAAATGTTAGATCTAAAACCATAAAAACCCTAGAAGAAAACCTAGGCAATAACATTCAGGACATAGGCATGGGCAAGGACTTCATGACTAAAACACCAAAAGCAATGGCAACAAAAGCCAAATGGGATCTAATAAAACTGAAGAGCTTCTGCACAGCAAAAGAAACTACCATCAGAGTGAACAGGAAACCTACAGAATGGGAGAAAATGTTTACAATCTACCCATCTGACAAAGGGTAATATCCAGAGTCTACAAAGAACTCAAACAAATTTACAAGAAAAAATCAAACAACCCCATCACAAAGTGGGTGAAGGATATGAACAGACCCTTCTCAAAAGAAGACATTTATGCAGCCAACAGACACATGAAAAAATGCTCATCATCACTGGCCATCAGAAAAATGCAAATCAAAACCACAATGAGATACCATCTCACACCAGTTAAATGGCAATCACTAAAAAGTCAGGAAACAACAGGTGCTGGAGAGGATGTGGAGAAATAGGAAAACTTTTACACTGTTGGTGGGACTGTAAACTAGTTCAACCATTGTGGAAGACGATGTGGTGATTCCTCAAGGATCTAGAACTAGAAATACCATTTTACTCAGCCATTCCATTATATACCCAAAGGATTATAAATCATGCTACTATAAAGACACATGCACACGTATGTTTATTGCAGCACTATTCACAATAGCAAAGACTTGGAACCAACCCAAATGTCCATCAGTGATAGACTGGATTAAGAAAATGTGGCACATATACACCATAGAATACAATGCAGCCATAAAAAAGGATTAGTTCATGTCCTTTGTAGGGATATGGATGCAGCTGGAAACCATCATTCTGAGCAAACTATCACAAGGACAGAAAACCAAACACCGCATGTTCTTACTCATAGGTGGGAACTGAACAATGAGAACACTTGGACACAGGGTAGGGAACATCACACACTGGGGCCTGTCGTGGGGTGGGGGGAAGGGGGAGGGATAGCATTAGGAGATATGCCTAATGTAAATGACGAGTTAATGGGTGCAGCACACATGCATGGCACATGTATACATATGTAACAAACCTGCACGTTGTGCACATGTACCCTAGAATTTAAAGTATTAAATTGTCTCCGCCCAAAATCTCCTTAAGCTGATAAGCAACTTCAGCAAAGTCTCAGGATACTAAATCAATGTGCAAAAATCACAAGCATTACTATACACCAATAACAGACAAGCAGAGAGCCAAATCATGAGTGAACTCCCATTCACAATTACTACAAAGAGAATAAAATACCTAGGAATCCAACTTACAACAGATGTAAAGGACCTCTTCAAGGAGAACTAAAAACCATTGCTCAATGAAATAAAAGAGGACACAAACAAATGGAAGAACATTCCATGCTCATGGATAGGAAGAATCAATATTGTGAAAATGGCCATACTACCCAAGGTAATTTATAGATTCAGCGCTATCTCCATCAAGCTGCCACTGGCTTTCTTCACAGAATTGGAAAAACTACTTTAAATTTCATATGGAACCCAAAAAGAGCCTGTATTGCCAAGATAATCCTAAGCAAAAAGAATAAAGCTGGAGGCATCATGCTACCTGACTTCAAACTATACTACAAGACTACAGTAACCAAAACAGCATGGTACTGGTACTAAAACAGATATATAGACCAATGGAAGAGAACAGAGGCCCCAAAATAACACCACACATCTACAACCATCTGATCTACCACACATCTACAACCATCTGATCTTTAATAAACCTGACCAAAACAAGCAATGGGGAAAGGATTCCCTATTTAATAAATGCTGCTGGGAAAACCAGCTAGTCATATGTAGAAAGCTGAAACTGGATCCGTTCCTTACACCTTATACAAAAATTAACTCACGATGGATTAAAGACTTAAATGTTAGACCTAAAACTGTTAAAACCCTAGAAGAAAACCTAGGCAATAACATTCAGGATATAGGCATGGGCAAAGACTTCATGACTAAAACACCAAAAGCAATGGCAACAAAAGCCAAAATAGACAAATGGGATCTAATTAAACTAAAGAGCTTCTGCACAGCAAAAGAAACTATCATCAGTGTGAACAGACAGCCTACAATGGGAGAAAATTTTTGCAATCTATCTATCTTACAAAGGGCTAAGATCCAGAATCTACAAAGAACTTAAACTTACAATAAAAAAAGAAACAACCCCATAAAAAAGTGGGCAAAGGATATGAACAGCCACTTCTCAAAAGAAGACATTATGCAGTCATAAATATCTTTCATAAATGAAGACATTTATGAAAAAAAGCTCATCATCACTGGTCATCTGAAAAATGCAAATCAAAACCGCAGTGAAATACCATCTCACACCACTTAGAATGGCAATCATTAAAAAGTCAGGAAACATCAGATGCTGGAGAGGATGTGAAGAAACAGGAATGCTGTTGGTGGGAGTGTAAATTAGGTCAACCATTGTGGAAGACAGTGGCGATTTCTCAAGGATCTGGAAATAGAAATACCATTTGACCCAGCAATCCCATTACGGGGTATATACCCAAAGGATTATAAATCATGCTACTATAAAGACACATGTACATGTATGTTTATTGCAGCACTATTCACAATAGCAAAGACTTGGAACCAACCCAAATGTCCATTAATAATATACTGGATAAAGAAAATGTGGCACATATACATCATGGAATACTATGCAGCCATAAAAAAGGATGAGTTCATGTCCTTTGCAGGGACATAGGTGAAGCTGGAAACCATCATTTTCAGCAAAATATCACAAGGACAGAAAACCAAACACCACATGTTCTCACTCGTAAGTGGGAGTTGAACAATGAGAACACATGGACACAGGGAGGGAAACATCACACACTAGGGTCTGTTGGGGAGTGGAGGACTGGGGGAGGGATAGTGTTAAGAGAAACACCTAATGTAAATGATGAGTTGATGGGTGCAGCAAACCAACATGGCGCATGTATACCTATGTAACAAACCTCCATATTGTACACATGTACCCTAGAACTTAAAGTGTAATAATAATTTTTTTAAAAAAGGCCAGCTAATACAATGAAAAGGTCTGACCTTATGTTTTGGGATACAGATATGGTCCTCCTCAGTGGTATCCTAGAGTACAACCTTCTCATTACCTCTGTCCTGCTCTTACTTGGAAGAAGCCCACGCCTTCTCCTCCAGTAACCTCATTAGGATTCCATGGATACTTACTAGTGTGTGTGGAGAGGCCAAGTCCTATAGACTCCCAAGTCATCACAAGAACGCAGTGGTCAGACCTTACCCTTTAAGACAGGAGGCGCCCTACCTTCTGCGGGAGATGGCTTGCCTTGAGATGCGCTGATGACTGCCAGGGTGGTTGGAGCGGGGAACTGGTGTAGCAATGGCAGTGAAGACAGTCTGAAGGGGCCTTTGCCTCTATTTTTCTTGCTACTCCTGTCCAGGTTTCTTCAAAGAAGGAAGGTTCTCTTTCCCAAGGTTAAACTTGGTAACTAATCACACAGACAAACTCTTGCCTGGTAAACATGGCCAGGTATGGCCGAAAATGCTAGTGCTCAGCAGTATTCATGTTCTTTTCTTCTTTGTGGGCGTGGAGCTCAACTATGTTTCCAGATTCCCTTGAAGTTAGGTGTCGTGTGAGTGGGTTCTTGCCAGGGGAATGTGAGTGGAGGTGACCGCACCACTTCTAGAATTGGCTCACATGTGGTCCTTGCTCTTTCCTGACCTGCCTGCTGTATGGAGAAGTCTCTGAGGCAACCTCCGCCTCCTGGGGTCAAGTGCTCCTCCAGCCTCAGGCTCCCCAGTAACTGGGATTACAGGCATGTGCCGCTGCATCCAGCTGATTTTTGTATTTTTAGTAGAGACGGTGTTTCACCATGTTGCCCAGGCTGGTCTTGAACTTCCGATCTCAGGTGATCCATCCGCCTCGGCCTCCCAAAGTGCTGGGATTACAGGCGTGAGTCACTGTGCCCGGCCGAGAAGTAAACCTTTAATGATGTGAAGCCATGGATTTAGGCACTTGAGTGATTTTCTCTAAAAGCGACTTGCTGCCTTATTTCTAGATACAACAGAAACTGACCTCATTTTAAGTGTCCCTTGCCAAGGAGCCAATTCTACAAGTGATGAGGAAAATTCAATATGGTGAGATGAATGTGGTGATAGGGACACACAGAGGGCTCTGGGAACTCAAAGAAGGTGCCAAACCCAAGCTGAGAGGCTCAATCAGGAGAGGCACTGCCACTCAGAGCAGTTCAGAGGATGAGGCGGGGGATGGCGAGGACAAAGAGAAAGAGGCGAGCAGGTTTCTGTGCAGAGTAAGCAGGGGCGGGTGGAGTGCCTGGCCAGGGTCAGGTCAGGAGCAGAGGCTAAGGAAGAAATGAGGAACCTGAGTGCAAAGAGTTAAGATCCCAAGTCCTGTGAGAGCTGGCTTGGTCAGCTAGGTTTTAGGATTCAAGGCTGAGGAGGGACATTTGCATTTCAACAGGAGGGGAAGAAAACGGGTCCAGTCTCTGAATTACTGTGGGTTGGCTGTACTTACCACAGGATCTATAGGGAAGCACCTGTAGTCACCTGATGTATTCTAGGTAGGGTGCAGAGAGGGATGCTGGCTTTGAGATCCATTTAAGAGGCAGAACCAGATTTGCTGACTATTTACAGATGGAGGATGTCAGGAAGAGAGGAGGTGAGGCCAATACCCAGGTTTTTGACTCAAGTGCCTGCGTGGATGGTTCTGCCGTTCACTCACAGAGTGGACTTTGAGGTGGAACAGTGTTGTGCAGGAAGTAGGAAAATGAGTCTGATCTGGGGGGATCTTGAGTTCAAAGGGCCCATGAGACACCCAATAAGAAAAGTCCCATAGGCAGATTGCAGAATGGTTCTGAATCTCACGAGTCAGGTTGGAGCTGGAGGCAGTAACTGAGAGGAGAAGCAGGCCAAGACTGAATCCTGGGGAGCACCAACATTGATGGGAATGATAAAGAAGGGCCTGTGAAGGTCCTTCGGGTCCCCATAGCCTCCAGTAGTAATACTTCTGTCTTGCTTAGCACACAACCATGCATGGCCTGCATGGTTTCCTCAGTCCCCACTTCATTCCCTTAGATGAGCTGCTGGCCAAGGCCCACACACGCCTCCTTTCTGAGCCCGCCTAAGCTAGGAGAGCCCTAGCAAGGCAAGTCACATTCTGCCTGAGGGCCCTGCTCTCCTAAGACTCCACAGCCAAACTTCAGCTTTCTACCTTCCCTGACTCAGCCCTAGTCTTGGGATTGGTGTTGGTGACATGACTTTGGTCTGTAGAATTTATTACGGGCCCCGCTCTCCTCCCCAGCCAGCCCCCTGACTGTCTGACTTAGGTGTGAGTTCACATTTTGGGAATTTTAATAAGTGCTGAGCATCCCAGCCAGTCTAGACTTCTCTGTTTCTGTGCCGGTGGTTTCTTTAAGGTGATCCACTTCCCATTTGTCATTCTCTTTGCCAAACTTCCTCTGGCCCATTAATTAAAGTCCCCCCAAAAGAAGAAAGCATTTGGAAGGTGTGGTGAGTGCTCCTTTTAGCTAATTGACCAACATGTCTGAACGTCCATGTGGTTTTCTTTGCAGAGTCTGACCTGGATCAGAAACACTGGCTTCACTGGGGCTTATTCTCATTATTATTATTTTTTCCCTTCTTGAAACTTTTACGGAACTTTTCTTCCTCCAGATTGACTTAAGCCCAAATACTCGCTTACCTTGTCTAAATTGTCACAGATGACTTGCTGACAACAAAAATACTGTAGATGGTCTGATTTGGTGTCGCGGGCCGCAGAATGATCAGACACTGTAAAAGCCACTCTGAGGACTTCTCCCGGTTCTCATGGAAGGATTACTTGGGCATTAGTCTTTATGTCTTCTCTTTGGGGAGGTCCCAGTTATCTCCGATTGGGTCCTTTATTACAGTGATTTTCTTCCTATTTCTGTCACTTTTTCTGCAGTGACCAGGTGAGCAGCGAGACCATTCACAAGAACAGGGATCCAGTAGCCATCCCAGACTCCTCCTTCTTTCTTAAGCTCCATTTTCTATCAGCTCTAGGTCTGGCTGATTTGGCCTGCTGGTTTATTCAGCATGTATTTATTATGAGTCTACCATATAACAAGCACTACATTTTAGCCCTGGGGGTGCAGTGATGAGCAGGGTAGAAGCAGTCCCCACACTGGTAGAGATTTCACTTCACAAGGAAGCCAATAAAACAATGACAATAGAGAGGAGTAAGTCTTCTGTAGGGAATATCACCCTGGGAGGATTCCATTCATCTCAGGCTAAATGAAGCAACACATGTGAAGTTAGTTTTAAGTTGCAAAGGGCTAATGCAAATGTTGGTCATGTGTTAAGATTATCGACTAGTTCTTAGAACCTGCTCTCCAAGGACAGAAAAGGAACCAGAGAAAAGGAAAAAAGCTGCTGGTTAAGGAGAGACACAGGAGGAGATGAGAAGCTAATGGTGAGAAAGAATGGGGCAGGACTACTGTTTGGAGGAACGGAGGCAAGATGGTGCACTTCCGGGTTCTTCATCCCCACCCCCAACTCTTCCCGCGCGCGCCAAAATGCAGCCGGCGACCTGGGAAGGTGCAGATCAACTGGGCATGCGCCAGGTGACGTCAATCCGAAGAGACCAAGATTTACCTGGTCGCACCTGTGGAACGCCCCCCCCCCCCCACGCCCGTGCCCTGCCTATTGCCCTCCCACTCCTAGAAAAGCCGCTCTCCGCCATTGAGCCACCCCATCTTCTCACAGCCCCACTGCTGTCGGGATGTCGGGACTGTGGGAAGTCCGTCAGAGAGCCGCACCGGGGGACTCTGCCGGCCTCCTTTGCCGAAGCCGACAGACTTCTCCCCCACACCTTAGGTTACCAAAATAAATGTGCAGTTTTGCTGTTACACTTGCCTACCCGCTGGTTCTTTTGTGCTCTCTGGGCTGGTCTTAGAAAAAACAAATCAACTACCAGTGTCAGGACTGAAGAAAGTTCATTTTCTTGAACTGTGAAAGTTACTAGTCTGTGTGGTGAAAGTGAATTTCCAAACAACTTGCTGGTCACCAGGAGGCCACCAGGACCACTTCATCCAATTGCTTTCTTTCTCCCTATCCAGCTACTTCCCATCAGGATTCTACAGCTGAGGGAAGCATGGGCCAGAGAGAGGATGGGACTTGCCAAAGTCCGTTAGTAAGCCAGGTACAGACCCGGACTAGAACTTTGGCCTCCTGACTCCTGCTCCAGGGCTTTTTCTCACTATGCATGTTTTTCTTTTTCTTGGTCAGGAGGACTTTTAATTTAATAAAGAAAATGCACAGTTTCCTCTAACGAAAGACATCCTGTTCTATCTTTGGACGTAGCAGCAAAAATGCAAACTGATTGACAGGCCTGGCAATGTGCTTTCTCAGGCAGAATCTGGGCCGTGCTCTGGCCTGGTTCCTGCCTCTCCTGGGGGCTGCTAGTGGTTATGAAAGGATCATCACAACACTCAGGTGGTGATCATGGTTGTGGGGAATGGGGCTTCCCAGCAGGTTCCGCAACTGCAGCACACCTGAAGGATGCGTGGCTAATCCAGAAACCCCTAGCTTGCCAGTCTCAGGGCCCCATTGTCCTAATCCCATCAGGACTGGTCAGGTCTGAAGTTTCTCCTAAAGGCTGTGCCCTAGAGTTCCTGAGGCACTCTGATGAGGGCGCAGCACCAGTTGCTTGACTTCAGCTAACTCAGCTCCTTGGATTTGAAATGAACCTTGCTGTCTGGAATGAGCTGTCTGTGTGGCTTAAGATAACAGTAAGACCCAAAGTGTATTGAGAGTTTACAATTTGCCAGGCATTGTTGTAAATGATTCACATGCGATATCCTACTTGATCAACAGCCCTGGCAGAATAGTACTATTTTGTTTTGTTTTGTTTTTTTTGAGACGGAGTCTCGCTCTGCCGCCCAGGCTGGAGTGCAGTGGCCGGATCTCAGCTCACTGCAAGCTCCGCCTCCCGGGTTTACGCCATTCTCCTGCCTCAGCCTCCCGAGTAGCTGGGACTACAGGAGCCCGCCACCTCGCCCAGCTAGTTTTTTGTATTTTTTTTTTTTAGTAGAGACGGGGTTTCACCGTGTAAGCCAGGATGGTCTACGATCTCCTGACCTCGTGATCCGCCCGTCTCGGCCTCCCAAAGTGCTGGGATTACAGGCTTGAGCCACCGCGCCCGGCCCTATTTTGAATGCCTGCATCATACAGATGAGGAAACTGAGGCACAAGAGGGCACCTCTCACAGGCAGTAAATAGCCGAGCCAGGCAGACTCAGGCAGCATGATTTCAGAGGCCAGTGTACTTAACAACGAGGAATGTCGGGAATTGCAGCCTCTCCCAGTGGGTCCCATACACCTGGGCTTTTGCCTCAGTTTTTCTAATCTGTACCCAAATTCCTTGATTAAGTTTAAGACCTTCTATATTAGTCAGGACTCTTAGTTCCATATGTCAGAAACTCAACTCAAATAGGTTTACACAAAACAGGGACTAGATTGGCTCCTTTCCAGTTCCTGAAGCTGCAGGGATTGTGCTGAACTGAAGCATTACTGAAACCAGAGACTCTGCTGATGGAGACGGGATTTTCCTTCTTCTCTCTGTCTTTCAACTCTGTGCTTCTTTGTATTTGCTGCATCCTCGGCAGGTGCTTCCCAAGTGAGGGCAAGTTGGCTCCCGGCTTATGTTCTGCTAGTTGGTGCTTCTTGTCCTAGTTTTAGAAGACATTTCCTGCCCCAGTTTTAGGAAAAGCCCTAATGCTGACTCTCAGTTTGTACTAAGTTGGGTCAAGTGTCCATTTGAGACCAATCATAAGGAAAGGATCATTCTCTCCTAAATACTCTAAGGCATAGTCCCCTGCATTAGTGTGGAGCCACAGCAGCCCTATTTGAACCACGTGGAAAGAGAGTGGTAGGAGGTTGAGGTTCCTTAAGGGAAATGAGGCTGTAAAGACAAGGAAGAGAAATGGATGCCTAGCAGATAAAAACTGTCAGATGTTCCCAATACCTGCTCTGGGTCACTACTTAATGTTTAAGCCCTGAAACCCTATTCAACCTCTGCCAGCCCCTTCTACCTAAGAGTTGTAGGTCATTTGACTCCAAACTGTCAGGTTCAATGTCCCCATTTAAGCTGGTCTCTCCGGACTTTGAGTTTTGCCCCTTTTCCCGCAATCCTTCTGCTGTGGCCCACCCATCCAGCCCAGGTGTTCTACAGAGGAACAGGGTGGAGGGAAAGCGCCTTACCAACCACAGTTCTGGGCTCTATCTCTTTGGGCCCCAGTTCCTCATCTGTAAAATGGGGATAATGACAAACCTTGCTGGGTTGCTGTCAGGATTAGAGAACTTGTATGCTTTGGCGCCTGAGAAGTCACTTGGGACATGTGACTAAGTGACTGAGTCTCAGTAACTAAGGCTAATGATTCTGGAGACTAGGTTTTAGACTTCAGAACTGTTTCTAATGATGACCCTGAAATTAGCTAATTAGCACAATAATTCTGGTTAGTTTTTTAGGAGGGGCACCACCAGTGAGCGACCAGCTTCTCTGTGCCAGTCCCAGCTCACCTGGATTATAGCACAGTGCACCATGCAGAAGGGCAGGGGATAGCCTGTGCATCAGTCAGGAAACAGCACACTCCAATTAGGACAGATCAAGAATGTCATAGAGGAACTGTTTATGGCAGTATGGCAGGGTATAGGGAAGTCACAAAGAATGTTGCAGAACCCTGGATATAATAACAGAGAAACTTCTTTACCTTTCCCAGCCCTGAAGGGATGGGGAAGGAGTGGTGACTGGAACCAGAAAAAGACAAGGCTGTATGGAAGGTCCTTCTTACAGCAGCAGAGACCTGCAGGTGAGGGATCCAGTCAGCCTGCAGTAACTGGAAAGAGCAGGAGCTGCAGGAATAAATACCCCAATTTCCCTTTTCTCTTCTCCTCTAGTCTCCTGATCATATTTCTCATTGACTAGAGGGCAAGAAAGCCCATTGATGTAGTCTATACAAGGTAGGCACCAGGGATAGACAGCCAAGTCTGGAAAGGTGGATAGAGGACCAAGTATAGAGTAGTGAAGGGGCATGGGTCAGCTGGCATATTGGCATGTGACCTTGTTTCTGCCTTTAGTTTGTTGGAGATGGGAACAATAATTTAGCCTAGAGAAAAAAGGGTCAGTGTGCTGCACTGATATACTCTCAGTGCAGACCAGGGGCTGCTGCAGACTGAGGAAGAGCTGTGGGTAGGAGAAGGCAGGTGAACCCACCCAGGCCCAAAACAGACCAACTGATAAAAAGCAGAGTCCACATTAATGAATAGATTCTGCCTTTTGGAGGATGTGAGGTTGGAATTGAGGGGTTGGATGGTCTATCTGCAGTTCTGAGTAGTTTTAAACATACAGGTTGCCTGAGTTCAAATTCTAACTCTTCTAGCTGTGCAACTTTTGGAGAGTTACTTAAACTCTCTGTTCCTCACAATTTCTTTATCTGTAAAATGGAAATCATGCTATTACCAGCCTGATGGGGTAGTGCTGCTGGTTAAATAAGTTAAAACATTCAAAGCACTTAGAACAATGTCTAGTACATATTAAATACTCAGTAAATCTTAGCTGCTTTTATTGTTATTATTATTGGAAAGAGTACTGAATGAAGACTCTTCAAACTTCTATACCAGTATTCACTCTGCCATGACTTGCTTCATGACCTTGGGCAAGTTACTTTCCCTCTGTCTCTGTTTCCTCTTCTGTAAGGTTAAGAGGTAGGATCTGACATATTCTGGCTAGAAAATTCTACATTCTGCATGTCCCAAGTCCGTTACAGATTTTGCAAAAGCCCCCAAAGGCAAACTGTGTTTCCAGGGCCTCACTGGCTTCTGCCAAAGAGAGCTCCGGTTTCTTCTGTTAGCATCAGCTGGAGGAGTTCCCAGTAAGGGGACCAGTAAGCCTCCTCCCTGCAGGTGTCTCAGGGGCTGTGCTAATCTCTTTTTGATGGCCTCCATCTGCAGTGGATCCCCTGGAAGCACTGGCTGCCAGCGGGAGGAGTAAGCCCTTTGCTGCTGGTCCTTGGGGCAAATCACTCATCTCTGATGGTCTCTCCCTTGGGGTCTGAAGCCTGAGAGTTGGGAGAGGAGGTCCCCTGAGCTGGCTGGGGGAGGTGCAGATAGGCTTGGAGGCCGTTACACCAACACTGGCTGGGAAGGATGGCCTGATTCCATGTGAGGCTCTGAAATCCCATCCAGGGGTTTTCAACTGCCAGTATGATCTCAAATGGCTTAAACTCAGGAAATTTGCCTTACAATTCTTTTTTCATGCTTCCTCATTGTGTTTCTTCTATTCCCTTCTCTTGATAAAAATGTAAGCCCCTCAGCACAACCCATGCATTTTGGCTCCTAGCTGCCTCTAAGCTCTCCTTGTTGCCACTGAAGTCCTTTGTTTTTGAGCTCCAGTCACTCTGGGGTCTCAATTCCTTGGTTATACCACGTGTTTTGTATTTCTGGAACTTAGCATGCCTGGAACACCTCTCCTTTCTATTTCTCTTAGCTAATTCCTGCTCAGCCTTCAGATCTCTGGGAGGTCATTTCCTCCTCAGAGCCTTCCCTGACACCCGAGGTTACAAGTGATGATAGGTATTGAGCTTGTTGCCTATGACTGTCTTCTCTACAAGACCCCAAGGGCAGGGGCTGTTTCTGTCCTAATGAAGCTGGATTCCCCAAGCCTAGGACGGTGTCTGATGCTTAGTATCTATCATTAATGGAAACTTCTCCATCCATTACTCTTTCGTTCTCTTTCTTGTCTTTCTTCTTACTTTTCTTTCAAAAATGTAAATTTGCTGATGTTGCTCACCCATTTAAGATTGTCTGACTTTTCCCTCCTCCTTGGATAAAGGTTTTATCGACAAGGCTCATGAGGATGTTTTCTTCTTGCTCTTTTCCCAGCCCTGTCCCCATAAACACTCCACTCTACCCATGCTCGCTTGCATAGTTTCCAAGGGTATTGTGTTGTTTCTCCTCTCCAGCCTTTTGCACAGGCTGTTCACTCAGCCTTGCCTAGCCTTCCTGACCATCTTTACTTAATTAACTCTTGTTCTTTTAGATCACAGCTCACGAGTCCCTTTCCCCAGAAAATATGTCCTTAACCTTCCAGATGAGTCAGTTGACTCTTCCCTCCCCCATGCTTGCCTGTGCCTGCTTTCCTCATTTTTCTGGTCATGCTGGCTAGGATTTGTTTATTGTTTGTTGTATTTCTCACTAGACTAAGAAGGACCTTAAAGGACTATGCCTTTTATTTCTGAATTCAGACCACCTAATATACTGCCTTGCACATAGTGGGTACTCAGCAAATGTTTACTGAATAATGAGTTTCAGTAATAATTTAGTTAACCAGATCATGCCCAGCTTTGTATTGTGATAACATCACTTACTACCAGGATAGACCTCACTGGGTAAATGTACGTAATAGTCATTTCTTACTGATGAAGCTTCAATTTTGAAGTATTAGGTGCTTAGGGGAAATGGCTCTATTCTCATGCCTTGGAGGATGAGTCATATTGGTTTAAGTCATCCATGGTCGTGTCAAACTCTTTGTCAGTTTTTGGGTTGGGTATAGACATATCAAGCAATCATATGGTCCATGGGACCTGAGAAGAAACTCACTATGGGGTTTCTGGGAAAGAATTTCATTGCTGATAGGAGAGATTCACAGGGGGGAAAAATATCCTCCTTTTTGGATAATACGTCCTCAAGTTACCCCTGCTGCACTGTCTTGTGACAAGGAGGAGAGACCTCAATGACATGCAGAGAATGGCATAGGACAGGGATGGTAAGCACCTGAGCCTTTGATTATATCTCCTGTCCCTGAGTTAACCAAAAGGAGAATTTCCCCTTATTTCTGGACTTCTTGCTATGTGAATTAATAAGCCCTCTATTGTTTAAGCTATTTTAAATTAAGTCTTCTGCTACTTTTAGCTAAAATCATTTAAAATGATTTTCTGCCAATGTGTTCTTGGACAAGTCATTTATTCTTGCTAAGCTTGAATTTCTTTACCTGTGAAAAAGAGATGCCAGTCTTTCTGCACATCTGTGCATCAGTGATCTTGTAAAATAAGTGAATTTGCTTGGAATGAGGGCAGCACTAGACAAAAGGAAGAAGGGATTAGCATTAGTCCCTGCTAGGGGACTTGGAATACAGTTATTGGAGCTGACTCTTGTTCTTTCTCTCCTTATTCCTTTCACTAGGTAATAGGTTTAAACACCCAAAAGTACAGAAGAAAAAAAGATTCTCATCCTTCCCTTTCCCCAGTGTGCTAATTCATACTGCCCACCAGCACTTCAGCAAGTAGCCACTATAGCTCATTCCTTGTTTTTCTGCCCAGGGATGTTTTATATACATATAAATGCACACTACAAGATGAGATTTCTGTGTCCCCACCCAAATCTTATCTTGAACTGTGGCTCCCATAATTCCTACGCATTATGGGAAGGACCCAGTGGGAGATAATTAAATCATGTGGGGCAGTTTCCCCATACTGTTCTCATGGTAGTGAATAAGTCTCACGAGATCTGTTGGTTTTAAAAGGGGTTTACCTTTTTGCTTGGCATTCATTCTCTCTTGTCTGCTGCCGTGTAAGACGTGACTTTCACCTTCTGCCATGATTGTGAGGGCTTCTCCAGCTATGTGGAACTGTGAGTCAATTAAACCTCTTTTTCTTTATAAATTACCCAGTCTCAGGTATGTCTTTATCAGCAGTGTGAAACGGACTAATACAGTACACAAACACAGAGTACTATTCGCTCAACTGATTTTTTTTAACTTAAAGAGCACAGTATACCACTGTCCTGGTCCACTTTACTTTTTCATTTAGCAGTGTATCTTGAGATTTTTCCATAACAGCACATAATGAACTTCTTGTTTTCTTTCATAGTGTCCTAACATTCCATTATAAGGATGCATTAATTTATTTCCTCAGTTCCTCATTGATTATCCTTTAGCTTGTTCCAAGATATTATCATTATAAACAGTGTTGTGATGAATAACATAATAAGTCTGGTTTAACTGTAGAAAAAATTTTTAGGAGTGGAATTGTTGGGACAAAGGATATATGCATTTATAACATCTAAAAAGGTGGCTGCTTGCATCTTAATTACTAAACAAGGCCTGAGGGAAAGAGACTGCAGACTCCCTCTTTCACCCGGCCTCATACCATACCTGCTCCAGATATTATCCTGGGTCAGTCTAACCTTTCTTCACTCCACAAATATTTATTGTGGACATTAGAAGAATAGTCATGTGGGATGGCTCTTTCCTGAATGAATGAGCTAGATGAGAGCCAGGAGATGACTTGGTAGATGATGACTGGGAGCCCAGAGAGGTCAAGTGCTACAGGGCTGCACAACAGAGCTGGAACAAAGACCTAGGGCTTTGTGATTCCCAGTCCAGGAATCTTGCTTTTGTGCTGGCGCTCATCTCTCCACTGCAGTACTAGTCTGGAAACAACCTCAGGGAGACTTCACCATAATTAAGTTCACATCTCGAGTATTGTTTTGCATGGACTCCATGGGCTTTTCACACATTCTAGTCCTGTCATATGCAATCACTCACTCATTCATTCATTCATCCATTCATTCAGGGTTCACAGAAAGGAAACATCAGGGTATATCTCCAGAGGTGTTTGTGGGGGTGCTGTGTGCAGGGCAGTCCTGCTCTGCCTTGTAGTGGCTGGTCCTCACCAGGAGCAGGAGGTCATTCTAATCTGTTCCACTTCAAGGGGATAAAGACAAATTGGATATCTGGGGGAGGGAACTGGAGTGGGGAGGGGACTTGAAAACAGGTCCCATAAAGATGATTGGGGGAAGTAGAGCGGTTGTCTTGAAGAGGAGGTTTGGGAAGCCTGAGTTAGAGAGGGCAGAGGGTTCTGCGCTGGTCCTGAGAAGAGGTAGAGACAGACTCCTGGGAGCTGTTGAGAGGGAGTAAGAGTGGACACTCACATCAGAGAGGTCCAACCCTGGGCTGGGCAGCTCTGAGGGGTAAGTGTGTCATTCCTGCTGAAGACCTTTCAGTGGAAGGGTCTTCCACTTCCTTAACTGTTAGAATGAAGGTCAAACTCTTTACCATGGCCTGTGAGAGCCCACATGCTGTGGCCTCCTGCCCCCGACACCTCCCCTTTAGCCTCATCTTATGCTACTGGGCCTTCCTTCTTTAGCTCCCTGATCACGCTTACCTGCTTCAGTGCCCTTGCACATGCTGCTGCCTTTAGAATGAGACCAATGAGATTCCTTCCTTAATGGGATTACATGAAATAATAATACCAATGATAACAGTAACAGCAAATACATTTAGAGCACTTCCCACACTCCAAGGATTTTAAGCACTTCATATGTTTACTCATGTAGTGTGCACAAAAGCCCTATGAGGTGGGTGATGTGCTTGTTCTCATTTTATAGATGGGAATCCAGCAGATTGTTGCTCAGGAAGCCAACTCTGAGATGGACATGGGCATGCAGGCTGTTTAGGAGGGAGAGCTCTTGGGACCAACACCAATGGGAAGAGGAAGAGGCAGGCGGGGCCCAGGGAGATTTTGAGCTGTAACACGGTCTCAGCCAAGACCTCAGCTGGCCTCATGGGGTGCTCTGGAACTTGGATGGTCCTTCAGTTGGTCCAAGTTGGGGTAAGGGGATTAGGCTTTGCACTCCTATGTTTATCAGACATTGAATGTGAACATGAACTTGGGTGAGTCAGTTTTCTTGACCCAAGCGGACTTCCCAGAAAGGACTGACAGCTGTGGGCTGTCTTGCCACAGCACTTCCAGCCACTGAGGGCAATGAGTTCTTCATTCTGGAAGGGGTACCCAGTGACACATCACAGCAGCCACCACAAGAACCCAGGCATGGAAAGGCCAAGTAACTGCCCGAAAGTCTTGCAGCTTTAAGTGGGGAGGGAGTATCAGGATTGGAACTCAGGTTATATTGCCTCCTAGGGAATTTTTGTATGCATTTAGAATAGTGTCTGACAATAAGTGCTCAATAAATGTTAGCTGCTCTTATTATTGTTGTTATTATTTTATAGCTGGAAAACTAGACAGTGGTGAAGTTAAATCATGTTCCCAAGGTCACACAGCTGCTGGGGACTAGAAGTGGGGTTTTAACTCCATTTCATTAGCTAGAAAACGAATGTAAGTCCCATTAGTGCGAGGACTTCTTTATCAATAGGGTCTAGAATCCCTGGCACATTGTAGGTGTGTGGTAAAAATTTGCGGAGTTAACTATTTGCTTATTTAATTAAAATATTTATGAAGCTTTGAGTCTGACTCCCCAGGCCTTTGTTCCCTCCACCAGCAGATTTGAATGTTTTCTGTCTGACATTGGAGACTATCTGGCCTAAACACTCTCATTTTACGGATGAGCAAACCGAGTCTCAGAAGAGACTCACCCAAGGTTCCAGAGCCTCTCAGTGGCTGGTCAGGACTCCTACGCAGCTCTCTGGACTTTGTGGTCTTGTGTTCTTTTGCCCGTGTTAATGTGTACTGCAGCCGCCTGGAGATCAAATGCGAAGGCTGACTCAGAAGGTCCTGGTTGGATCCTGAGTTTCCGGATTTCCAATGAGCCCCCAGCTGGTGCCGATGCGATGATGCTGGTCCATGGACCACCCTTTGAGAAGCAAGGGAGTCAGTGGTCACAGACATTTGAGAGCAGGAGATCCCCAAGAGCCAAAGCAGGTCGGTGCTATGATTTGGTGTTGAATGGTCCGGGGCCTGTTCCTCTTCCTGCCACACGTAATCCAGGTGCTGTCAACAGGCAGCAGGAACACCTGGTTGTGGGGTCACAAATTCACTCAGGTGCCTGGCTGTTCCCTACTGAGCCTCTCCAGTAAATCAGTCATCTGTCAGAACTGGCTTAGACCGCCCGGTGTGCCGGAGCTGTAGCAGCTGGGCCTGGTGGGTTCCCAGAAGGGGCGCCTGCAACATTGGCTGCACAGGCAAGTTGCGACTCTGACTCTGCTCAGGTGGGCCAGAGGCAGGCCCCAGTTTGAGCCCAGGATCTGCTACTTACTCACCTGGAGGTCTTGGGTGAGCCTCCTATGTCACCTCTCTGAGCCTCAGTCTCCTCACTTGTAAAATGGGATCATAGTACTTGCCTCCTCATAGGTAGTTGCGAGGCTTCAATGACATAATGCATGTAAAGTCCTCAGCAGGCACTTAGTAAATGCTTGATGAATATTTATTTCTCTTATGTTTATTTTTATGGGAGCTAGGTCTTCTAGAGAAATTCTTGGCAATAGGAAGGAAGGAGTGGAGGATTACTCAGCTTCCCATACATGGGGCTAGTAGGCATGAGTCAGGCTGGGGTCTGTGTGGGAGGGATTCCCACATCTTAACATCCACATGTGTGTTCAGGCAGAAATCTGAGCATCAGCCTGGCCTCTGCCCTTACCCTCACCCCCACATCCAGTCAATCACCAGTTCCTCTCCTTTCTAACTTCTGAGTATCTCTCGGTATCCTCTGAGTATCTATTATTTTCTGTGGCCTAAGTAAACGGACTATGCTTGGTGATGTACTGGTATTTTCTCTAACTTTCCCAGGCCCCTGCAAGACTTGTGAGAGAGAGACCTTATTATATTCACTTTACAGATGGAAATATCTAGGCTCACAGTGGTCAGGCGGCTTCCCCGGTTAGTCAGTGACCACATCCAATGAAACCCAGGTCTGCTGGGTAAACGAAGACTGTGCTTTAGATACTACATATTAGTTCTAGGTAAGCAATCTTTGCAATGTGTTTGATTAGCATTTTTATGCATTTATCACTTGATCTTGCCTGTGCCAGATGCCTCTCTTTGCCCAGTCATTGAACCACTTTCCTAACCGCTCATCTCCACATTCCAAAGCCTCTAGCATCTCTGGTTGGGGGACAAGGTTTGACTGCCTGCCCAGGGTCCCATGAGTCAAGCACATCTTTGGATCAAAAGTGACACAGATTTGTCCTGAAGTCCTGAATTTCCTCAGAGAAATAATAGATGATGAGCCTTTCACCATAAATGACTACTGAGCTCTTTGAAATCCTTTTCAGACTTCTCCACTCCTCTCTTCACTGTCACTGGTCCAAGTCACCGTCATCTCTTGGATTTCTTTCTAAGCTTCTTGAATTGACTTTTTTACTTTTTCAATCTCTGCCTCACACCACAACTAGACCTTGCTTTATAAATGCAAATCAGATTCCTATTTTTTTTTTTTTTTTTTGAGATGGAGTCTTGCTCTGTCACCCAGGCTGGTGTGCGGTGGCATGATCTTGGCTCACTGCAACCTCTGCCTCCTGGGTTCAAGTGATTCTCCTGCCTTAGCCCCCTGAGTAGCTGGGATTACAGTCACGTGCCACCACATCTGGCTAATTTTTGTATTTCTAGTAGAGAAGGGGTTTCACCATGTTGGCCAGGCTGGTCTCTAACTCCTAACCTCAGGTTATCTGCCCACCTCGGCCTCCCAAAATCCTGGGATTATAGGCATGGGACGCCGCGCCCAGCTGCAAATCAGATTCTTACACTCCTGCATAAAACCCTGCAAAGACTTTCTTTTATTCTTGGAATAAAGTCTGGAGTCCTCACCCTGACCTACAAGGGCCTTTACAATCTGGTTCCCACCTACCCCCACCTCTCCAGCCTTTTCATGTCCATTTGTCCTGTCATTGCAGGCACATTAACTGTCTGTTTCCTCCCAGGCCTCTGCCTGGATGGCTGTTCATCCTGTAAGTCCCCTCAGCTGGGCTTTGAGCCTATGTTCTGTCCCTCCGAGAAGCCCCTGCCCCTCTCGTTATAATGGGCCTCATGCTTTTACAATTGGCACATTGAATAGGTTGGTCTTGGTGAGATTTAAGCATGAAACGATTTTATTTTTCCTTGAATCCTTACCTTTACATGTGTTCAATGGAATACACCTTTATGGCAGATCTGAGCATTTTCTGGCCAGTTAGTCTTTTAAAACTGCAATCTCATTTCCAATTTGGGATTCATCTTTCTCCCTGGTCCAGGAAGGTTTTGGCATCTGGGTCTTTCAGGGTCATGAAAGCCATGGGTGGAACAGAGCATGAACATCTATTAT
Source organism: Piliocolobus tephrosceles (assembly GCF_002776525.5). Classification (NCBI taxonomy): domain Eukaryota; kingdom Metazoa; phylum Chordata; class Mammalia; order Primates; family Cercopithecidae; genus Piliocolobus; species Piliocolobus tephrosceles. The sequence goes on along the minus strand of NC_045434.1, from coordinate 166,898,804 downwards.
GTGCTAAGTACTATATTTTAAACAAATGAGTGGGTGAAGGGCATGGGGCTTTGGAATTAATCCCAGTTTGGGGATTAAGATTACTTATTTCTCAGGATCTTGGGCAAGTTATTTGCCTTCTCTAAGCCTCAATTTCTTTATCTCTAATGTGGGGTTAATAATCTCTACCTGGCACTTTCGGCTGAAGAGTAAATATTAAATGAGATGATAACTACAAACTTCTTAGCATAGCACTGAGTGCATAATTGGTGCTCCATAGATGCCAATTCCTCTTCCTTAGCTGTGACCATGGGGATGGCAATCTACTCCCCCGCAGGGCTGTGTTCACAACGGCATGGGAAAACATGGAAATGAGGGCTTACTAATTGTCATTTATTTTTTCAGCATTCCCGTTATAGTGTCTTCTAATGCCTCTAACTTTGCATTGTGCAAATCAAACTCTCTAAAAAATATAGGCCAAATGGATTGAGGTGGGAGAAACCCCCTCCTCCTCTGTGGGGTCACACAGCTAGCCTGTGTGAGGAGGGGTCTTGCTCAAGTTGAACTGGCTATCCCTGCCCTCCTCATACCCCCTCATTATACCCTGCTAGGAACGTGAACTCACTGAGCAAGCTGTCCCTGGCTAGCTACACAGACTGCACCTTGCACGGTGCACATCTGATGTCCCTGCAGCTTTTGAAAGTGCCTCATCTGGGGAACGAGTACCTCTCCAGGTCTGGGAGTAGGGAATTAACCGTTCAAGGCTTTTAGGTCCATAAGCAGGTGGTACAGAAGTAGGTGGTTGGGACACAGGCCAAAAACCATTGGCAGAATGTGGGGAAAGCATTTCATTGAGGAAGTAGAAACGTGTGCACATGGGCACATGTGTGTATGTGTGCATGTGTGTTTGTGTAGGTGTGGGGTACTGGTGGTAGCTGCCACACCTCAGTTCCAATTTCCCTTCAATCATATTCCACTCAGCACCCTCTCCCTAAGTCCCCGCTTTGTGCTGGGCTCTGTACTGGGCGATGGAGGCGGATACATGAGATAAGACTACATCCCTGACCTCAGGGAGCTCAGAGTCTCACCAAAGACAAAGATACTCCCAGTTTAAATTTCGAATAACGTAATGTGTATTTTTCTAGGATGCGAAAGAGAGGTGGGAGCAATTTTTCTCTTGCCTGAATTAGATGTCAAAGATATCATAGGCTTTTAGAGCTTAAAGGAAACTTAACAGGACTCAGGCCACCCATATATTGTGTGAGTGGGAAACTAGAGGCCCAGAGAGCGGAAGGAAGCTGCTTGAAGTCACACTGTCATTTGTTGGTAGGAACAGGGGCACAGCACACTTTGCTGATTCCTTTCTCCTTTTGCTAGCCAGTTTTTACGGCTCCTTCCACTTAAATGACATTGCGTTAGAGAAGTCCTTCTTGTTATCCCCTCGCCCCTTGCTAGGGAAAGTCCTCACTTTTAAACTCACTTGCCCTTTAAGCTTCCTGTTGGATAATGGATAATTACTCATTCAACCTTCTCTCTCCAATTAGATTGTGAGTCCCAGGAGAGTAGGAGCCACATCTGTCTTGTTCACTGCTCTATCTACAGCACAGTAGGTGCTCAACAATATTTGTTGAGGGATTAAATGCTTCATGTCCCCAACGTCTGTCCTCTGAGTGCATTGGGGTTTTCACCTGGCTCTTTTTTTCTGAGCATTACTAAAAAGGGTTGCATGGGAAGTGAGGAACAAGGAAATAGGAAATTATATGTTCAGAGTCCCCTCTGTGCCTGCCACTGGGTGATAGCATTTCCAGGTGTATTAGTCCGTTTTCATACTTCTATAAAGAACTGCCAGGGACTGGGTAATTTATAAAGGAAAGAGGTTTAACTGACTCACAGTTCAGCATGGCTGGGAGGCCTCAGGAGACTTACAATCATGGCGGAAGGCAAAGGGGAAGCAAGCCACCTTCTTCACAAGGAGAAGTGCTGAGTGAATGTGGAAGAGCCCCTTATAAAGCAATCAGGTCTTCTGAGAACTCACTCACTATCATGAGAACAGCATGGGGGAAACTGCCCCCATGGTTCAATTACCTCCACCTGGTCTCTCCCTTGACATGTGGGGACTATGGGGGTTACATTTCAAGATGAGATTTGGGTGGGGACACGAAGCCTAACCATATCACCAGGTGATCTCACTGGATCCTCTAGAAGCCTGAGTGCCTCACAGGGCTGGAGAAGGGAACAGAGTCAGGAAATGGGCAATGGGGTGACAATGACACTCAGAGGCAGCCAGAGCCTTTCCAGGTGAGCTAGTCATTCAAAGTTCAGTGGGCCTTATGTCATCAAAACCAGCATGGGGAGGGCGTGGCTGGGTTTTGTTGGTAATGGTTCAAGCACAGGCACATCTTGGCAGTCCTGTTTGCTGGCTGGTCTGCTGCATGCCAAGTATTCATCAAACCAGCCAAGGGGGCAGCAGCTGTTGCCAGTGGCCTCTTAACAGTTCCCTGCTGGACACTCATTTGCTGTCCAGTATACTCAACCTTCCTGGAAGCTGAGTGGTGTCTTAGATAGCTGTGTGATCTTGGGTAAGTGCATATCCTCTCCGGGCTTCAAATGCCTCATCTGTAAAATGTGAAGTAAAAGAGTACTCAGCTAATAGGCATTCCATGAGGATTTAATTTCTTGAAAGAAGCCAAATGCTTAGATGATGATATTAATACCTAGTAAGACCCTGTTCTCTCCCTAACATCTAGAACAGTGTCTGGCATTGAATAGGTAATGGTATGAGTTTGCTAGGGCTGCTGTAATCAAGTCCTGTAGACTGGGTGGCTTAAACAACAAAATTTTTTTACACAGAGCTCTGGAGGCCAGAAGTCCAAGATCAAGATGTTAGCAAGGTTGGTTCCTTCTGAGGCCTTTCTCCTTGGCTTGTAGGTGGCTAATCTTCTTCCTGTGTCTTTACATTGTCTGTATGTGTATGTGTCCTCATTCCCCCCCCCTTTTCTTTTTTTCCTGAGGTGGAGTCTCGCTCTGTCGCCCAGGCTGGAGTGCAGTGGCCGGAGCTCAGCCCACTGCAAGCTCCGCCTCCTGGGTTTACGCCATTCTCCTGCCTCAGCCTCCCGAGTAGCTGGGACTACAGGTGCCCGCCACCTCGCCAGGCTAGTTTTTTGTATTTTTTAGTAGAGACAGGGTTTCACCGTGTTAGCCAGGATGGTCTCGATCTCCTGACCTCATGATCCGCCCGTCTCGGCCTCCCAAAGTGCTGGGATTACACATTCCCCCTTTCTTATAAGGTCATTGGCCATTTTGGATTAGGGTCCATGCTGATGACCTGATTTTAACTTAATCACCTCTGTAAAGACTCTATCTCCAAAACTTGAGTCTATTTAGGCATGCATTCTCTGTTGCAACTGCACACCTCTGCTGTTGTAGTGCAAAAGCAGCCATCAACAACATGTCAGTGAATGAACATGGCTGTGTTCCAATAAAACTTTGTTTATGAAACAGGCCATGGGCCAGTTTGCTCACCCCTGGCCCTCTGGGCCTCAGTTTCCTTATCCACAAATGGAGATAATAATAATTCCCTCCTTGAATTGTTGTCCCGAGTAAACACGATAGTTAACAGTCCTCAGCTACATCTTACTTAGCTCTTAATTTATGCCAAGTTCTCTGATATTTTTATAACATTATAAAGGAAACACTCTTGTACAGGAGTCCTGGATTAGGAATCAGGAGATTTGAGTCTATGATGGTATGTTTCTCACTATTTATGTAGTCAGGGGTAAGTGATTTCCCTTCTGAACTGAGTATCTTCATCTGTAAGGCAGGGACCATAGTGAGTAGCTCAAAGGCAATAGGTGGGAACATGCCAGAGCAACACAAACCCACTCTTTTTTTTTGAGAGGGAAGCTTGCTCTGTTGCCAGGCTGGAGTGCAGTCGTGTGATCTCAGCTTACTGCAACCTCCGCCTCCTGAGTTCAAGTGATTCTTGTACCTTAGCCTCCCGAGTAGCTGGGATTACAGGTATGCGCCACCACACCCAGCTAATTTTTTTTTTTTTTTTTTTTTTTGAGACGGAGTCTCGCTCTGTCGCCTGGGCTGGAGTGCAGTGGCCGGATCTCAGCTCACTGCAAGCAAGCTCCGCCTCCCGGGTTTACGCCATTCTCCTGCCTCAGCCTCCCGAGTAGCTGGAACTACAGGAGCCTGCCACCTCGCCCGGCTAGTTTTTTGTGTTTTTTAGTAGAGACGGGGTTTCATCATGTTAGCCAGGATTGTCTCGATCTCCTGACCTTAGGCTATCTTCCCACTTCGGCCTCCCAAAGTGCTGTGATTACAGGCGTGAGCCACTGCGCCTGGCCACAAGCCAACTCTTACTGTTCCCCATAACCCACAAGGAAGAGAAAGGAAGCCACCCCATCGCTTGATGTTAGGTAAGTGTGGGAAGGCTTTTATTCAAGCTGCTAGATGGTTCCTGGCCGATTAAGTTGCCTCCAGGTGCCCCTTTTATCTGATACCCTGAACCCTCTTCTTGACCTCCTCATCCTTAGGCTCTCACCAAAGCATGACTGCTGTGGAACTCAGACTCTCCCAGAGATTAGAAAGGAAACTTGCATAGGAAGTGCTTTAACTGGCTAAGGCAGAAACATTTTTTTTTTCAGAGCTCTCCAACTTAGACAGTCCAAGGCCCCGAGGAGAAGTTTTCTTTTGGTGGGGCTGAGGTGGGACTTGGATGAGGGTAGGAGGCCATGTAGAGGTTTTGCATAGCAATGCTTCTCACAGTGCTGGCTGTTGAGACGGGAGATAGACCTGGTCTGGTCTTAAGCAAATAACCGTTTCAGAGCTGTAATTTTTCCAGTGCCTTGCAGAACTTAAACATTTGCTGAGATAGTTTTAAACCCGATTCTTTCTTCTCTTTCTCTGTTCATGCATGTGTGTGCGTGTGTGTGTGTGTGTGTGTGTGTGTGTGTGTGGGCATGTGCACACAAAGCCGTGGAGGCCGTTGAAAGACTTTCTACTTTCTTAGCTTGCTTAGAGGACATGAAGTTGGGGAGTGAACATAACTGTGATCTCTCCAGCATTTCCTATGTGGCACTCTGCTAGGTGGTTTGTACACGTGATTTCTTTTAATAATGAGATAGACATTACCCTTCACAATTTAAAGATGAGGAAACGAAGTCTCAGAGAGGCTAAGCTCCCTCCCAAGGCCACATAGCTAGGAGTGGAGGGAAGGAGGGCAAAACCCTGATCCACCTGGGTGTGAGAGTACATCGAGAAGGTCTCCATGATGAGAAACCTCACTCCATCCTTCCTACTGCTCAGTTCTGAGCCCCTGGTTAGGTTTAGGCTCCTAGAGGTGGAAGATAGAGCAGCAGTTACCTTTTGCCTCAGGTGTTTATATACCTCCACTCACTCCTGCATGGGGGATGTCCTTCCCATTGGGACTCCAGTTGCACAGAAATGCTTCCTGCTGAGTCTGGCTTTGGGTTCAGAAAGTCTCTCTTATACCCCCTCTCTGCATGTGGCCATTTCAACGGTGATGCAGCAGCTCTCACTTATTGAGCTGCTACTCTAGGCAGGCAGTGGGCTAAGTGATTTTCACATTTTAATTCTCACCTAACTTTATGAATTAAGTAGGACTTCATATTTGTATGTTGCAGATCAGAAAACGTAGAGAGTCTAAATAATGCACCACACGGCTAGTAGGTTACAGAGCTATGTAGTGCCTCTAGGTCTGTCCAAGTTTAAAGTCCATGCTCTGAACTTCTCTGCTTCATTGTCCTACTTATCACATGGTATGACATGTTTCCATTTATGGGTCTGAGTCTTCTCTAGTATGAGACTCCCTGAGAGCGGGGCCCTAGGTGGTGGAGAGATGCTGGAATTAGAGCCAGAAAGAACTGGTTGGGACCATGATTTTGACGTTTAATGACTACGTGCCCTTGGCACTTAGTCTTTCCAAAGCTCTGTTTTTTTTTTTTTTTTTTTAAGATTTTTGAAGTTGGGGTAATCATGTCCTGTATAATGATATGATTATGGTAATACCACTCATGATAATATCAAAATGCCTTGTATATGTGCCACGAATGTCAGATGATTGAACAAATTGAAGCTTAGCCTTCCTGCAAGGCTGACTCTGCTGATACCCTGGGTGCGCCCTCAAACTTGCAGTCCTGGGTTAGAGAGAGGCTATTTCTGCTTTCACTTCCTTACACCAAGAAAGCTACTTGATAGGGATGCCTATCTGGTGCCGCAGGAGATGGCAAGAGTCCAAAATATTCTCCTCACACAAAGAAATCCAGCCTTATTAGGTTTCATATGACTCTCTAGCTTCCCGCTTCCCTTTCCTTTCCTTGACTAAAATAAACCTTGCACATCAAAATCTTACTCCGCATACCCTAAAGGGACAAGTGCCTTCTCTGGAACCCCTTGGAGTCTTGAAACGCAAAGGCTAACACAGTCTCTAGGGAGAGGGGCTATTTTGAATTTCTCAACAAACTAATTCAAGAAGTGTGCCCTCCCACTGCCCCCTACTCCCCAGTTTCCCACAGTTGCAAGGACAATTCTGTGTGACAATTGGGACTGAATATCAGATAGAAACTCAGGCCAGGCTGGGAGGATGCTGTAAACCCAGCCTCCCAGTCTGGCCTGAGTTTTGTTGCTCCCTGCCCATCCCAGCCCCACCCTGGCTTCAGGACACATAATGGGGGCTGAGGAGACACCCTTGGAATGGATAGGAGAGGTAAGCGGGAAGGGGCATGAGTTTTGAAATGCGAGAGGAAACAATTGGGCTTGCATCTCAGTGCTTTATTTTCTGACCACGTGACTTTGGGTTTATCCCCAAATTTCTCTGTGCCCCAGCTTCTTTGTATGTTAGCAGGGATAGTGTTACTAATTTGCAGATGGGTGTTACATGGCATGTTATCAGAAAATTATCCTGCTTGGAGTCTGACATTGAAAAATCACTACTATTTATCAAACACCTGTTATCATAGATGGGTCTAGCCGAGCCCAACAGAGCCTGAGAACATAATCAGGCCTGCTCAGCCTCTGGCTCCTGGTTCCTGATGTGTTTGTGGGGTAAGGGAGCTGCTGTGGAGGTTTTGTTCATGAGACACCGAGATGAGGGAGGAAGAGAGCGTGGGAGGGAGAAGTTGATCAAAACTGCTAAAGATGCTAAAGCTGTGTTTTTTACAAAGCCCTTGGTGAAATTTGGGTTCTAAGTAGAGCTTTTTTGGAGCTCAGCCAACAAGGTAAAATACAGCTTTGGGGGTGAAGGCCCTTTCCCCAGTTATCCATGGAATACGGAATGAGTGGAGGACTGCAGTGAGGACTGAAGAGAGTTCAGTGAGTTTGGTGTGTGATGCTCAGGGAGCTGTGGGAGGGAAGCACTGTTCTCACTATGGGGATGGCAGCCAGGAGGAGCCCTCCTTGACAAGCCTGTAAGCTGAGGATATCACTGAGGGTAGCACAGAATGTAGTGTTTGTGAGTCTGAGATGTCTCAGAAAAACCAGGCGAGACTTTGAGGAAGGCCAAATTCCTTTATTAGCATGTGAGGGCTCTGAACCAGTAACATCTGAATTATTAATGTGACCTCATTTGTGCCGCCAGCCTCCTGGGACCTGGGGACATTATTTTAGCTGAGGGTCCCAGGGTAGGGGATGGCATCTGGATCAGTTGCAGTGGACTTGGAGCAAACCAGCATCTGGCAGTGGCGTGAACTTCCAGGAGGAACTTGGGCTACACTTTGCTAGTGATCCAGGCTCGGGTACAAAGGAGGGAGCGGGAGCAGGGGCAAGAAGACAGACCCCAGGCCCTCTGGGAGCAGGAGTGAGAGTCAGGGGCTCCAGCTGATGGGCTGGACTATGGACGGTAACTAGTAATCGGTGAGAAGCATGATAGTATGGCTAGAAGCACTGTGGCCTACTAGTTAATTGCATGGGTTGGAAGCACACTACCAAGGTTAAAAGTATAAGGAACAGCTCTACAGTTCCTGACTCTGTCACCCTAGCCTGGCTGGCCACTTAGAAGCATGCTAAGTAGGCTTAGCGTGTCAACTTTTATGATGTATCTCACCTATTATTTTGTGTGCTGATGGTTGTACATTCAAGGTGGGTGGAGTCTGATCCTACAGTTGGGTCTTCAGTGGATCTGACAGGCAAAAGACGGTGAAGAAACCAGGCTGCAGATAACAAAGTCTGGTCTTCCAAAAGCCTCCTGGCAAGCAAACAACAACAACAGATGTTGCAAATATTTTTGAGAAGGGAATATATTCATATTGGAAACATTCAACTAGTATAGGAAGGTTTAGAGTGAAAACGACATTTCCATCCGACACTAGAACCTTATCTAGTCCATCTTCTCAGGAGAATAGTTTCTTGAAATAGTCCATGCATACACAAGTGTATGTGAATGTGTATGTGTATAATATACATACTGTCATGCACCTCAAATTAATTCTATTTAACTAGTATTTTTTAAGTTCTTATGATTTCCCAAGAACAAGGCTAGTAACTTCACATATGCTCTCTCATTTAGTCCTATAACAACCTTGTGTGGTATCTGTTATTTTGACCATTACGCAAGTCAAAGGAAATGGAAGCTTGGTGACAGGAGCCACATACTTTGCCCATGGCCACAGGACTTAAAACCACAGGAGCTGGGAATCAAATCAGGTCTGTCTGGCTTTAAAGGGGGTACACTGCCCACTACTTCATACTGCCTTTTAAATGCTTATTGGGAAAATGCTTTTTGTGAATTTCCTAATTTGACATTAGAAGGTCTATTGTGGGCTCTCAACGCTGAAAGGTATAGTTAGAGACTGGAGAGACCGTCTGGGACAGAGTGAATTTACTGGGGGCTCTTGGCTCCTCCACGTGTCCATGGACCGTGTATCCATAGCTGCGCATTTATTATCGTCTGCTGCAGAAGTTGTGCTGGCTCCCATGGAACATGGCTGGACTTTCTCGTAGGTCCAGCCTACCTCAGCTGAGTGTGTGTGTTTGTGTGTGTGTGTGTGTGTAAGTGTATGTTGGACATTTGGCTTAGGCCTGAGAAGCAGCCTGTTGCAGGTTTGCCATCAGTAAAGACCAAAGTGGACAGTGGAATGAACTTTTGATTGCTTGTTCAGACTTTGCCCAACTTCCTTTCCTTTTTGATTTTACCAGTTTTTATAAAAACTCAAAGAAGGGCCTGTCCCAGTGAAAGGAGTCACCTCTCATTTTGTAAAGCTCTAAAACATGACAATAATACTGACTTTGCTCTGTTATTGTGAGGACTGGAGATAATAGTACATGTTTGTGCTTCTCCAACTCAGAGTAGTTGTAGCTTTGATTCCACAGTTACATTCGTCAACCTCCAGAGAAGGCAAGGATGGCTAATGATGTTCTAAACTACGAATGCACAGTGAATTCGAAGATATAATTCATTTTATGACTTCAAAGAGAGCATGAGCACATTATGGAGGAAATATATCACAGTGGTTAAGGAAACAGCTTCTGGAGCCAGACTGTCTAGGTCCAAATTCTGGCTCTGATACTTCCTGGCTTGGCACTTTATCTTTCAGTTAAGTTACTTGAACTTCAGGTAAGTTACTTAAGTTCTTTGCACCTCAGTCTTCTTACCCGCAGAATGGATGTAATAATAGCACCAGTTTCATAGGCATGCTATAAAGATTGAAGAATTAATATATGTAAAGAGCTTAGAATAGCATCTGTTTTAGGTACTCAATGAATTTTAGCACGTACTACTATACGGAACAGAATACAAAAATCACATTCACTTAAAAGATAAAACAGAACACTGCAACGAATTTTTATACTTGTTGCAGTCTGCCCTGGGCTGTATTTTTGCGACAGACTGAATTTGGACGTTCATTCTGTGCAGCAAGGGACACTTTTCTGGAAAATTTGGCACATAGTTAGTATAAAATACATTACAGTTGTCATCATCGACATTGTTACTATCATCCAAAGGAGTATAATGTCTGTGAAATTTGAGAGGCTGTTTGTTTATTTTAATGAATCCGCATTGTTAGCTGAGGGAAACTTTCAGCTTCTCCTGTAGCAGGGTCTTTAGAGGTTGTTGTAAAGCCTAGGAAAAAATCAGACCTAGATCTTTTTAAGGTTTGGAAGTTAAAAATGAGGTCTGACTGTTCTCCCTGTTGATTGCCCGCTTATTCACCAGGTAGCTGTGAATGACTTCTGGTGATTACTAAAAGTCAAATCCACTCTAAAAGGACAGAGATCAGCCACTATGAAAGAGCTTCTAAAAATTTGCTGGGTAATAAATATATGAAAATAATGTAACCTCATTAAAACCTCCTGAATGTAAATTAAAACAATTGGACTATATATATATATATATAGATTAGCCAACATTGGGAAACTGACAAAACTCAGTGCTGACAAAGGGGTGGTGAGATGGGTATTGGCATAGGGCTGAGTTACATCTGATCTCATAAAGTGAAAATGGCGTATAATCAACATCACTCTTGTACTGACCATTAAGCATAGCACGTGTGATCTGTGTTTTATAATTCTCCATATTATTTGATTTTAAAAGCTTTTTATTTTGAAAATTTCCATCACATAAAGAAGTATTTTTTTTTTTTTTTTGGTGGGGTCTCACCCCAAGCTGGAGTGATCAGTGGTGATCATAGCTCATTGTAGCCTCTAACTCCTGGGCTCAAGCAATCCTCTTGCCTCAGCCTCCTGAGGAGCTGGGACCACAGGCCCCTGCCACTACACTTGGCTAATTTTTATTTTTATTTTTTGTAGAGATAAGATATTGTTATGTGGTCGAGGCTGGTCTGGAATTCCTGGGCTCAAATGATCCTCCCACCTCATCCTCCTAAAGTGTTGGGATTACAGGCAAGAGGCACCGTGCCCAGCTGAGAAATAAATTGCGTATGATAAAATTCTTCTGTGGCCTTCATTCAATTTCTACAACCGTCAGCATTTTGCTGTACTTGGTTCATCCATCGAATAGCCTCCCCAGCTTTTATTTTCTTGTAATATTTTAAAGCAAACTGTAGCCATCATGTCATTATGCTCTAAATATTTAAGTCTACTTTTTAAAAAGTGAAGGGTTTTAACCTAAGCATAGTATCATGATCACATTTAACAAATTAATACTTTATTGATGTCATCTAATACCAAGTTTCCTTTATTGCCTAAAAAGTATCTTTTTACAGTTGGTCTATTGGAATGAGGATTCTAACAAGGCCCACATTGTTCACACTAATTCTTATACATAACATATAGTTGAGAAGCTCTAAGCCCAATTAGGAGAAAAAAGGAAAGGACGATTATAATTGCAACCAATCATAATGGCTTAATGGAGGTAATGTTTTGAAAACTATTAATGTGCTTTTCTATTTTGCTTCCTTCCTTTCTCGACCTTTGCTCTAGGTGTCTTGAGGCATCCATCATCCGGGAAGAAGACTGTGATTTATAACAGAAGGAATGCAAAAAGAAAGAACAAGTTAATATTTCTCTTTTGGCATGTCAAATAGAATTATTCAGCAAGAAAATAACCTTGCAAGCCAGGTGTTGTCTTGAAAAACCATTTCTAAATTGCTTCAATCCTCCCCTTTGGCTTTTCAACAATTCAGCCTGATTGAACCAGTTTATGGAGTTCCCCCCAAGTGCGGGGAAAATACCCACATCCTTTATTAGGGTATCTCTAAGAAACGGCAGTATAGAGGGCATGGTGCAGGGCAAATCTGTCATTGGGGCCCTTTGTGATAGAGAGAAAGAGATAGAGAGAAAGGAGGAAGAAGAAGGTGAGAGAATCAGTTTAGATCATGTATTCTCCCAGCTTTGGCCCAGAAAATAGAGAGGCCTATTGGATAAGTGGGGATATCATCAAGGGCAGGGGAGGCTTTTGTTCTTCTCCCTGCTTGAGACTCTGCGGAATAGACTGTCATCCTGGGGTGTAACCACATCCACATGGCAGTGTGGTATGATGTGGCAGAGGGAGGCCTTGACACTTAGTTTTCCTGAGCCATTCTTATTTCCAGTGAGGCACAGATGGACCCAGAAAATGGTGGGATTTTGGCTGGGGAGTATTAACAATGGGAGTCACCATGGTTGGGCAAGGTCAAGGTACTCTGTAGCAAGGGCTGCCCAGTGGACCACCTGGGCCAGGCCAGTTGGAGTCACAGCAAATGGGAAGGAGTCTAGACCCAATAGATGAGTCCAAAGAGCTACAGAGAGTGAGAGCTAGCAAGGCAGTCCCCTGGGCTCTGATCAGCTTAGGAAAGCCTACGCTGTAAGTTACTCTTGTACAGAAACAGACTTCAGCTGTGAATGCCAGTAGGGTAAGATGCATGCAGGTGGATCAGGGACCTCCACCTAATCCTGCCTAGAAGAGTAAGAGGAATCTGACCTTTTGCCTGCTGCGAAGGTGTTCAAGCCCCACCTCTCCTCTTCATGTGCAGATGTCATCTTGGAGGGGAGCTAGAAGACTGATGCGTTTGAGAAACTAAGACTTTATTTCCCCTTAGAGGAGACCATTCTTTGAAGGGACCATTTAAATTATTGTGCAATATGAAGATTCAAACCTTATTAGATATTAAAACAATCAGGTTGTCCTTTTGAATGGCTTGTGGCTATTTCCAAAAATCAAATGGGTTAGAAGACAAAGATTAGACATACTGAAATGCTTCTAAAAATATTCTAACTGGTGAATATATGAGAAAAGAATTAACCTCATTAATTATCTACTCAAATGTAAACTAAAACAACTATTCTATACTTCCTTCTTTGAAATTCATAAACATTGGAAAAAAATAGAGGAAATCTACTAGTTAATAGGAAAAAGGTTATAGACAGAACGAAGGGGCCACATGCTCTTGGTCAATCTGAGTTTTGATGGAAGTTAAATGTTGCTGCCCTGGCATAACACTAACATTTATTAAGCACTTTCTTTGTGCCTGGTGCTGTTTTAAGAAATTCAGGTGCATTATTTCACTAAACCTTGTCAACAACCTTACGAAATATATGCTATCATGGCCTCCTTTTATCAATGGGGAAACTGGGCCACAGAAAAAATAAGTACCTTGTACAGTTAGAAAATGGCAAACTTGCCAGGTGTGGTGGCTCATGCCTGTAATCCTAGCGCTTTGGGAGGTTGAGGGAGGAGTTCAAGACCAGCCTGGCCAACATGGTGAAACCTCATCTCTACTAAAATACAAAAATTAGCTGGGCATTATGGCGGGTGCCTGTAATCCCAGTGACTCAGGAGGCTGAGACCGGGGAATCGCTTGAACCTGTGAGATGGTCGGTGGTTGCAGTGAGCCGAGATCACGCCACTGCACTCCAGCCCGGGCAGCTGAGCAACACTCCATCTCAAACAAAAAAAAAAAAAAAAAAGAAAAAAGAAAATGGCAAACTTAGGATTTGAATCCAGGAAGTCTGATGTGAGTGCCATTGGCCTTAACCTCAGCCCTCTGCTTGCCCACAGGTTGGGACACACTCAAACCCTTCTTCCTATGTGACAAACATCAGATCCTTACCACTGACTAGGGGGTGGGTGCGTAATTCTAAACCATCTCTTCTTGTCTCTATTTCAGTTTTAAGCCTCTGTAAACTTAATGCTTGTCGACAGATCTGTTTGAGGATTGATATGATATTTCTGAAAACAACTAGCAAAGACATAGCTGCTTAATCAGTGTTGCTTGTTGAACCCAAATCTTGCTTAATTAGGCAAATTAACACACTCTATTCTTCAAAAATTTCTAGGGAAGAACTTGCCGCTTGCTTCCTGCCTTTGCACGTGGAACTTGCTGTTGAGGCTTCTCTGAATAGCACTGTCAGGCCCTGGATCATTTATATCACCTTATCAGGGGCTGTGAGAGTTTAGGAAATCTTCCAGCCAAGCCTAAGAGATTGGCTCTTGGGCTCCAGTGATTGATCCACCACAAGAACAACACATGCTTTTGGGTAGCTGCTGACCCTTTAGCCTGAGCCCTGGAATAAATACATGTGGAGCAGACTTGATCACAGTTTGTCGCTACACTTAGCTGTCCAGCAGGCTGAAGTGGAGCTTCCCAGTCAAGCCTAGCCTGAATTGACTGAACCATCGTTGATCTGCAGATCTGTAATTGTGAGAATAAATTCTCGTTGTCGAAAGCTATTGAGTTTTGGGGTGTTTGTTATGCAGCATTATGGAAACAAAAGCTGACAAATACAGTGAGTTGTGTTCTAAAGTCTGGGTGCAGGTTAAAAATGTGAATGATGGGACCTATACCCTGCTGCATCTGGAAACATAAAAAAGCATAAATTTAGGAAAGCAACATGAAGCTATATCTATATGAAGATCTTTATTTTCCACCTTAGAAAATAACCAGGGGCTGGACACGTTGGCTCGTGCCTGTAATCCTAGCACTTTGGGAGGCCAAGGCAGGAGGATCACTTGAGGTTAGGAGTTCAAAACCAGTCTCGCCAACATGGCAGGACCTCATCTCTGTTAAAAATACAAAAAAATTAGCCAGGCGTGGTGGTAGGTGCCTGTAACCCAGCTACTTGGGAGGATGAGGCAGGAGAATTGCTTGAATCCAGGAGGCGGAGGTTGCAGTGAGCTGAGATCTCACCACTGCACTCCTAATAGTAAAAATTGGAAACCATCTTAAAGAATAACATTAGAATTATGATCTAGTAAACCATAGCCATTAATGGACTGTTATATAGTCTGTTAGGATTAGGCTTAGCTAAGAAATACCTAAAATAGTGATTTAAGCCAGATTGAAACTTATTTCTCTGAATAAGTGAAGTCTGGAGGGAGGCAGTCCACACTTGGTGAGATGGCTCAGTAGTCAGCCTCTTTCCAGCTTTCCACTCCCCATCCTTAGAGTGAGCCTCAGTCTTCATGGCTCAGGATGGGTGCTGGAGCACCAGCCATCCATCACATCCACATTTCAAGCAACAGGATGATGTATGTATGCTGTCACTTTAAGGGGATATCTTAGAATTCCACATACAACACTTTGTTTATATTTCAGTGGTAAAACATAATTACAACAATGTTCCCAACTAAACATTTGGGTACCGTAACCATGGAAGAAAAGGAGAATACATTTTGGGAGGCACACATACACCTACTCATTAAAATTATAACCATGGAGACCTCCAGGGTGTTCTGCCTTACAATTTACCTTGGTGTCTGATAGCTACTGACTCTTTGCCTCCGTTATAAAATAACTACATTCCCAGAGTTTGTTGGAACAAAGAATGCCCGAGTGTTTCCCATGGACTGAGCGTGGGCCATGTGTGAGAGGGAGCTAGTGTGAGTGGTAGAGGGAGAAACAGACTCTGTAGAAAGAGGCGAGAGGTGAGTGTCTGGGTTCCTTGGGGCTGCAGGAGCAGTGCGTCAAGGGAACTGCAGGTGTGGGGCTTAGAGAAGCCAGGAGACTGGGTTCACAGAATGAGCTTTAAACACAGCTGAACTGACAGTGTGATAAAGCTGTCTTACGGCAGTACCAGTCCATTAAGAACTTCCCTGCCTCTCTCACTTTACCTCTCTTTCCTCTCTCCCCATCCCTGGGGAGCGAAGAGGAAGAGGCACAATTAGTAGGAAGAGTGAGGAAGTGTGCAAGTATCAAGTGGAGAAGGAGGGAAGAAGCACCATGCCTTTCCTCAACCTACTCCCCTGCAAAGAAAACTTCTGGCTTACAGCAGACCCCTAGCTATGGGGAGGGGAAGTAGCTGACCCTTCGAGTGAAAATTGGGGCTCTGATTATTCCATGGGACTTTTAATAGTTGAATTGAGACTACATCTTTGATTTAAAAAGAAGGTAGGGCTGTTTTTTTTTTAATCACATACGTGTGAACAGAAGATTCATGAGAACTGTCATAGTTTTCATCTAGAGGCAGAGGAGGAACAATTTTTTCCAATGTATTTTAAAGGCTATTATGAGACAAAAATAAAAACACCATATCCTACGAGTCCTATTTGTTCACCATCCCAGTTACATATAGGGCAATACTTACGTAATCATGTTAGCCAAAAAGGCAATGTGCAGATTTATATAATATGACCCAACTATGTGAAAACACTGAGAGAGAGATAGAGAGACAGAGACAGAGAGGGAGAGAGAAAGAGAGAGGTGGGGGGAGGTGGGGGGAGAGAGAGAGAGAGAGAAAGAGGAGAGAGAAAAAAAAGAAGGCATGATAGGAAATAGCAAAATGTTCAAAGCATCTTTGTCTGCCCTGGGATGGAGGGCCTGGGGCAATCTTGTCCTCTGAGCTCCCCAGCCATTCATTATTCCATGGCCTGTTGGCTTCCATCTCTGCATCATAACACTTTTTAAATAAAAAATTTTTACCGGGCGCGGTGGCTCATGCCTGTAATCCCAGCACTTTGGGAGGCTGAGGCAGGTGGATCACTAGCTCAGGAGTTCAAGACCAGCCTGGCCAACATGGTGAAACCCTGTCTCTACTAAAAATAAAAAAAATTAGCTGGGCATGGTGGCAGATGCCTGTAATCCCAGCTACTCAGAGAAGAATCGCTTGAGCCCAGGAGGCTGAGGCTGCAGTGAGCCGAGATTGTGCCACTGCACTCCAGCCTGGGTGACAGAGCGAGAATTTGTCTCAAAAAAAAAAAAAAATTTTTTTTTGAGATTATTGGTTTATGTGTCTCTGATTAGACAGTAAACTACTTGAATAAAGGAAACATGGCTTCATTCAGCTTTCTCTCTACAGGGCCCAGAACAGAGCTTAGAACACAGTTAGTGTAGAATAAAGGTTAAACACTTATTAAAAAAGCAGGAACATTATTAAAGCAAAACCAAACAAAAACAATAAGCAAAGTTGAGGTCAAATGCTTTAGCTGGGTCGCCAAATGTTGCAATCATTCTCCCATCTCTACGCCCAGACAATTTGCTTACCTTCCCATAATGCCCCTCGCCCTGTATTAATGATCTCTGCGCTCGTATTAGTTATCTGTAAACAGCTTGAGGATTGGACCCACATAATAACAATAATAGTATTTATTTGACACCTATTGCCTGCTGGGCAGGGTGCCAGGGCAATGCTGCCCACACGCTAATACATACCTGGGGTCTTGTTAAAAACCGGATTCTGATTCAGTAGGTCTGGGGCGGGCCTGAGTTTCTGCATTTCTAAAGGGTGATGCCTATGCTGCTGGTTCCAGGACATGCTTGGAGTAGCAAAGTGCAAAGGACCTTAACTTATTTAATTCTTCAATCAATCCTTCAATAGGCAGGTACTTTTTACTCAATGCATTTTGCGATAAGAAAACCGAGGGTCCAAGCAGGTGAGTGAGGGTCATGCACTTATTAGCAGCATTGGCGTTTGGACACAGTGCTGTCTAACCTCAAAGTGTGGAATCTTTCCACAGCGCCACATGCTCAGCTTGCACAGGGGCCCTCTTACGGGGGCCATTTTGCGCTATCAGACCCTGGAAGGAAAAAGAAAAGGGAGAAAAAATTGTGTTTCTAAAAATAAACCTTGGGCTGTGTTTTGGCTCTGGAGGAAGGCAAGGGTCTGTGAGGGATTACTGTCCACTGGAGAAAGCACGAGCATCCTTTTCCGGAGTGTGCTCCCAGGTTCCTCTCACAGCCCCAGGCCTGCCAGGAAAGGGCTCTCAGCTCCAGCTGGGGGAGGGCGTGGACCTATCCCAGTCTGCTCAGTGGGATAGCACCGGAATGGAAGCATTAGCTTTAATGGGAAAGGCCTGTTTGCAGGGGAAGTAAAGTCAGTAACTCGCACTTCAAGCACTTGCAGGTTCATTAGAATCCTGACAACCCTCACGTGAGGCAGGAGCTATTATCTCCTTTGATGGGAAAACTGAGGGTCAGGCTGTCTCTCAAACCTGAGTCTTTTGATTCTTTCAAATCCTATGTGACACTACACTGAGCTCTTTGGGGTTCAAAAAGGAGGACCGGGAACGATGGAAAAGATCCAACATACTCCTCTTCGAAGGAGGGAAATCTGGGAGGAATGACCGTGGGTTCAAATCCTGCCATTTAGGAGCTACACTGCAGTGAGCAGGTTAGTGGGCCTCTCTGAACCTCTGTGTCCTTCTCTATAAAGTGGGTATAACGATTGTGTGTATATACATATCTACAGATCCTCATTATTCATAGATTTCCTATTTGCAAATTTGCCTACTTACTACAATTTATTTGTAACCCCCAAACAATGCTCCTGGTGTTTCTGCAGCCATCTGTGGACACGTACACAGTGGTGATAAATTTGAGTTACTTGATGCATGTTTCCATGTGAGGTTGAACAAGGCAATTTCCTGCCTTTTCGTGATCTGTTTAGTGCTGTGTTGTTTGCATTTTTGTGCTTTTTTTGTTGGCGATGTTGCTGTTTATGATGGCCTCAAGAGTAATACTAAAGTACTGTCTAGTGTTTCTAACAGCAAGAAGTCTGTAATACGCCTTCTGGAGAGAATGTGTGTTACATAAGCTTTGTTTGTGTATAATTTGCAGTGCTGTTGGATGTGAGTTCAATGTTAAATGCATCAACAGTATTTGTTTAATAAGGTGTGTTTAAACAGAAACACATGAAACAAAGTTATGTATTGATTACTTGATGACAATGCAACAACCGGAGGTGGAAGGAACCTAATTCTGCACTTCCCCAGGAACAATGGTTCAGCATTCACAAATTCTGTGTTCACAGCAACTTTACAGAAGATAACTACTGCAAATAACAAACAAGAGTTAACTGTATATATTTCAGGGACATATTGAATGTCAGTTCTTTTCTTCTGCAGTTTTACTCGTTGACCTTTCTTGGAAAGGCCATGCTGGTGAGCCTTAGCGACTGTAGCCATGGTCAGTGGCAGTGTGGCGGGGTAGGTAGAATAGTTTAGTGCATGAGTGTGAAATCTTCTTATAAGACCTTGAGCAATCTACATCACCCCTCTCTTTCCCACGTCTGCAAAGGAGTGTCTTTGTTGTCCATGTCTATAGGAGGTGATGATATGGTATCTGCTTTATGGTTTGTTATGAGGACTAAATAAGCTAAGATGTATAAAGTGTTTAGAACAGAGCTTGGTAAGCAGGGCTGGGACTAGGGTGAGGGGCCTAGGGTGCAAAAATCTGTGGAGACACTCACCCTGTGCTTGCTTGCCTCACTAAATTTTGTGCTCTGGGTTGGATGCAGTGGCTCACGCCTGTAATCCCAGCACTTTGGGAGGCTGAGGTGGGGGGAATCACCTGAGGTCAGGAGTTCAAGCCTGGCCAACATGGTGAAACACCATCTCTACTAAAAATACAAAATTAGCTGGGTGTGGTGATGCACGCTTGTACCCCCAGCTGCTTGGGAGGGGCAAGAAAATCGCTTGAATCCAGGAGATGGAGGTTGCAGTGAGCCAAGATCACACCACTGCACTCCAGCCTGGGCAACAAGAGAGAAACTCTGTCTGGAAAAAAAAAAAAAAAAAAACTTTTGTGTTTTGTGTGTCTTTCTCATTTTGCTGTTGTCCTGGCCCTGCTGGCAAATGAGTATTAGTTACTGCTGTTATTAGCAGAGGAAGTCCCCTCTGTCCTTCTGGAAAGGGTCCTTGGGCCACTGTCACCTGGCCTAGTTTTCTTTGAGGCTTGGCCATCACTATGGGTGCGGCATGCTATCTCTTTGGCCCTCTGTTTCTTCATCTGTCAAATGGAGATGACCTCATTCTTGATATCCTTGGCTACATTGCCCACCTCTGAGGGTGGCTGTGAGGATCAAACGAGATAATGGGTGGGCAAGCTTTTGCAAACTGTAAAGTGCGGGACAAACAGGAGGTGTTATTACTTATCTGTAATACCCCCTTCTAGCTCTGTCATCCATCAAACAATCACAGCTTGAGTTGAACCTGCTCATGGCTTCGGCCCGCACCGCCAATCAGGGAAATGAGTTCCATATGGCTAACCCCCGTGGTAGGAAGGAGAACATTATTTTTTATTTATACTAAAAACTACGTTTGAAAAAGCTTCACTCCTGGACTTTTCCAAATCTGGAATCCTGGACTTGGACTTTTACTTTGGTAAGGCTTACTTTGGTCTTTGAAGATACTGCCGTAATTTTATAGGAAGACAGAAATGAGACATTTGTTGAGGACCTATTGTGGGCTAGGCAATGTGTTAAGTGCTTTAGGTGAACGCTCGGTAGTCCTTAGAATAACTCTGCCAAACAGGTCCTTTTATTCTCATTTCACAAGTAGGGAAATGGAGGCTAGTGAGATTGAGTAGCTTACCTGGAGTCACAGTCAGTCAATGGTGTGGTCAGGATTTGAATTTGGTTCTGTCTGAATTTAAAAGTGAGGATAGGGAGGTGTTGGAGGCTAGGCGTTTCTATCACTGGCAGGCTTGGGGAGGGGGCCACACAGATTGTATATAACCTCCTTCCTCACCTGCTGGGTGACCTTGGGCAAGTTATTTAAATTCTCTTAACCCTTAGTTTTGTTTTTCACCTGTAAAAACAGTGATCATAATAATGTTTACCTTGTAAGGTTGTTAGGAAATTTAAGCGAAGTTAATGTATGGCTAGCATTTATCACAGTTCCCTGGCTCAGAATAAGTACTCATCAATGTTAGTTACTGTTTTAGGATGAGGAAACTGGCGAAATAAATGGCCCCTTGGTATGGAAGGATAGCTATGTTTTGTGGTGGGGTGCAGAAATGATGTACTTACAAATGCTCCCGGCCCCCTTCCTGTGCCTGAGGGGGTGAGTGCCATTTTTCAGGCTCAGCTTCTTCTCCACCCACTCCCTCTCCTTTGGAGCCTCTTGTAGTCAGCTCTGCTCAAGTCCAAGAGCTCACAGTCATTTGCGTGTCCTCCGTCACCTGAGAGCATTATTCAGTACTTAGAAAACATTTTTTGCTGACTTCATGATTTTGTCTGTAGCTCACTTTGGGCCTTGCAATGAGAAGGAGAGGCCTTGAAGGCTGGTTGGGTGTGTGGAAGAGCAGAGACAGGGGCTTTGGGCAGCCAGGTCCTGAGCAGAGCACCTTTTCACCCGGGAGGTGCTGGGAGAGAAGCTAGGGTCAAAGCCTGAGTTCAGTGCTTCTTCTCCGTGCAGAAAGGAGTGATCCCTGTGTGTGTGTGTGTGTATGTGTACGTGTATATGAGAGAGAGAGAGAGAAGGAATGTGAGCAGGAGGATTGGGCGGGCTTGTGTAAGAGTTTGTACGTATTAGAAACATGTAGAGCGATGATAAACTCAGTGTTTTTAAGACAGGAAGCGATTGGATGTGCTGGGTAGTGAGTGTGAGGATGTGTGTGAGGGAGTCTGTGTGTTTTCCCCGTGTGAGAGTGAACAGTGGGGGTGCAGCAGATGTGTGGCCATCAGTACGTGTTGGGGTCTGCGAAGGATTTATTTTGTCTCCCCTTCTATGGATCTGAGTGGGGAGGTCACCGTCCCAGTGGCTGGGATATGGAACAGAGCTGGTTGGGGAGTGGGAAGTTCTCTTTATTCCTGCACAGGAAGTCCCTTCACAAAGAGATTGGGTAGCAACGGATGCCGGGAGACAGCTGTGGCCTGGCCTAGTGGCCCGTTCCACAGAACAAGGAGGGGAAAACAGATACAGTGTTTGCACAAGAGATACTGAGAACCAAGTGCTTATGGGATTGTGGGATCAAATTCTTATGGGATTACCAAATTGGGCAGGCTGTGAGGGATGATCTGGAGAGGACCTACTTCCTCAATGTAAGGTGGGATCCTGAGGTCCAAAGGCAAAAGTCATTAGCCTCTGGTCACGGACTTGATCTTGAGCCTCACGGGGGCCTCAGGGGCTTGGACTGGTGAAAAGGAGGAAGCCTTGGCTGGTACGATGGAGTGGCTGTGTGGGTGGACAGGACGGAGGTCTCCAGGGGCAGTGGTTCAGTGCATAGATGTGGTGCCATCCAGAGTCATCTGGTGGGATGGCAGTGGGTGATAATAAGGTGGAAGGGGCACAGCAGCACTTATATGGCTGGTGGCAGAGTTGTGGGGGTCAGTATCCAGCCCTCTGCAGTATCTGGGAGGAGTCAGAAACTTGTGGCAAGGAACAAAGGGAAGACAGGAAATGGGGGTAGCGAATGGGGCAAACAAGGCAGAGGAAGGCCCATCTTGGGTTTTGCTGGAGGAACCCTGGGCAGCTGCATGCCCTCCCAGGCTGTTTGACTAGGGTGGCCAAGGCCTGGGTGGGCACAGTGATGGCTTATCCCTTCCATCTGCCCTTGGAGGCAGGCTAGCCTCATCCTGAGACACTCAGCTGACCCCACAGCAGTCCTAGCTGCACCCGAGGTAATCTTTCGGGAACCCATCCTCTCCTGTTTCATCCAAGTGTACTCATTCTGAATCCTTTCCTCTGGGTCTGAGCTCCCTAGTCCCTGCTCCAGTTGTGACACATCTCTGCCTCTCCTGGATTTGGTGCATAAGACCTGCAGGTGTCTCCCACCCTGGTCACTGTCATTGTTTTAGGCAGGGATTTCTGTGAAGGTCCCTCAGATAGGGACTCAACGGGGCCACCCTGGCTCTGCCTTAGGAGACAGAAGCTGTGCCCACCAGGGACCCCACCACCACTGTGGAGGATGTATGGGTGGTGGAGGCTGTCTCTCAAGCAGGCCACTTGTGGGAGAGGCCCTAGGGCTGTGTCTGAGGAGGCATGGCCCAGCCTGATGCAGGAGCCATGGGAGGAAGATGAGGTCAGTGCCAGGAAGTGGAGTTGTGTTGGAGGCTGGGAGGGAGGTGGCTGGAGGGTCAAATGAGGGGGGCAGAGTGCCCCGGAGTGGCAAATAGGCCGACATCAGCATGAAGGAGGTGCAGAGAGCTGAAGAGGTCTGAGAGAATAGAGCAGGGGATCTGGGGATCCAGTCTCCAGATGCTGGTCCTCCCAGTGTCTCCTGGGCAGGGAGAAATGAAGGTCATCGGTCTCATTTGCTGATCACGTGTGAACTCATCTCCAGCAAAGAGGAAATGCTAGTTCAGGTTCTCTGAGAAGCACACGCCAAGAACGGTTACTTGTTCAAGAGATGTATTCGGGGAATGCTTATGAAGGTGAAAGGGGAGAGAGCAGGAGTTGGCAGGGCGAGCCAGCAGTCTTGTTCGGACCTGTTACCTGGGAAAGCACAGGGGAAGGAAGGAGGGTTGGGCAGGAAAGTCTCAGACTGCAGCACACCTCAGGGTAGTCTTGGCCAGGCTGCTGTCATAGTTCCCAAGCCAAGAAGCCCACGGCTGGAGGCCCACATCTGGTAGGAGTGGGTGGGCACCAGCACCCTCACTGTGCCTGTCATTGGCTGGGTGCTTGTCCGGGGAAGGTTTGCCTCAGTGCACGTGGGGTGGAAGGTGTAGAGGGGCAGCAGCCGTGGCGGTCACATTGGCATCCTCGGCTGGGCCTCCTGAAGGGCAGCTGGTGGTGTATTTCCATGGCCTTTAAATGGCCTAAAGAGGCTGAGGGAGGTGGCTCCAAACTACTTCTAAGGGCACATGACTCTTCATATTGCCTCTTCCAAACACTCACTGGCAATTAGTTCCTTCATCCAATTCACCTGGCACTTACTGAGAATCTACAAGGTGTACTTTCTGTAGCAACTTTAAGACAAGCAGTCTCTGCCCTCAAGGGGCCTGCTCCCTAGTGACGGTGATCACATGTGCTAATGCTATCAGAGTCATCAGAGGTGCAAGGTGAGCATTGCAAGGGGTTGGAGGAGAGGGAGAAATGTCCACTTAGAAAAGTAGGTTGAAAGAGAGTTCAGGAAAATGGGGTATATAAGTGGGTTCTCCTGAGTGATTGGGATTTGTCGGTGGAGGGAGGGAAAGGGAATTTGACTCCAGATGAGGTTGGTATGTGGCAGAGAAGAAGAGTTGGAAAGAGCCATGTTTGAGCAATAATGGGGGCTCCTTTTGGCTTGAGGGGAAACACAAGGGCAAGCGGTAGTGGATAGATCTGGAAGAAGGGGTTGGAGCAGGCAAGGGATTTTATGCTATAACCTGTAGGGAGTTTAAGTATGGATGGGACATGATCTCTTTGGGGCTTGAAGGATGCTTATATGATAGACCTAAAAAGTTTCATTAGTCTCCCACTCCTAAATTGTCCCAAACACTACAGCTAGGTAACTCAAGGTATCTTTCATTCTATAATGACAGAGTCATTCTTTTGGCTAAATAATACCCTGTTTAATGCAACTTCTCTTTGATGAGATGACGGAGCAAGCCTACTCAGCAATCAGTCACACCTTACTATAAATGAGTTTATCAGCTGTTTTCTACTCTACTCACTGTTAGGAGGGCCCTTAGGAATTACATAGTACCATCCCCCTCCTTGTTCACAGATGAAGCTACTAAGAGTCAGGGAGCAGAAGTGATTCTCCAAGATTATGCAGCTGGTTGGTGCAGCGCATACCCTCAAACCAAGATCCCCTAACTGAGAGCACAGAGTCTGGAGGAGGAGGTGGGGAAGGTTTATAGTAGGCAGCAGAGGCAGAGGAAGGGGCAGTAGCGAGGGTGGGGTGGAGCAGGAATCTGTGGGAAGAGGGTGGGGAGGTCAGCAGCAGGGAGAAGAGTCCTGTAGTTGATTGTTTTTTTCTCTGGAGACAGAGTCTTGCTCTGTTGCAAGACACTCCCCAGAGGTGGTATTAAATCTGGCAGCCTCCACTCCAGGTTGCTCTGGCCCACAACTAAGGCCAGCTCTGTGACCTTGGACAAGTCATGTCCCCTCTCTGAGATCTTTTGTAGAACAGAGATAATAAGAGTGGCTATCTCACAGAGGTGGAGTAGCTCAACACAGGCTGGAGTGCAATGGTGTGATCGCAGCTTACTATAACTTCCGCCTCCAGGGTTCAACCAATTCTCCTGCTTCAACCTCCTGAGTAGTTGGGATTACAGGCATGTGCCACCACGCCTGGCTAATTTTTGTATTTTTAGTGGAGACAGGGTTTCACCATGTTGACCAGGCTGGTCTTGAACTCCTGACCTCAGATGATCAGCCCACCTTGGCCTCCCAAAGCACTGGGATTACAGGCATGAGGCACCGTGCCTGGCATAGCAGCAATTCTTGTACTTGAGGTTTTCCATATTGTTCGATTTTATTCTGTGTTTGTCTCTGCAGCTGAGTTCTGTAGTTGAAAAAGCACTGGTGCCCAGGATTGAGACCTGGGTTCTCTGGTTCTGTCACTAATTCTCCTTGCCACTAGCAAGTCACTTCCCTTCTCTGGGCTTGTTTACACAGCTGTAATTGGAGATAATAAAAGTGTTCACCTAGACTCATGGTGAAGATAAAGGAAATTAAAGATGTGAAAGTTTGCTTTAACTAAAAAAAACCCAAAAAACCTACATAGATATATGGTGTTATATGCATATTATTAATAGGGGTAGGCTAGGGTTATGATGATGAGTAAATAAGTCACTCTGTGACATACTTAGCAAGGGATAAAGTGCTCAAAAATTAGTTATTATTTTTCTTTTTTATAATTTGACCAAGAGCCAATTTATCCAGAGACACTTTTGGAATGTGTTTAGGTGTAAATCATTTTCCTTAAGAAATCTGAACCCGAGCTGCTGTCCAGAGGCCAGAGTGTCAGGACTGAGCTCTCACTCCTGCCCCAGCCCCTGCTCAGTTCAGGGGTCTCTGTGGAGGGCGGCTGCAGCTTAATGTTTCATACTGTCTCTGCTACTCCACCTCTGTGAGATAGCCACTCTTGTTATCTCTGTTCTACAAAACATCTCAGAGAGGGGACATGCCTTGTCCAAGGTCACAGGCCTTAGTTGTGGCCCAGAGCAACCTGGAGTGGAAGCCACCAGATTTAATACCACCTCTGGGGAGTGTGAGCGATGGCCGGTGGTCATTGTGTGTGGAGGCCTAGCACTGTGGTGGCAGAGGCGGGGTGGAACAAGCAGTCCTAAGCTCTTACTACCTTCAAAGGACTCATGTTTTTAAGGAGATGGAGGTGTTAACATTTAACTGTGGCAAGAAAGTCATCTTTACATTCCTTTAAATTCCAATTCAATCCCATCTCCAACATTTACTAGCTATGTGACTTGAATAAATTAATAATAACAATAATAATCACAAAAAACTTCCACTATTTCATACTTGTCACTAACACCATTCTAAGTGCTATATATTACAGCAGCTCTAATTTTTTTCTGGTAATTTGGCAAGAGAGGTATTATTATTTTCATCTTGCAGAAGGAGTTGAAGCTCAGAGAGGTTAAGTGAATTTCTCTAAGTGTATCAGTCAGGGTCCAGTCAGAAGATAGAAAATGCACACTCATTGGAGTAGGGAAAGTTTAATATAAAGAGCTGCTAACTAGCAACAAGGAAGATTAACTACTGAGGGGTAAGGGTTACTTGAAATAACGCAGGAATAGAGGATTTAGGGAGCAGTACTACCCCTAGGGCTGAGGCAGGGTACCCAAGGAAGGAACACATCTGGAAGATAACACCCTCTCCTCAACGCTGGGATTCAGACCTCGTTGGAGGGGTGTGGCTATAGCCCACTGGAGGATAGAGTTTTGTTGAGGTGCCACAGTGGGAAACCAGACTCTGGGGTGCTGAGAAAACTCTCCAGGGATTTGTCCTCTGGGGGTGTGACAAGACTTTCTGGGGAGCCACTCCTGGAAGTGCTGCTGAAATTTGCTGGGAAGCTGCCCTCTGGGATGTCAGTGAAACGTGCTAAGCTATGAGCACAACTGGATGTCCTTTACAAGCCGGCTGCTACTGACAAGGAGCAAGCAGGCAAGCATGTGGAACCAGGAAGAAAAGTCCCTTGTAGTGGGCCTCTAGTGCCCTCTACTGACAAAGCATAATATAATACCAGCTGGTGAAGGAGAAATGTTCATAGGGTCCAGCTGTAGCCTCAGAAGACTGGGCAGTTGAAGGATGAATGTGGCACTGAGAGGCGATACACTGATGACTGGCACAGTAAGTATTAGAACCTACGAAAACCCAGGCTTATCTGACACAAAAACCCAAATTCTTTCTACTATAACACTGCCTGATATGGTTTGGCTGTGACCCCACCCAAATCTCATCTTGAATCTTAATCCCCATAATCCCCATGTGTAAAGGGCAGGACCAGATGGAGGTAATTGGATCATGGGAGTGGTTCCCCCATGCTTCTCTCATGATGGTTAGTGAGTCTCATGAGCTCTGATGGTTTTATAAGAATCTGGCATTTCCCCTACCACCCTGTGAAGATGGTTCTACTTCTTATTGGCCTTCCACCATGATTGTGAGTTTCCTGAGGCCTCCCCAGCAATGTGGAACTGTGTGAGTCAATTAAACCTCTTTCCTTTATAAATTACTCAGTCTTGGGTTTTTCTTCACAGCAGTGTGAGAATAGACTAGTACACTGCCTTTTTTTTTTTTTTTTTCAGTGCCTATGATTTTTATTGGAACATGGCCATGTTTGTTTACATATAGTCTTTGTCTGCTTTCACACTTCTACTGAAGAGATGTGTACTTGTGACTGAGACCTTATGTCAGAGTGCTTACATTCTGCTCAGCACCCTACAAATCTCAGTGATGGAGTTATAATGTCACAACGTTTTGAGGGTTGTGTGTATCTCTTTACTTCAACATTTTATTTAGTTTAACTGCCAGTTCATATCCAGAACACTGACTTTTTTGACCTTTAGTCTTCCCATCTCTACACTGGCAACAACAATACTTATACCTCATAGTAGGCTGCATGTATCAAATGAGATGACATAAGTGTAGGTTTGGGACATGACAGAAGTTCACAAAACTGAGGTACAGATAGACATGATTTAGCTCAGGTCTCAACACCTACCAATGGTGTTGAGGACAATAATTAGAATCTGGGCCACCTGACGTTTATTTCATTTCTATTCTTAGTCAAACTCTGCAGCTTCAAATTTGAAATCTTAGTTAGGGTTGAAGTAGGGAGAGGGTATAGTTCCATGTGAAATTATTTAACAGTGGCTGGCCTTACACTGAGGCCAATACCAAGACTTAAAAAAACATTTCCGAGGAGAAAAGGCTATTTTGACCAGTTCAAAATTTTTTCTTAAAGATCAAGTTAGAGTTTTTATTTTATTACCAAATTCACAACATGTGACAAGTCAAATTCATTAACAATAATAACATTTTGACATGGAGAGGAACAGAAATAAATATTCCATTGCCATAAGAGTGTCCTCTTGGACTTCTCATTTCCATCCCCAATTTCTTCCTGTAATTGCTTGGAGACCTGGTAACAATATTCCAGCCTGAGTCATCTGGGAAGGCTACAGTCTCTTTCTCAGTTTTTCAAGAGTTTCCGCTTGTGGGTTTCTCTTCGTATCTACATATTCTCTTTGGGGGATTGCAAACGTAAATCTGGTTTTAGCTGTGTCCTCCAAACTAATAATTGCCAAACCACTGTCTTTGGGTCAGACCTCTCTGACTACCTTCAGACTTCCCTTTCTAATGCCATCTGGGCATGTCCACATACATTTCTCCAGGCACCTTAACCTAGTAGTCCCTCCCACAATGAGCTCAGCATTTGCTTCCAGACCTGTTGCTCCTGCCTTTTGTCACTTCTTACTGCACTTTGAGTTTTGATTCTAGATTCCCATCATGAACCACAGGCCCTGCCTATGTTGGTCTCTGCTACTCTCTCTCATTCATATTGTGCCACTCTTCCTTTTACTCATTTTCTTACTTTTTCATTTACATCTTCAAAAGCCTTTCCTGCCCCAAGGTCTTCAAACAGGATTTTTTTATTTGTTTGTTTTTGTCTGATGTACTTGTTATCTGACTCTTTGTCTGGTTAATTTCTTTTCATTCACTAGGCTTTAGTTTAAATTTAATGTCTCCAGAGAGACTTTCTCTAAGTGCTCCTGCCCAGTTGTAAATTGGAACTTTCTTATTATTCTCTTTCATGCCACTTGTCCTACTTTGTAAGTGTGTGTTTATCTAAGTGTTTATTTGATCAATGATCTTCACCACCACACTTCAGAAGACAGGGTTCCTGGCCAGTTTCACTTACCAATAAATCCCTAATACCTGCACAGTGTGCTTGACATATAGTGGACCCTCAGTAAATATTCATTAAATAAATGAAGAAGTAATTTGTTGTCATATATAACTCTGCTTTTCTCTTCATTTTTCAAATAAAAATGACTGAAAACTTCTTTTAACATTACCCCCTAAATATTTCTCAAGTTACTCCTTTTCTCTCCATCTTCATTGCCAATTCCATGGTTTTCTCACTGGTGCTATCAGAGCACATTTCTAATTGGTCAGTGCATTGCAATTCTTGCTCCTCTCCACAGCTACCAAAATATCTTTTTAGACTAAAAATCTACTTATATCACTTTGCTGTTTAAAAAACTCTCAGTTGCTATTCGTTATCTCTTGAAACATGACCAAGATCTTCTGTAAGGCCTTTCTGGCCTTCAAAAATTGGTCTTGCTTTACCTTTCTCCACCTTCATTTCTCTACTCTTTGCTGGAATGTAAGCTCCATGAATACAAGAGTATTGTCTGTTTTCTTCACTGCTGTATCCACATTGCTTATGTGTCAGTTAGCTATTGCTGTATCACAAACTATCCTCAAATACTTAGTGGCTTAAAACAACAACCATTAATGATTTCTTATGAACCTCTAAATAAGCATGATCTATTAATCTGGGCCAGACGTGACTGATTTTGGCTGGGCTAGCTCATGTCTCTACCATGTATCACATCAGTTGGAAGGTTGGCTAGGTGCTGGCTGGCTTAGGATGACTGTGATGGGAAGACTCAACTTGCTGTATGTGGCTTCTCAGCCCCCAACAAGTTATCCCAGACTGCCTGGTGTGTGTATGTGAGGGGCAGGAGGGTGGCGAGGTGTCCAAGAGGGGAAGTGGAAATGTGTAAGTGTTTTCTCAAGCTTCTACTTATGTCAAGTTTGCTACTGTCTCACTGGACAGGGTAAGTGACATGGCCAAGCCCAGAGCCAGAATGGAAGAGACTGCAAAGTTACCAAGCCACTGGTAGATATAGGAAATCTATTCTTTGGGGCCACTAATGCAATCAGTCAGCTACAGTCTAGAACAATGCCTGGCACAGTGTGGTATGAAATACATGCTTTTTAAATGAATATGTGATACTTTCTGAACATCTTGAATGAGCACAGTCTTTTCCATAGTCATACCAGAATACAGGCTGACTCCTAACCTGTGGTTCTCAATCTGAAGGTCATGATTAGACTTTGAATGTTCATGAACACCCTGAAGTTGTAGGTAAATTTTTGTGTGCTTGCACCTATATGTGTTTCTTTGGAAGACAGTATTTATATCTCTCACCAAATTCTCAAAGAGCCTCTGCCTGCACCAAGAGTTAAAAATCACTTTTAAAACCAAATAAACTTTTATATATTTTTGCTTTTGTATATGGTGTTTCCTTTGTTGATAGGTTCTTCTTTCCTTTCCCAAAATTGGCATGTTCCTATTCATCCATCAATGATGAATGGAGTTGGTTATCTTTTTGTTTGACCATATAAAAGAGGAAAAGAGGTCCTCATGCCCAAAACGTGTTATTGAAGATGAATAAACTTAAAATGAGGACAATGGCTTCATAGAGAATCATAAAAGGCCAAGATTTGGTGGGAAATTATTTTGAAAATGGAACAAATAATTGTCATGTTCATTTAATAAAATTGAGTTGCATTGCAATTATATGTGAATGCTTATGATGAACCAAGAATGAATCAATTGTTTCTTCAGTACAGTTATCCCAATACATTGTATGCTAGCAAAAATGTATTCTTTACCTTTGGCCTTTGCAGCATGATCAACAACAGAGTCATTTTGTAAATATAATAACAGTCTTATTAAGTTTTCCTTGAGCTTTGTTTATATTAGAAATATTTTCCTTTGGAGCCCCTATCATGTCATTATCCTTTTTGATTTTCTTCGATGGCTAATGTGTCTAATTCTGCCATCTGTGATCTGTCAAATGTATCTAACTCTGCCAGAGTATCACTTATTGGTGATTCTGCTTGTGATTTATGCAGTTCTTCTGTGTTACTTTCCTTGACTTCATGACATCCTGCATCTTTGGTAAATTGCAGTATTATTTTGTGGGCCATTTGCATTTTATATTCCTTGTATTATAGAAGTGGTACATTTGGCCATGAAAGAGAAGACTTCCACCATCCCAGATACTTCTTTTTTCTTTTGAGATGGAGTCTCGCTCTGTCACCCAGGCTGGAGTGCAGTGGCCAGATCTCAGCTCACTGCAAGCTCCGCTTCCTGGGTTTATGCCATTCTCCTGCCTCAGCCTCCTGAGTAGCTGGGGCTACAGGCACCCGCCACCTCGCCCGGCTAGTTTTTTGTATTTTTTTTTTTAGTAGAGACGGGGTTTCACCGTGTTAGCCAGGATGGTCTTGATCTCCTGACCTCGTGATCCACCCATCTCGGCCTCCCAAAGTGCTGGGATTACAGGCTTGAGCCACTGCGCCCGGCCCCCAGACACTTCTTTGTGGGTCATAATCATCAGTGTCAAACAGCGTGTGTGTGTGTTGCGGTGGGGGGGTAGTGCTCGTTGAATGGGGGTTACATTTTATAAATAGTAGGTGATATGGTTTGGCTCTGTGTCTCCACCCAGATCTCATGTTGAATTGGACTCCCCTAATTCCCACATGTTGTGAGAGGGACCCAGTGGGAGATAATTTGAATCGTGGGGGCAGTTTCCCCCATACTGTTCTCATGGTAGTGAATAAGTTTCATGAGATCTGATGGTTTTATCAGGGATTTCCACTTTTGCATCTTCCTCATTTTTCTCTTGCCACCACCCATGTAAGAAGTGCCTTTTGCCTACCGCTGTGATTCTGAGGCCTCCCCAGCCATGTGGAACTGTAAGTCCAATTAAACCTCTTTGTCTTCCCAGTCTCAGCTATGTCTTTATCAGCAGCATGAAAATGGACTAATACAGTAAATTGGTACCAGTAGAGTGAGCGTTGTTGAAAAGATACCTGAAAATGTGGAATCAACTTTGGAACTGGGTAACAGGCAGAGATTGGGATAGTTTGAAGGGCTCAGAAGAAGACAGGCAAATGTGGGAAAGTTTGGAACTTCCTAGAGACGTGTTGAGTGGCTTTGTCCAAAATGCCGTTAGTGATATGGACAATAAAATCCAGGCTGAGGTGTTCTCAGATAGAGATGAGGAACTTTTTGGGAACTGGAGCAAAGGTGACTCTTCTTATATTTTAGCAAAGAGACTGGTGGCATTTTGCCCTGCCCCAGAGATTTGTGGAACTTTGAACTTTAGAGAGATGATTTAAGGTATCTGGAAGAAGAAATTCCTAAGCAGCAAAGCATTTGAGAAGTGACTTTGGTGCTGCTAAAGGCGTTCAGTTTTATAAGGGAAACAGAGCATAAAAATTTGGAAAATTTGCAGCCTGTCTATGCAATAGAAAAGAAAAACCCATTTTCTGGGGGGAAATTCAAGCTGATTGCAGAAATTTGCATAAGTAGCAAGGAATCTAATGTTAATCCCCAAGACCATGGGGAAAATGTCTACAGGCCATGTCAGAGAACTTCATGGCAGCCCCTCCCATCACAGGCCTGGAGGCCCAGGAGGAAAAAGTGGTTTCATGGGCCAGGCCCAGGGTTCCTGTGCCATGTACAGCCCAGACACTTGGTGCCCTGTGTCCCAGCTGTTCCAGCTATGGCCGAAAGGGGCCAAAGTAGAGCTTGGGCTGTGGCTTCAGAGGGTGCAAGATCCAAGTCTTGGCAGCTTTCATGTGGTGTTGAGCCTGTGGGTGTACAGAAGTTAAGAATTGAGGTTTGGCCTAGATTTCAGAAGATGTATGGAAACACCTGGATGCTCAGGCAAAAGTTTGCTGCAGGGGTGGGGCCCTCATGGAGAACCTCTTCTAGGGCAGTGCAGAAGGAAAATGTGGGGTCAGAGCCCCACCACAGAGTCCGTACTGGGGCACCACCTAGTGGAGCTGTGAGAAGAGGGCCACTGTCCTCCAGACCCCAGAATGGTAGATCCACTGACAGCTTGCACCATTCACCTGGAAAAGCCGCAGACACTCAATGCCAGCCCATGAAAGCAGCCAGGAGGGAGGCTGTACCCTGAAAAGCCACAGGGGCGGAACTGCCCAAGGCTATGGGAACCTACCTCTTGCATCAGCATGACCTGGATGTGAGACCTGGTGTCAAAGGAGATCATTTTGGAGCTTTAAAATTTGACTGCCTCACTGGATTTCAGACTTGCATGGGCCATGTACCACTTTGTTTTGGCTGATTTCTTCCATTTGGAAGGGCTATATTTACCCAATACCTGTACCCCCATTGTATCTAGGAAGTAACTAGCTTGCTTTTGATTTTACAGGCTCACAAGTGATAGGGACTTGCCTTGTCTCAGATGAGACTTTGGACTGTGGACTTTTGTTTGTTTTTTTGAGATGGAATCTTGCTCTGTTGCCCAGGCAGGAGTACAGTGGTATGATCTTGGCTCATTGCAACCTCCGCCTCTCAGGTTCATGTGACTCTTCTGCCTCAGCCTCCCGAGTAGCTAAGACTACAGGTGCACACCACCAAGCCTGACTAATTTTTGTATTTTTAGTAGAGATGGGGTTTCACCATGTTGGCCAGGCTGGTCTTGAACTCCTGACCACAAGTGATCTGCCCACCTTGGCCTCCCAAAGTGCTAGGATTACAGGCATGAGCCACCATGACTGGCTGGACTGTGGACTTTTGGGTTAATGCTAAAATGAGTTAAGACTCTGAGGGACTGTTGGGAAAGCATGACTGGTTTTGAAATGTGAGGACATGAGATTTAGAGGGGCCAGGGGTGGAACGATACGGTTTGGCTGTGTCCCCCACCAAATCTTATCTTGAATTGTACTACCATAATTTCCATGGGTTGTGGGTGGGACCTGGTGGGAGATAATTTGAATCACAGAGGTGGCTTCCCCTATACTGTTCTTGTGGTAGTAAGTCTCATGAGACCAGATGATTTTATCAGGGGTTTCCACTTTTGCATCCTCGTCATTTTCTCTTGCTGCCACCAGGTTAGAAGTGCCTTTCACCTCCTGCCATGATTCTGAGGCCTCCCCAGCCATGTGGAAGTGTAAGTCCAATTAAACCTCTTTTTCTTCCCAGTCTCGGCTATGTCTTTATCAGCAGCATGAAAACAGACTAATACAGTAGTACAATAGTGAATGTTTTCATGACTTTGCCTCCAACCTGACCTCCTAATGGTGGGAAGTCTGACGATGAACACTCAGGCCCCGAAGATGTCCTATAGAAGTCTGCTTCTCAGAGCTTGCTCCTCCCCATATTTATCCCCCAACATTCCTTACACTGGAATCCTTATGAACTATTTTTGTTTTCTGAATCTAATAAATGTTCCCCATGCTAAAGGTTGTCCAAGAATGCTGGCCTCCCAGTGGGGCCCAAGCCATCCTTTCTGGGAGTGGTCTTGTGAGACAAAGAACATGTTCTCTCTTTTGGTCCCTTGCATTTTCCAGGTCATGCCTTACACAGACCTGTAGAATATTGGAACCAGATGGACAACATTTATTCAGGGTCTATTCTGTGCCAGGAATTTTTTCATATGTGCTGACATTTGACCTTCAGAGTTTTCCAATGAGGTCACTGTCTTTTTCATCCCCATTTTAGAGATGGGTGTATTAGTCCATTCTCACGCTGCCATAAAAACTGCCCAAGACTGGGTAATTTATAAGGGAAAGAGGTTTAATTGCATCACAGTTCTGCAGGGCTGGGGAGGCCTCAGGAAACTTATAGTCATGGTAGAAGGGGAAACAAACACATCCTTCTTCACATGATGGCAGGAAGGAGAAGTGCTGAGAAAAAAGGTGGGAAAAGCCCCATTATAAAACCGTCAGATCTCTTGAGAACTCACTATCACGAGAACAGCATGGAGGTAACTGCCCCATGATTCAATTACCACCCACTGGGTCCCTCCCATGACATGTGGGGATTATGGGAACTATAATTCAAGTTGAGATTTGGGTGGGGACACAGCCAAACTATATCAATGGGGCTCAGAGAGAGTAAGTGACCTTTATCAGGTCACACACCAAGGAGTGGAACTGGGGTAAAGACTGTTGTCCTTTCCTAACTCCAGGCTCTTTCCCTCAATTCACAAATGAGAAGACCTGGGCTTAGGAAAGGACTTGCCTGAGGCACATCAGTAGGTTAGTGGTGGGACTAAAACTAGACCACATGCACTCTAGCTCCCTGTTTATCTTATTCCACTCTGCTTTTCTTCTTAGACTTGTTATTGTATAGCTATTGTTTCAGAAGAAGAAAACTAATTTCACATGAAATTATTTAAAAACATCCACATGCTTACATAGTTGCATAACCAAAATGTTCCATTTTATTTATAAGTGGTTTTTTTTAGCCTTTTAAGACTTCCAATGATACATTTATTTGCTGAATTGGCAACATATGATAACTCAAAATTCATCTGATTCATCAAACTTTCAACACTCTTTGACACAGGGAATATATTGTACTGAGATTTCATTGTCCTAAAACAGCTACAAAAATTGATATGTGATCAAAGAGAAGTATCTGTCTAGAAGCCAGGTTTTCTGATTCCAAGTCTAGTGTCCTGCCCAAACTCATATTATTTATTAAAGAAAGTAATATTTTTTTACTGATTAATGTGAGAGCTATAATTAGATAGTACTTGCTGTGTGCCTGGCACTTTCAATGTTACTTTGCATATATTAAATCATCTAATCCTTAGAATACCTACTATATGATAGATATTACCATTTCTATTTTATAAACAGAGGCATTCACAAGGGAATATATTGATAATATTAAACATTCACATATATTTTCCAGTTTTTGTAAAGATTTATTTTCTACTTTTAACTCTGGAATTACTACTTCCCCTGAATTTCCTTCATGTTCCAAGATGTTGTTATGCTAGGGTTTGATAATGTGTGAGGCATCAGCTAAGATGCTTTTGACCGTAAGGAATAGGATACCGGCCTAACAGTGGCTTTAAGAAGTAGGCAGTTCTAAGCTGGTTCAGTGGCTCAATAAGCAAAACTACCCATCCTCTTTCCACCCTTCTGTTCCTCTTTCCTAGAGCACTGGCTTTTGTCTTCAGGTTTGTTGCCTCGGGATTTAAATAGTCCTACCTTAGTTTTAGTCCTAAAATGTCTAATTTTTAGAGATGGAGTCTTGCTCTGTCAACCAGGCTGAAGTACAGTGGTATGACCATAGCTCACTGCAGCCTCGAATTTCTATTCTCAAGGAATCTTCCGGCTTCAGCCTCCCTTAGCAGTTGTGACTATAGGCACACACCACTACACTTGGCTAATTGAGAAAAAAAAATGTAGAGATGAGGTCTTGCTTTGTGGCCCTGGCTGGTCTTGAACTCCAGCCTCAAGTGATCCTCCTGCCTCAGCCCCCCAAAGTGCTGGGATTATAGTTGTAAGCCATAACACCCAGCCTCGAATGGCAATTTTCAAAGGCAGGAAGCCAAGGGATGGCCAGAGATGCCAGAGTATCATCTCTGTCTTTATCACTTTTTATCAGGGAAGAACATTTTTCCCACAAGCCTTCCTGTATTATTTTTTTTTCTTAAATATCACTGAGTTGAACAAAGTCACACGGCCACTCCTACTTGTAAGGAAGGCTGGGAAAAAGTGAACTTTGTATTTTTAGCTGTGGGGTGTGTATGTGTGTGTGTGTGTGTGTGTAGCTGTCACCACGAAAAAAGTGGGAAGGAAATGGCTATTGGGCAGTCAACCAACAGTTTCTATGATATACAGTAAATTGTTAGTGGATAATTATCTTTCAATGTGGTCTCCAATGAGTAATCTTGGGAGGTTGTCAAGTTAAATGGTAGAAGTTCACGGTTACTTTGAACATTTAGACGTCATAATTCTATGATTTGAAAATGCTCAGAGGATCAGGAATCTTTTTCTTTCTCTCTAGCAACCATCCTTCCTGTGAAGTTTTTGTATGAGAATATGGGTACCACTTCTTGCCTTTTCCCTTGTCCTACAGTTTATTTTAGCTGAAGAGTGTAGGTGGAATAAAGGACCACCATGAGGCAACCTCAGAACCCTGGGACTGAAACAGATAAAAATACTCATTTCATAAAATGAGATCAGTGATGAGATGAGCCCCCTCAGAGATGGATTTGTCCCAGGCCCAGAAAAGGAAGAGCAGGTGTGTAAAGAGGGCCTCAGCATCATCCTGAGCGAGGGGTGGCTGGGGACATCTCTGGGAACTCGGCCCTTCCTTCATGGGAACATGCCCCAGGCGTTGTTGGCTTCTTCTGGGAGCCCTCATTGGGGGAGAACTCTCTCTGTGGGCCCATCCTCAGAAATTGTAAAGCAGATGTTTGCTTTGGGAAGGTAAATGTTTTCCCTTCTGTCTTATTTTCAAAGATCAGCAGAGAGGGCTGTAAGATCAACTGTCTAGCCTGCCTAGTTTGGAGGCCAGTTTGCTGGTAGGCCCAGGGCTAGCATGCCCATTGCTACCTTCTGTCTGCTTCTCTGATGGGCAAAAATGTTTCTTTTGGCGTGATCTGGTGGAGGTCGGCAGGGGAAGGGAGGGGAAGGGTGGGGAAGGGTCTCTTCTGTCCTTCTAGAGTTTGGTCCTCACTCTACATGGTGGAGGCAGCAAAATGCAGTACATTCTCCAGAGAACGGCCACATTCTTACTCCTGGAGTTAGACCGAAGAGAGGCAGAGAGAGCACAGCCAGCACCTTGCCTGGAGCCAGGGCTGTAGCATTCACCTGTCTGGCAGGTATGCAGGGAGCTCCTGCTCTATGCCAGGTGCCCAGTGAGTAGTCAGCCCAACAGAAGAGTCAGGCCCCACACCCCTAATTCTAGTGCCCTTTGTTCTATTCATGTGAAAAGAAGAAAGAGACTTAACACTGTGCACATTCTGTATGCATGGCATTGTACTGTTCCTATTTTGCTGGTAAAGAAATGGAAGATCAAACATGTGGGTACATGATCACAGCTACACAGGAGGTGGTGAAATCAAGGCTCAAACTCAGATTAGTCTGTCTCTAAAATTCATCATCTTCCCACTTCACTCAATAGACTCAACTCAGAAGACAGAGCCTCACTCGTCCAATCCTTTGGGTGAGAACCTGCTGTATTTTAATTTTCCCATGATGGTGAGGAGAAAGGAAATGTTTGCTGTTCTTTCCACCATC
Source organism: Piliocolobus tephrosceles (assembly GCF_002776525.5). Taxonomy (NCBI): domain Eukaryota; kingdom Metazoa; phylum Chordata; class Mammalia; order Primates; family Cercopithecidae; genus Piliocolobus; species Piliocolobus tephrosceles. The sequence goes on along the minus strand of NC_045434.1, from coordinate 166,860,730 downwards.
ACCTTCTGATGTAAATGGAGAGCATAGGAGAAGAGAAGAACTTCACATCCATTTAGTTCAGCTCAACTCATTTCAACCTTTCTCAGCACCCACTGCCACCAGGCACAGTGTTGTGCAGTAGAACCCAGAGATGAGCATAACATGGCCTTTGCTCTTATAGAGGACATTGTGATGTTCCAGTATCACACACAGGACTTCCAAAGTGGGTCTCACAAGGTTCAAGGTATTTGGGAAGGTGATTTGTCCCAGAATCCCTTGAGGAGACTGTAAAAGTCCAGCTAATCCAAGGTCTATCCTAGACTTGAAGAATCTTGGTCTTCGGGAGCAGAGCTGTGAATCTACACGTTCACAAGCCCTCGGTGATTCCGATGCATGCCAACCTTGTGAACCTTCCTGTTATATGGACATAGTGGAGAGAGAAAATACAAGAAACTGTAGTTGTTATTCCTCAAGGTAGGGGCAGGATGACATCCCAGATAAGGACAGACTTAGAGAAGGGAGGAGGAACTTCACAGTAATTCCTTATGGGACTCATCTGTCAGGTACAGCAGGCATAGTGCCTCGGGCCCACAAGACTTGCAGCGGACCAAGGCAATATTTCAATTTCTTTCAAAATCAGAAGGAAAAAAGTCCCCTGAACATGGAATGTTTTAGTTTTTTTAGAAAAATGTTTTAATTTTTTTCATATCAGAAAAGAATTTGTAGGGGTTATGGATATCTATTAAATTTTGCCAAAAAAAGAAAAACACCTCAAAGTATTTAAAATTATACCAGGAATAATTTTTAATATTAATCTTCTTATGGAGGGAATGGCTCATAAGACAGAAGTGCATAGGGCTGCGGTGGGAACTGGCCACACACACTGGGTTGGGTGTGGTTTGATTGTAAGTGGGGAGGCTGGGGAAGGAGGCAAGGGCCACCCTCTGGAGGGTCCCAACTACCAGGCTGGGGAATCTTGACCTTATCCTAAGCACACTGGGGGCTGCCTAAGGGTTTAAACAGGGAGATATATGGTTAGATTTTCATTTGTTAAGGCAATCCCTTTGCAATCCTCATCTGTGGGGCTGTGGAAGGATTGGTGTGAGACTGGTGTTAGGGAATCCTGAAGGAGACAGTGTGTCTAGGGCAGAGGTGCTAAGGAGGAGATGGAGGCAGAGACCAGAGGATGCAGAATCAATGGCACCTGGTGAGAGTTGATTGGACATGGGGGCAAGAGAGGCAGATGCCACGGACATCTCAAACAAATGATTAGGATTGTAATCAATAACCCTCATAATCAGCACAATTCTGGCTTCATAGTATACTTCCTGCAAATTACATTGGCTTCCAAACATGAGAGCCTGGCCATTCCCACCAAGATCCCTCTGTTGTATGGGCTTTGTTGAAGTTGGTCATCTTTTGCTCTACATTATTGCCATCTTCAGGGTCCTGGATGGTCCCTCTCACTGTCTGCTCCCAACTTCTCTGTAGTAGTTAGGATAATGCTTACTCCTGTAACAACAACAAAACCCCCCCCCCCCCCCCACCCTGCCAGCCCACATTTCAGTGGCTTAAGGTAATCAGTTCCTTTCTCTCTCACCTAATAACTCAATGTGGGTGTTCCTGGTTGGTAGGTAGCTTCCCACCAGGTTGTGGATCAAGAAGGTGTCCCCTTCCATCTTGTGGATCTGCCAACCTCTAGGGCCTTGGAGTCCTCTTTTTTTAGCTGGAAGATGGGCAAACAAGGGGGTGAGGGAGGCCCATCTGATTCTTACCAGCCTTCATCTGGCAGTAACATCTATCATTTGCAATCACATTCCATCGTGGATGCTCATCCCCAGACCCACCTGGACATAAAGGGACTGGGAAACTTAGTCTCTGTTAGGTGGCTGCTTCCCATGGCAGCTCCAGGTTGTAGATGGACAATCATGAATTTTACCACCACACCCCAGGACTATTTCCAGCCCTAACCGTGAACACATCGAGGCTACATAACAAGTAACTTTCAAGGCATTCATAGCCCATTTGTCACATCACATTATGAAATGTGATAATCGAGGTACAAAACATGTGAAAAACCCCTATTGTACCTATTAGGTTAAACCATATGGTTTGTAGATCAAAACCACTCAAAAATTGACAATTTCATATGATTCAACCCAATATACTAGAGAAGTGCTTCCAAAAAAGTTTTTGTTAGAACTCTCCATCATAAATTTGGGAAAATATTGCAGTGGGAGACACTATACTTGATACTCCTCTGGGAGATTTAAATATGCTTTAGTCAAGTAAGAGCTCTGCAACATTCCGTATTCAAGAAAATCCCATTCTGTTTAGTTTCTTTAATTAGTGATTTCCTAAGAAATTGTTGCTTAATCGGTGATTTCCAGGTTAATTTGTGCATATAACTCATTTTTCCCAAATGCCTCTTCAGCTCTCCTCAAATTACTCTTCTATCTTATGCACTTTGGGAAATTTCATGGAACACTGAGAAAGTCCATTAATGAATCGTTTATCTAGCAGAAAAAAGAAAATAATAATAAGGTTTCTCTTTGCAGAAATCCACACCAGGCACATTGGTGAAAATGATAACCTTTGTTAAGTGCAAGAATGACTTTAAACTAGTCACACATCTTTCTGAGCCTTAGGTTTTTCAACTACAAAAGTAAGATGACAAATTAAACGAGAACACCCATTTAAAAGAGCTTAAGAAGAAGTTGCGTGTGTGCTAACTTCTTCCTTCCATTAGCATCCCTGAGGCCGAGGAAGGCAGCCCCTTGCCACGTAGAGGACACCTCCTTTCAGCAGCCACATGTGGGATTGCTCAGGGCCTGACGTGCAAACATATGTAAGCCCAGCTTCTTGAGAGTTCACATGGATATTTGGGTCAGGCAGAGTTATTTTTATACATTCAAAAGAGAAGAAAATAAAGAGCAACATCCTCATGTTGACACGAAATGGCTACCCTGTGACTCTGGGCTGGAGGTGGGGGGTAGTTCTGGGGGTTGGAGAAGTGACCAAACCTAAAGGGCCACATGGAACCACTTTTTCATGGTCTAATCTGGGAACCAGAACACTCTGAGCCTGGAATAAAGTCATGGTTCTGGTTAGAGGATTGATTCTCTGGGGCCAGCGTGGCTTCTGGCAGAGCCTTGGCCTCATCTGTCCTTCCCCTGGCCTGGTCTCCTTCTGGCAGCCTCATCCCCAGGTCTGGCAGAACCCCCAGAACAGATCATTCTCCTGGCCCCCAGCAAAGCTGTTCACTGACTTCCAAACATGTGTGACTAGTTTGGCCATCTGGGCCTGAGTCCTTTCTGCGAGGTGGGCCTTGTTGGGTTGGGTCTTCCTTTCCCCTACACACTTGTCATGGCCTCTAGCTGAGTGTACTTACCTGCTTCCCCTGCAAAACCTCCACCTCCAGGGCTCTTTCTAGCACTAAAAGGACATAGCAAAGAGAACTGATTTAAGAATGGATACTGTGTCTGTTTTCAATATTGCTGTGGATCTGATGCCTTCTATAGGACCTTCTGCTGGCAGACCCATAATGGTCCTCAGAGCCAGAATGACCAGGTTTGAATCTTGGCGTGGCCACTTGTGAGTCATGTAACCTTGGACAGATACTCTAATCTATCTGGACCTCAGTTTCTTCTTCTATATATTGGGGTAATTGCTGTTGTTTCATCCATCAAACCATTACACATTCATTGAGGATGTTTTTCTACATGCCCGGCATTGGCGACACAAAGATAAACTGTAACTTGTCCCTGTCTCAAGCAGATGATATTCTCTAGATAAAAAAGAATGTGAAATTGCCAAGCCCACGGCTTAGGGACCCAGAACCCAGCAAGGTGTAAATAACTGAGGCTTTAAAATCATACTCTCTACTTGAATTCCAGCTCTGATACTGAACAGCTGTGTGATGTTGGGCACAATCTTTGTGCTTTCTGGTCCTCAGCTCCCTCATCTACTCGAGGAGGCTGAGACATGAGAATTGCTTGAACCCAGGAAGTGCAGGTTGCAGTGAGCTGAGATTGCACCACTGTACTCCAGCTTGGGTGACAGTGCAAGACTCTGTCTAAAAAAAAAAAAAGAAAAATAAATCAAAAGGAAAAATAAGTTAGTTGAATTGGTTACTTGAAATCATGTAATGAAGCCAAATGGGTGCCGTGGCACTTATAATTCTATCCTGGATATACTGTATTGAAGATATTTTGAGGAGTCCCGTGCTTTCTTGGGGAAAGGGCCTGAGCTTGACATCTAACAGACTTGTAATCCAATCCCAGTTGTGTCATTTACTGGCTGATTGACTTTGAGCCAGATACTCAGTGTCTCTGAGCTTCCTTGGCCCATCATAAAATTTAGAGAAAAACATGCACTTTGCAGTGTGGTGAGAATGAGAGAGTGCTTAGGTGAAGTCCTGGCTTAGTCATACCTCACCACTTGGTTCTGTGACCTAGCCAACTGTGAGTCCATTGGGAGCAGGCTCTGCATCTGGCTTCTTGTTTTCTGTGAGTCCTAGCACAGGATCTGGCAGAGAGCAGATTCTCAGTGAGCATTTATTGAATGAATGAATGAATGAATGAGCAGGTTTCAGCATAATGCTTTGTAACCTGGACCCCAAAAGGGGCAGTATAATTTCCTTTGTTGCAGGTGGTGTTTAATGGGGAAATGCAAAGAACTTTGGACCCAGATATAGGCTGGACATATGAATTGTATAACATAGACCCTGCTCGTTAATAACTGTAAGTCCCTGGGCAAGTGATGGCGCATCTTGGAGCCTTGACACCTCAACTTCCTCATATGCGAATAGTCTTGCCTAATTTGCTGGGTTCCAAGGAAGTCCGAAGAATTTCCAGCTGTGAAACTACTCTGTAAACTCTAAAGTGCCATCCTCACGTGAAGGGTTGTTGTTGCTGACAGCATTTGTGAAAGGCCACGAAGCTGTTGACATCTGCTGCTTGGCACTGGCTGGGAAAAAGGTCAGAGGGTCCCATACTCATGCATGTGAACTTCTGGGATTTTCTCATTCTGGGAACATTATCAAGAGGCACCAGTTGACTCCCTTTGTCCCCAAGGGAGCAAATATGCTTGGCTCACTGTCCCTGTGGACATTAATGAAGCATTTGTGACAGCACAGCAAAGTTTCCAGAATATCCTAAAGCACCTCTGTCCAGTGCTTCATAGTTAGCACATCATCAGTACACCTGTTATTTCATTTATTTGATCTTCCTGGTGACTCTGGAGGTCACTGTGGATAGAGGCATTATTTCTATTTTATAGGTGAGAAGGACAAAACTTGGAGAAGCTAGAAATGTGCAAAACAACACAGAGGTAGGTAGGGGCAAAGCAACCCATGCTTGCCGACTCTAGTTCTGATACCCTTTCCATTCATTTCTGTGAGAAAAAGCATCTTGATATTACCCAAAATGTAAAACCTCCATGTCTGATTTGTCTTGCTATTCCCCATGGCACTCTGTCCTTGCTGGGAACATAATAGGTATTCAATAAACATTAGAATCGTGGACTCAATGAGTGTAGGTTTTGAACACTCGATCAATGAGTGTAGGTTTTGGATACAGACAGATCTGTATTCAAATCCTGATCAGCTGCAGACTAACTGTGTGACCTCGGACAAAGCATGGTACTTCAGCGCTCTGATCTTCAAATTCTTCCTTTGTCTAGGAGTGAAGGGTGTACCTCCTGTCTGGGGCTGCAGTGAGCATCAGTGGAGAGAGCATCCCTAAGGCATCAAGTACTCAACCTGGAACATAGTAGGCACCTAGTAAACATTGGGATTTCTAGCTCACAAAAGCTCTAAAAACTGGCCTTTAAACCCTTTCATTTGAGTGAAATGAATGGAGGGTGATTGTGAGAATTCAATTCTTTTTTACTGCTTTCTGCCTCTCTCATTAATCTTTAAAATCATATGCACAAAAAAGGTGATGGGACCACATGCTTCTGGTTCACTCATGCTTAGGTTAGCAGGCATTGTGTGGTGGTCAGAGGCCTTAGGCAGACTTCCTGCTCCATGGCCCTGACTTCCTTGGCCCTGCAGAGGTGGAGGTTCCCTTTGCCCTAATCCAGATGCACTCCTACATTGAATCAAAAACAGGGCACTTGCCCAAACTCACCTGGAAAAAAGGAAGATTAAACCTCTACCTCTTATCTGTACAAAATACACTATACCTCAGGTTGCTGGCAGCTGGGTCCCGACTGTGTAAATGGTATGGTCCTCTGTCTCATTTGAGTTTCACAAAGAAATGATTAATATACCCATTTTACAGATGAGAAAACCAAGGCCCAGATAACCATTTAACAAGCTTTTATGATGTGTCAAGTACTGTGTTAGATATTCTGTTTGCCTTCTCTTTATGGGGAATTTAGAGATGTGGTTATTGAGGCTTAGGGATGTCAAGTAATTTGTTCAAGGTCACACCATTAGTTAGGGTAAAAGTTAAGATGCTCCAACAGAAACCTCAAAATCCCATTTCTTTTTTTTTTGAGACAGAGTCTCGCTCTGTCACCCAAGCTGGAGTACAATGGCGTGATTTTGGCTCACTTCAACCTCTGACTATTGGGTTCAAGAGATTCTCCTGCCTCAGCCTCTTGAGTAGCTGGGATTATAGGTGCTGGGATTACAGGTGCATGCCACCAGGCCTGGCTAATTTTTGTATTTTTTAGTAGAGATGGGGTTTCACTATGTTGGTAATGCTGGTCTTGAACTCCTGACCTTGTGATCTGCCCACCTCGGCCTCCCAAAGTGCTGGGATTACAGGCATGAGCCAACGCACCTGGTCCCTCAAAATCCCATTTCTAAAACAAGATCGATGTGGACAGCACTGTCATGTAATGGTCTGCTCCAGAGCCACGTGGATGAAGTAGATGGGGTATGTAACTCTGCCCTATGAGTTACTCAGGTATCCAAGTCCCTTCTAGTTTTGCTCTTTCCTTAGACTATTACCTCCTCCATCTGGTTGAAGGTGTTTCATTAGCACCACATAAGAATTCCAGTCCATAGGAAGGTGAAAGGAGAGGAAGTGGAGGGGAAGCAATTTTCATGTATAGTTAATTGGTAAGAACATAGCCATACCTAGCTGCAAATGAGTGGGGGATATGTAGTTGCAAGCTGGCAGCCATTTGCCTATCCCAAACTTAGAGAGTGGAAGTGCTCTGTTAAGACATATGTGTGTTAATACACAGTGAGTAGCACAGCTGGGTTTTGAATACAGGTCTGTCTTATTCTTTCCATCACTCCACAGACCTTGGAGAAGAAGGCAGATTCTTTCTTCTGCTACTCTCTATTTTTCCAACTGTCTTGGTCCACACAGTAAGATGCCTGCCGATATTAGCATAATAACTGAGCATTTATGATGTGCCAGGCACAGAGTGCTTCACCTTAATTGTTTAATTTAGCCTTCAATCAGACTGAAGGTTTTGTGTAAAGATCTCATAAAGGGCCAGTTGATCAGAAGAGCTTAGTGACCCTGGGCTTGAGGACAGGGCATACCCACTTCTTAGTACTTCCCTGTAAATCCCAGTGCTTAAAAGCTTGGGGCCCATATGTACTCTTTTTTTTTTTTTTTGCTCATTATTATTAATATACTTTAAGTTCTAGGGTACATGTGCACAACGTGCAGGTTTGTTACATATGTATACATGTGCCATGTTGGTGTGCTGCACCCATTCACTCGTCATTTACATTAGGTATATTTCCTAATGCTATCCCTCCCCTCTCTAGCCTCCCCCCTCCCCACAATAGGCCCTGGTGTGTGATGTTCCCCTTCCTGTGTCCTAGTGATCTCATTGTTCAGTTCCCACCTGTGAGTGAGAACGTGCAGTGTTTGGTTTTCTGTTCTTGCAATAGTTTGCTGAGAATGATGGTTTCCAGCTGCATCCATGTCCCTACAAAGGACACAAACTCATCCTTTTTTATGGCTGCATAGTATTCCATGGTGTATATGTGCCACATTTTCTTAATTCAGTCTGTCACTGATGGACATTTGGGTTGATTCCCAGTCTTTGCTATTGTGAATAGTGCTGCAATAAACATACGTGTTCATGTGTCTTTATAGCAGCATGCTTTATAATCCTTTGGGTATATCCCCAGTAATGGGATGACTGGGTCAAATGGTATTTCTAGTTCTAGATCCTTGAGGAATCACCACACTGTTTTCCACAATGGTTGAACTAGTTTACAGTCCCACCAACAGTGTGAAAGTGTTCCTATTTCTCCACAACCTCTCCAGCACCTGTTGTTTCCTGACTTTTTAATGATTGCCATTCTAACTGATGTGAGATGGTATCTCATTGTGGTTTTGATTTGCATTTCTCTGATAGTGAGTGATGATGAGCATTTTTTCATGTGTCTGTCGACTATATGAATGTCTTCTTTTGAGAAATATGTATTCTTTAAAATAAATCATGACACTTTCAGATGGTGGACTATTATCAACCCATGCAAAGAATGAGGCAGATATTTCTGCACTGATATGGAAAGATTGACTAGTGATATTGGTAACGAGAAAAATAAAGGTGCAGAACATTATCTATAGTGTATGGCCGATGGGTAAACATGACCACTGGTTTCTCTTAGTGGAGAAGACCTCTTGAAAGATAGGCAAATGATTACTAATATTGATCCTTTCCCATAAAGACAGCAGATGCTGGGAGACCAGGCATAGGAGAAACATACTGCACACATCTTTGTACTTTTCAGATTTTGTACCACGTGATGTATTTCATATTTAAAAAAAGTAAAAATAAAAACTAGACTTTGAAGTATAGAGATACCTAGATAATCTTAGAAATGTCCCTCAATCTTTGGTTCCCCAGTTTCTTAACTTGTAAAATGGGGAATAAAATATGCATAATAATAACAATTTATGTTTCTATATATAAATTACAATTCACATCTGCCTCACATGAGAATCAACTTTGGTAATACCCATAAAGGGCTTACACAATGCAGGACAAATCATTTGTGCACAATAATTGCTAACTATCATCATTGTTGTTTCTTCTTGGAAGAGATAGAGAGTAGAAATTCTGTTTGTTTCAAAGAATGGACCCTTGATCAAGGTTCCGGCATTCTTTTTGGCCCCAGGAAGGCTTGCATACAATGAACCTCCTGCTCAAAGATCTTGGTTCTTCATTTCAGCTGTCTTTGGGAAGTTCTTGCCTGGAACTTGCAAGAGACCATTTGCAAGGTGCCCACATGCTAACACTGGAAACTGGGAGAGGATTCTTCAACCTTGGACAGCATGATCCCTATTGGCATCTGGATGCCTTGTAGCCCATGACCCTTTCTGACCTTTGGAGATACCAAGACCTAGACTGAGGGATTAGAATAGCTCTCAAAATCATTAGTTCAAGCCCCTTATTTGATGTATGGGGCAAGAGAGGTCCAAGAGTAGCCTAAGTTTGCGTAACAAATTTGTTAACAGCGCAAGTCTGGAACCTGTTTCTGAGTCCCAGCTCAGGTTTTTTCCTACATCTCCTAGGGATGCTGTCAGGTTAAACCCATCTCTTTAACCAATACTGAACTGTGTTTTATTGGAGTTTTTGCTTATTGATGCTTTGCAAACAGATATTGGGCATCTAGTGTGTATCAGGACAGTGAAGGAGGCTGGGGTGAAATGGGATGAAAGGTGAGTTAGACCTCATCCCTTCTCTGAGGAATGAGCTATAGGGTGAGGGTAGAGGGTGGGGAGGGGAGTAAATCCCATCTAAGTGGGAAGGACAAAGTACTGGGAATTCAGAGGAGGGAGAGTTCACATGAGGACAGGAGAATCAGAGTGTGCTGTATGTTCATCCATTGTCATTCATTCATTCATTCATTCATTCATTCATTCATTCATTCATTCCAGGACATTCTCTGCAAGAGGGAAGGCTGTATATGTATTTCGACTACTCTTTGCCAGGTAAAATGGTTCAAGTTTTCACATAGCATGATCTAATATAAAATAATAAAGAGGCAACTTAGCAGAGTGGGAAGATTATAAACTTGATTTTCAGACAAACCTAGGTTTAACTCCTCGTACCACCATTTTTTTAGCTTTGGGACTTGGGGAAAATTCAGTTAACTTCTCTGAGCTTGCTTCCTTATCTGTCAAATGGGGGTTAATTATCAAAGAATTATCCCGAGGGTTGACAGGGATGATGTTTGTAAAACCATTCCACATATGGCTTGGCACAGAGGAGCCTCTAAATAAAAATGCTGGCTTCCTTCCCTTCCTGTATCCTTGAGAACTATTTTTTTTTAAGAGACAAATTATTGCCTATCAAAACTTTTAGAATTGGACTGTATTTTCTGAAAAGGGAACACTAATCTGGTACAATGCTCTTGAAACTTTGCTTACCTAATCTCTCAGGATCAAAGAGTAGGATGGCCTCTTTCCCTTCCATTTTATCGAAGATATCCCATCGCTAGCTGGACTTAATCTGTAAGATTGCATCAAAGAAAACTCTGCTTTGGGAAATGTGATGGCCCTTCTCTTGGGAATTGGGCTTCCGTTTTCTGTGGAGCCAGAAGGCCAAAGCTCCAGTGGTGCCACAGAAGATCATGCCAGGTTGACCTTGGGCCCTGAAGGCCTGTGCTATGCAGGGTTCCCACCTAGGATGTTGTTTGGGGCTGAACTGTGTTCCTCAAAAAATATATTGAAGTTCCAATCTCAGGTACCTCAGGATGTGACCTTATTTAGAAATAGTGTCATTGTGGGCCGGGTGTGGTGGCTCACGCCTGTAATCCCAGCACTTTGGGAGGCCGAGGTGGGCAGATCACAAGGTCTGGAGATCGAGACCATCCTGGCTAACATGGTGAAACCCCGTCTCTACTAAAAATACAGAAAATTAGCCGGGCATGGTGGCGGGCACCTGTAGTCCCAGCTACTCGGGAGGCTGAGGCAGGAGAATGGCGTGAACCAGGGAGGTGGAGCTTGTAGTGAGTGGAGATTGCGCCACTGCACTCCAGCCTGGGCAACAGAGCGAGACTCCGTCTCAAAAAAAAAAAAAAAAAAGGAAAAAAAAGAAATAGTGTCATTGTGGATGTGTTAGTTAAGATGAGGTCATACTGGAGTAGGTGGGCCCTTAATTCAGTGTGACTGGGGTTTTTATAAAAAGGCCTGTGGAGACACAGCCACACAGGGAGCAGGGCATGAGACACAGAGGCAGAGACTGGAGCACTGTGGCTAGAATCCAAGGAAGACCAGGGATAGCTGGCCACCAGCCGAAGCTAGGAAGGGGCAAAGAAGTATTCTCTCCTACAAGTTTCAGAGGGAACACGGTGCTGTGGACACCCTGATTTCCGACTTCTAGGACTGTGAGATAATACATTTCTCTTGTTTCAAATCCCCCAGTTTGTGGTGCTTTGTGATAGCAGCCCTAGGACTGAGTAGATATTTAATCTCCATTTTAAAAGTGAAGAAATTGAAGCTCCCAAACATCCTTATTTCTACAGCACCAACAGCTTAGTATAAGACCATAGAGGCAGAGAGTTTATCAAAGGAATATGCAAATCAATGTCTGTGGCTCAGGGAAGAGGTGTGCATTGCACGAGGTCACATGGGTAGGTGGAGGTAGAGTCAGCTATAGGAACTGTGCCTGGATGCCCAGCTAGCTGTTTGCTCCATTAGGACAATAATAATAGTGACCATTTATTTTCCTGGTTAAGAGCCTGGGCTTTGGAGTCTAAGCCTTGGCTTCTCCACTTGTGGCTTTTTGTCTAGTCCAATAAAGAAGGCTTCAATAAATGTCAGCCGTTATTGTTGGTATTTTATTATTACTAAATTCTTATATATGAAGTGGCTTACATACATTACTTCATTTAATTCCCATGATAGCCCTTGGGGCAACTATTATTATTATAGTTTTGCAAATGAGGAGTCTGAGGCTCAGAGAGTCTCAAAAATTGCCTGAATCATCCAGACGGCAATAATGGTAGGGGCAGCCTACGATATGCCATGCGGCTTTGAGTGGCCTTCAGACCTTCTTTCCAGCTCTTTTTTTTTTTTTTTTTTGAGATGGAGGTCTTGCTACGTTGCTCAGGCTGGAGTGCAGAGGCACGATATTGACTCACTGCAACCTCCACCTCCTGGATTCAAGCGATTCTCGTGCCTCAGCTTCCGCAGTAGCTGGGATTACAGGCACGTGCCACCACGCCCAACTAATTTTTTTGTATTTTTAGTGGAGACGGGGTTTTGCCATGTTGCCCAGGCTGGTCTCAAACTGCTGGCCTCAAGTAACTCACCTGGCTTGGCCTCCCACAGTGCTGGGATTGCGGGTGTGAACCACTGCACCTGGCCTTTCCAGCTCTTTTTAATACGTGCAATGCAAAAGGATTTTTAGCCATGAGATATATAGAACTCCTTATAAATGACTAAGAAAGACACAACCAGCCCCATGGAAAACTCGGCCAAGGGTGTTAAACATACAATTCACAGATATCCCATGAAAATGAAAAGATGGCCAAGCTTGGTGGCTCATGCCTGTAATCCCAGCACTTTGGAAGGCCAGGGCAGGAGGACAGCTTGAGCCTAGGAATCTGAGACCAGCCTGGACAATATACTGAGAACTTTTCTCTACAAAAAATTAAACAAAATCAAAAATTAGCTGAGCGTGGTGGTGTCATGTGCCGGTAGTCCCAGCCACGCAGGAGGCTTAGGTAGGAGGATTGTTTGAGCCTGGAAAGCAGGGGCTCCAGTGAGCTGAGATTATGCCACTACACTCCAGCCTGGGTAACAGAGAGATCCTGTCTGAAAAGAGAAAAGAAAAGAAAAAAAAAAAAAAAAAAAAAGATGCTCAGCCTCATTAGTAATTAAAGAAATGCAAATTAAAACTATGATGCGATGCCATTTCATATCCCCAAGATAAAATTGGTAAACATTTAAAAATCTCCTAACAAGTATTAACAAGAATATGGAGTCATAGGAATTCTCATACACTACTACAGGAGTTTAAATTGGTAAAATCACTTTGGAGAGAACTTTGGCAATAGCTAGTGCAATGGACTGAATGTCTGTGTCCCCATCCAAATTCATATGTTGAAATCTAATCCCCAATATGGTGGTATTTGGAGTCTTTGGGAGGTGATTAGGTCATGAAGGTAGAGCCTTCATGATTGGGATTAGTGTCCCTATAAAAGAAGCCAGAGACCTAGCTGACTCTCTTTCCATCGTGTGAGGACACAATGAGAAGCTGGCAATCTGTAACCTATAAGACAGCCCTCACTAGAACCTGATCTTGTTGGCACCCTGACCTTCAACTTCCAGCCTCCAGAATGTGAGGAATAAATATTTGTTGTTTAAGTTACCCAATCTATGGTACGTTGTTATAGTAGCCTTAACAAAGATAGTTAGTAAAGTTATGTATAGATCTTATAACCAAGGGATTCCACTCTTAGGTACATTTCTCAGAGAAACCTTGCATACATGCATAGAGAAATATAGAAAAATGGCAGCCTTGTTTACAATAGAAAAATATTGGAAATAAGCTTTTATTTTTAATTTTTAGAGATGAGGGTCTCACTATGTTGTCCAGGCTGGACTTGAACTCCTGGGGTAAAGTGATCCTCCTGCCTTGGCCTCCTAAGTAACTGGGTCTCCATGTGCATACCACCATGTCTGATTTGAAAATAACCTATGAGAATGGCTAAAATAAATTGTGGTGTATTTCTTTATTCATATAATACTATTCATCATTAGAATGAATGAAATTCGATTACATGTATCAATTGGGTAAGTCTCAAAAACTATGTTGAGTGAAGGAAGCAAGTCATTAGGAGAATCAATGCAATTTGCTAAAGTTTAAAAACCCGCAAAAGCAGTATTACTATTTTATAAATACATATGTTATAGAAATATAAAAATATGAAAGAGAATGCTATAAACGTTAGGACAGTGGTTTCCTCTGGGATGCACAGAAGGGAATGAGATTAGGGAGGATGATATCAAGTATATCTGTAATATTTTAATCCTTAATACAAGTGAGAGATATGCAGATGCTTATTATACTGTTGTTGATACTTTTTATATGCCTGAAATCATAATAATAATGTACTTGCATATCATTTCCATATACTTTAAAAATAGAGGAGATAAAGCTTCTCTACAGTCAGAAAAATTTGTACTTCTTTAAAGAACCTCTGAGAGACATGATAAACGAAAGAAATGCAGGCAGCAGTCCAGTGTTTTCAGTATTAATTGGAATTTGGATCTTAATTTGGGTGCAGAGGAAGCAACTAAAAGGTTGTGGTTGAGGAATGATCTCATTTTTGGCTTGCAAGGCCTTTGAAATGCACCTCTGTTTCTCTTAGTCATCCTCATCTGACTGTCTAGGCTCCCAAGTTTTTCTTCTAGTAACTTCACACTTTTGGTAAGTTCCTAGTTATACCGCTCACACCTCCGTGCAGTTGCTCATGGCTCCCTGTGCTTAGCACTTATTTCTTTCTAGCTGATCCACACTCTCCTTTCCAGAGCCAGCTAAGGCAATGCTATTTCTTACCAAGTTTATCTTGTTTCCCTCAGGATGGTTTAGGTTCCCCTCTGAACTCCCAGAGCTCCCTTTAGTATTGATGGCACAATCTTATTTCATCTTTGTCTTTCTGGTCTCCAGTGAAGTGCTGGAGTCAGCATAAGTGCTCAGGAAATGAAAGTGTTGTTAGAGCAAGAAAGTGTAAACGGAGCATTTGTTCAAGTCCCTTCTAGAACTACTGACTTCTAATAATGGCTCACATGGTCATAAAATAACATCACAGTGGGAATTAGATCCTATAATCCTTTATAAAGCTTGGGTAAAAACCTTGGCAAAGAAAACTCTGAAAAAGGGGTAGGATTGGGTGATGGGGTGGGTGTGAGGTTTGGAGGGAGAACACAGAGATGGGTCCAGACTTAAGAAGCTTCCTGATAGCCACTTAGCAAAGTGGAGTCTGCATAGAAAAGAACCCAAGTCTCTTCATTCCTGGCCAGGGCTCTTTCTTTTGTTCTACTTTCTGTGGCTTGAGAAAACAGCTGCTCTGTATCATCTTATTAAAATCTCTTCCAGTACTTAAAACAGGAAATGACTCTCCAGTTCTTGTGCAGTGAAACTGGGTCAACTATAACAGGTGGCTTGGAAGAACCTATGATAAGAGGCACTAGAGAACAGACAAGCCTCAGGAAAGCAATATTAAACTTGAGCGGGGTCTCAGAAAGGTCTTTGTAGTTGAATCAAGTTAAAACAAGTTTGGTTCCAAGGGTCTGGTGACTCTTCTAAACATACTCACACATCTGGATATTGAACTGAATTGCAATAGAAATCCATCATTGAGGATCATCTAGGGACAAACTTTTGTGCAAAAAAAAAAAAAAAAATGATTGAATGATGAATTATCATATAGATGATGTTGACCAGCTGTTCATCATTAAAGTACAGAATAAGACAGAGGCCATAAACAAGATAAGGCTTCCATGGCATTAGAAGAAATGTGGATGGATGTGCCAATTATCTTTGAATCTCAGGATTCAACCTAGGGCCTGGAACATGGCAGGTTTGCACCAATATTTTCTGACTGAATGGGTGAGCACTGGAGAAAACGCATGACTGGAAACAGCTTCACCAGTCACCTCTTGTATTAATACATCTGGTTTGGAAGACAGTTGGTGGCAAAATGAAAAACAAGACTTCCTACAAGAGCTTTTACCATGAGGCTAACCAGAAACACCAAATCCATGTCATCAGTGGGATTAAAACCAAGGGAAGGCTGGGCAGGGTTCTTAATGGTTGAGAAAGAGGAGTTTCTGGGTTATGATAGTAGCTTTCCAGTAGTGCTTGATTTAACCACCCCCCCTCATCAAAATACTCCCAAATGCAGAATAAGACATAAAGTTGCGACAGCCTGGAAGGAATGACTTTTCATGAATAATTTGGAGGTCTCTGGAAGGGATTTTGTCTTGCCACAGCGTTGATGGAATGAGATTGAGAAATAACCAACACTGACCTCAAAAGTAGAACCACAGCATCGGACTGGAACATCTACGCACATACCACAATGCCTCGCCACTCATTGCCTGGGAACAGCACTCTAGAGCAGGCAGGTTCACTTTCAACTGTTCCCACTGTCCATCTGTGCCTCTCTTTCTGCATCCATTTGCTATTACTCCCAATCACGCGCCATCCTGGGATGCAAAATTGGCAGTGAGAGAGGCACGGGGGAAAAGCTGAAGAAACATAGTATTCTGGGGAAGAATGCTGAATTGGATTTAGACATTTGAAATTTTACAAATTTTTCTCTTTGCATAATTTCATATATTATTGCAAATACTAATATTATTTAATGTTAATATCTAACTACAGAACAAAGGGGATTGGTATCTGAGTATAATACTGTTGGCTAATGTCCTTATAGCACCCTAGAATTTAAGAATAATTCCACAGACTATTTCAGTCCTCCACCCCACCTTTGCCACCATCATTTCCACTACCAACAAACCCATGTTTATTGAGCACTTATTCCCAAGGCTCCTCTGCAGCAAAGGAGAGATGCAGGCCGCTTTCACGTCTTATGATTTGTGGTGATGTATCAAAAAGTGAACAAGTGTCATTAAAACAGGGTGACAAAATATCATCTACTTTAAATGGTGACAGGTAACAAATTAGCACTTTAACACCAAAACCACATTCTGGTAACTTGTGTTTTTCAGCATGCAAAAAGTATAACAATTGAAGTAATTTTGGCTAATGTAAAATGTTAGTTTTTTTGGTGTAAAATAATATGATTTAAAATTTCAGATCAAACAGTACTATAGCAGTTAAACCAAAATGAAATAAATAGATTACGAGTGAGGCATAGTGATAGTGGTACAACTGTACTCTTTAACAGTAATTAGCAGGTTTATAAAATATTATCTCAAGATGTAGTACAGATGATATATACAGGTAGTCTGACACAAATTTAAGTAATATGGTAAATAATTTCTGCTGCCCTGTCGATGTATTTCTTTGGCTATACGTCACTCCAAGGGCAGAAAGTTCTTCAGATTAGCATTAACTAGCTCTGTGGTTTTCTAACAACGTACCAGTCTCTTTGGCCTTCTGCTTTCCATCAGTGCAATGGAAGGCTGAGTGTTGGATATCCACATTCATCATCTCAGTACTCTCCAGGGTAATTTCCTTAATTTGGCTGACCGGGCTAGTGACTCTCTATATCTTTATCTGCAAATATGACAGATTGGACTGGCTAAACTGTGGTGCTCTACCAATTCAGAGCCTATGAGCTCATTTCATAGAAAATATATAATTGAATTGAAGATATGGTCATCTCATGCTGCTGCTGTAACTGCTGCTACTACCACTACTGCTACCACCACACTTATGCATGCCCAAGTGAGACTAAGCTATTTAGCCCAGGAGGGTACCCCAACCTCATTGAGGGCAGTGTATCTAGCAATAAGTAGCACTCTGAGGGCTCATCTTACAGCTTCCAAACCCCACTCATAACCTCATGCCTCACCCTATCAAAACCACTAGGAAATAGCTTCTCTGGCATTGGATGCAAAAATTGTGGAATTTCCTCTCCCAAGAATTGTTAGGCCATTCAATGATTTTGTTAAAGAGGTGCCCACAAAGACTTTGAAAGAGAAGGAAGGTTGTCTTCTGAGGGTTTTACTGTAAATCAAAACATGGTGGACGCAAATATACAAGAACCACCCTCTGAAAAGTAGACTAATTTTTAAGACCAGAAGGCCATCAGCATATCTAAAAAAGAATGTACTAGTTGAGAAAAGGTTGGCAAGTCAAAGGACAGAAATGAACATGAATTACTGAGGCAGCACTCCCTCAAGCTTGGCTCAAGATAGAGGCATTACAGATCTAGAAAACCAAGAGATCACTGTGCTACCCGACCCTGGGAAACAACAGCTCCTGTTTACTGAGCATGGATTCTTTGACAGGACAGTGTGAAGTGCCTGTCTTACAATATCCTATTTAATATTCAAAACAGCCCTAGGAGGTAGGTATCACTACCGCTATTTTAAAGATAAGTAAACTGAACTGAAGATCAGGAAGGACACAGCTGCTTATGGTCACACAGCTGACGATGCTGGAGCCTGAATCAGACTCAGGCGGTGTGACTCCCAAGGCTCTGCTCTGACCACTGTGTGCACTGCTGGGCAATCTCCAAAGGAGATAGACCCGGATGAAGGAGAAATCTCCTTCAGGTCAGTCTCTGAGGGAGATAGACCCAGATGCTTCTTTGTAGAGAGCACGTGCTATGGACCCAAATTCATATATTGAAGCCCTAACTCCCAGTGTGATGGGGACTTTGGGAGGTGAATAGGTTTAGATGAGGTCATGACAGTGAGACTCATGATGAGATAGTGTCCTTATAAGAAGAACCATCAGAGATTCCCCACTCATACCTCTCTCTCTTTCTCTGCCTCATGAGGACACAGTGAGAAGGCAGTTGTCTGCATGCCAGGAAGAGAACCCTCATCAGGGAACCACATCAGCCAGAACCTGGATCTTTGACTTCTCAGCCTCTAGAACTGTGGGAAATAAATTTCTGTTGTTTAAGTGCTCTGTCTGTGGAATTTCATTATGGCAGTGTGAGCAGACTATGAGAGTAGGAATCAAACTGATCATGGGCAGGACTGTCTGGTCTTTAGGGGCTATTTCTCTAGAGGGAAGACTGATGACAGTGAGTATTTGAATTCTACAGCTGCTGCTCTCTGTGGTTCCAAACTTCTTCTCATCAAACATCATTCAGGAGGTCAGCCAGAGTGGGAGCATAGGGGTTTCAGGTTCCCTCAGGAGTTCTATTTCCATTGTCAGTATATTTAAGGGCATCAAGGTGTACACATCTTGGGCTTGGTTAGCCTAGGTCCTTCCCCACATATTGGTACATTCATCCCAGGAGTGGAAGTCCCTGTGTGTGGCCTTCTGAACTGGTCATCCTGCCTTCCCTGTTAGTGTCCTGACTGCTTTTAAAAAGTGGGAGGGGCCCGCTTGCCCTCCACTCTGTTCTGCAGCTACTCAACTGCCCTCCTCCCATCCACCATGGCCTTGCTACACTCAGGTTGCATCCCCTCCTGGATCACCACTGCCTTCCAACTGGACCTTGCCATGGCAGCCTCCAACAGGACTAGCTCCTGGTGGGCCCATGTGGAGATGGGATGTCCAGATCCTATCTTGGGAGTCACCAAAGCCTTTAAGAGGGACACTGATGGCAAAAAGGTGAATCTGGGAGTTGGTGCCAACCAGGACAATACCTGAAAGCTTTATCTGCTGTCTAACATCTGCAAGGCAGAGGCCCAGACTGCCACAAAATATTTGGACAAGGAATACCTGCTCATTGGGGTACTGGCTGAATTTTGCAAGACATCTGCAGGAGTAGCCCTGGGTAAAAACAATGAAGTGTTGAAAAGTGACTGGTTTGTCACTGTGCAGGCTATTTCTGGAACTGGGGCCTTAAGGATCAGAGCTAGTTTTCTATGAAGAGTTTTAAAGTTCAGCTGAGATGTCTTTCTGCCCAAACTATCCTGGGGAAATCACACACTTCAGGGATGCTGGCACACAGCTACAAGTTTATCAGTACTATGACCCCAAGACTTGTGGTTCTGACTTCACAGGTACTATGGAGGACGTTTCAAAAATACCAGCACAAAGTGTTCTTCTCCTGCATGCCTGGGCCCATAATCCCATGGAAGTGGACCCTTGTCCAGAGCAGTGGAAGGAAATAGCAATGGGATGAAGAAAAAGAATCTCTACATTCTTTGACATGGCCTATCAAGGCTTTGCCAGAGGTGATGGTAACAAGGATGCTGGGGCTATGTGCCACTTCATCAAACAGGGCATTAACATTTGTCTCTGCCAATCATATGCCAAAACATGGGCTTACAGTGAGCATGTGGGAGACTTTACTATGATCTGCAAAGATGTGAACGAAGCCCAAAGTGTGGAGTCACAGTTGAAAATCTTGATCCATCCGATGTATTGTAACTTTCCTCTCAATGAGGCCTGGATTGCCTCTACCATTCTGAAAACTCCAGATTTATAAAAACAGTGGTTGCAAGAAGTGAAAATATGGCCGACTGCATCATTAACATGTGGACTCAGCTGGTTTCCAACCTCAAGAAGGGTGACTTCTCCCACAATCCTCCTCTCAAGAAGGAGGATTCCTCCCACAACTGGCAACACATCACTGACCAAGTTGGCAAGTTTTGTTTCACAGGGCTAAAGCCTGAACAGATGGAGTGGCTGACCAAGGAATTCTCCATCTAGATGACAAAGGATGGTCACATCTCTTTGGCAGGGGTCACTTCTGGCAACGTGGGCTACCTTGCCCATGCTATTTACCAGGTCACCAAGTAATGTCCCTGGTGTGAGGCAGAGACAACTTTTCTGTTTTCATTCTCTGCTCTTGTGAGCTTTGCACAGAGGATGAGGTGGATGGTGGTAAATGGATCATTTCTTTCAACCACAATGTATAACTCTCAGTGACTGTGATTCTCAGAAAAGAACATGTGGTGACACAGGGCAGAGGCACCCATGACTGGCATCTGGAACTTTGTGGCTCTAAGCCAAACTCTTCCCCAACCTTTTATGGCCAAGTTTTCTGAGAGAGTTTACATGTGCAAGAAAGTCATAGCACCAAAAAAACCTTGTCAATCATGCCCTTGCAATATTTCAGAAGATTTAACTGAAGTGTCATATGGTGTCAGGGGTTCCTTATGAGAAACGGCACTCATTAGAGGCTTTGAGAGAAGACCTAGTTCTGGCATTAATAGTCAGCCTCATGTTTGTCCTCCCATGATGAAGCAACCTTATCAATACACTGTATTGCAGAAACTGTGTTTTATGAAAATGAATGAGCCACTGCAGCAAGGAAAATAAAAGATGCTGTTTCCTGTCTTATTGAAGTAGAAGAGAGGGCTCTCTCTTCCCTCTTGTTATTGCTGTTCTTTTCCTTATGCACACATATTTTTATCTAACCTAGATGTTCATCTCATTCTATTGCTTGTTTGATCATAACCTCATTTCTATTGGGATTTATTTAAGAACAAAGAACATAATTTTCTGCTCATGCCATACTCTCAGCTTTCTTGGCAAATAATAGTGGAGAGTAGAGTAGCACTTTATCTCCGCATCTTCTTCATTGATTGTGTAATTGTCTCCCGTTGGGTTGTTGCCTCTACCCAGTTAGACTTCCAGTCTTCATTGAATGTGGTTGTACAGTCACTATCTCACACCATGAGTCAGGCGGTGCAGGATAGTGCCAGCAAAGAGGATATTTCAGGCTTTGTGAGCTGCCCGCTGGACTCAGGCTTCACCCTTTGGAAAGACAGCCACCATCTGCTCTAATCATATAGACTTATTGCAGCTTAGTTTCTCTGTTAGAATAAAATTACTGTAGAACCCCCACCCCTCTCAAAGTGGGAGAACCCTGCTGTACTCACTCTTTAGTTACCATTCCAGTGCTCTCTAGACTTCTGTAGCTATGCGTCCAAGGCAGATGACACTCCAGTCAGTGATGATGGGGCTGGCAATGATGATAAAAGGTAGTTTTTATTGAGTCTTTTGTATGTGGCAATTCAATTCATTTTAAACAAAGCTAATATTAACAAGCCTGGATACCACAGGAAGGGTTTGCAGAAGATGATGTGCAATCACCTAAATTTTGAAGAATGGATAAGATGTTTACCTTATGGAAAAAGAGGGAAAAAATCCAGGCATAGAGAAGAGTCCAGACAAAGGTTTGGAGGTTGGATCTGGCAAAGTATATTCTGAGAACTCAGTTTGGCATGCATGGCTGAGGCAAATGGATCACCAGCTTTGGTGACAGGAGGGAACAGACAATTGCTTTTGTGGGGAAGGTAATGGATGAGGTGCTCATGGAGACAGCCAGGAAGGTGCAGGGTGTGGCAGAAGCATTATTTTCCCATATTCTTCGGTACTGCCAGATGCTTTCTGAGCATCTACCCTCCTGCTGATGTTGTTGTGGCTTGATTCTCTTGTGGGACCAGGCAATGGATGAGTTAAGTGTAACTGTCCTTCAATTAAACCAAGAAAACCTATTCTGGACACTGGGTTAAAGTGAATCCTGTGCTGTTCAAATTACAGGAAAAGACGAGATGATGTGGTGTGAAAAGGGGAAAGGTGAGAGAAGTAAGACTGATTGAGTGTCAGTATGAGCTGAGCCCCATGATAGACACATCATCCACAGAGTGTCATTTGATTTTAAGAGCCCCAGCAGGTTTGCACTAGTATTTGTAGATGAGAAGGTTCAGAGAATTTCCGCCCAAGGGAGGAAGTAGTGGCAACTGGATTTGAACCTAAGTTTGTGTCACCCAATTGTCTCCAGCTATTTGACTCTTTAGGAGGTCTTAGTTGACGTTCCTCTTTGGTAAACAATGTACTGTGTGGATGCAAGTGAGTCATTTACACTCTCAAAGCCTCAGTTTCTAGACCTATACATCTGTCTCCTTAGGGGTTCACTTTTCTTCTTCTCCTTGGACTCTTATATAAATCAAATTTTCCTGACCCATGACAATCCTTCAAAAGTATGAAAATAGTATGCTTTCTCTGAATTTTCTCATTTTCAGGCTGAAAATTCTTGCTTCTTTCAATTGCTTTTCCTCCTTGCTATTTGATTCTTTGCAGTTAATATATGGTTGCCCCCAAAGCTAATGCTATCTTAGGTTGTACTAAAAGAAGCATAGTGCCTGAATTAAAGAAGAGGAACATTCTCCTCAGGTCAGAGTACCTCTGAATCAAGGATTCAGCTCTGAGGCCATGAAGCATGAGGGAGCTGGATGAATGAGTATGCATTTGAGAAGAATCTTCCATGCAACTGGTCTTGTTGACAAGGAAAGTGGAAATAAAATGGACCTTTCTTTATTCCTTTAATGCCAACACAGGAAGCTTTCTTCAGAGTCCCCCTCAAGACTATGTTCTGAGGGTATGGTGGCTCACACCTATAATCCCAGCACTTTGGGAGACAGAGGCAGGTGGATCTCTTGAGCTCAGGAGTTTGAGACCAGCCTGGGCAACATGGCAAAACCCCATCTCTACAAAAAATACAAAAATTAGCCAGGTGTGGTGGCATGCATCTGTAATCCCAGCTACTTGGGAGGCTGAGGTGGGAGGATGGCTTGAGCCCAGGAGGCGGAGGTTGCAGTGAGCAAAATTACACCACTGCACTCTAACCTGGGTGACAGAGTCAGACCCTGTCCTCCACTCTCCCCCACAGAAAAAAAGACTGTGTTCTGACAGGGCACATGAAATCTCACATTGAGATTCTGAGCAACTTCAAGGCTGTAAAGGAATGCAGCTAAGGGACTGGGGGACTAAGTGGAGAGGGTCTAAATCCTGACTCATGATGCAGAGCTTTGCATGAGCTATTGTTCAATTTTTGGCAGCAGGTCTTTTAGCTGGATCACAGGTTGATCAAGGCATAGCAAATGACAAGTAGGGGCGTGAACCCATTTCTGTCATTGGTTGGCCATGATCTTGTGCAAATCCTTTTCCTTCTCTGTGCCTTTGTCTCCTCATTTGCCAAATGAAAGCATTGGATTAGAATCTGCAAAGGCCAATTCGTTTCATTATATCAACATGTCAATGACTTGGAACATTATGTTGAGAAGCATGAGACTATATCTGGGCTCTACAGTAAAGAGCTTTGTGAGGGATTAACAATATTAGTCAGGACAGCAAGTGATATAGTTTGGATATTTGTCTCTGCCCAAATGCCATATTGAATTGTAATCCCCAGTGCTGGAGGTGGGGCCTGGTGGGAGGTTTTTGGATCATGGGGTGGATCCCTTGAGGCTTGGTGCTGTCTTTTGTCATGGTGAGTTCTCTTGAGATCTTGTCATATAAAAGTGTTTGGCACATCCCTCCCCCGATCCCATTCTCTCTCTCTTGCTCCCGTTTTCGCCATGTGACAGGCCTGCTCCCCCTTTACCTTCCACCATGATTGTAAGTTTCCTAAGGCCTCCCTAGAAACTAAGCAGATGCCAGCAACATGTTTCCTGTAAAGCCTGCAGAACTGTGAGCCAATTCAACTTCTTTTCTCTAAGGGTCTCATGTTTCCGCGTTTCAAAAGTTTTTGGTGTTGGATTTGTTGGATAGGTGAATTTTGAAATTTTTAGTTGAAATAAAATGAAAAGTGATAGGATTATGGGTATAATAGTAATAGATCATGTGGATGTGTCTAGTTGGGGCATTTCAGTGGAAGGATCATAACTTTCAGTCTTTAACTTAAAAGGTTAATGCTAGTCATCTCTACAGTGATATTATAATACAGATGTTGCTCAATTTTCAAAGTGTTTTAGGGGTACCAGTTCAAGAACAATGGGTATGAAGCTGTGATTAGATCTACAGATTTCTGGGAATTGACCGTGGTAAAGACCTGGCCTTGTAGATGTCAAGGTTGCCTGATTTAAAAGTCCTGAGATAGCATCTGGCTTTAGGTCTCATGATGGTACAGCTCATGAATATAGAACATTTTCTGATGCAGTTGATGCAAATTGATATTTCTATGGGGAGGACTACTTGATTATCAACTTCAAGTAGCCACAGTTCTCCTGGTTTTAAGTCTGTTGTAGGAATTACGTAGGAATCAAACTTTAGGTCTTCATAATCTGTGTATTCATAGCTTCGGTATCATTGGTGTCCTATAGTTTTGATGGTAAGGGAGGGGTTATAATTTCATCTATTATATATAATATACATAATGATGAAAGAGCAATTAAAATTAAGATAATAGCAGGTAAAATAGTTCATACCATTGTGTTTGTGTGAGTTTAGTTGTTAATATCAGGGAGATAATGTAAAGTACTAATGAGCTCATTAAAAAACAGTTATTAGGGTGTGGTCACGAAAGTGAAGGAGTTCTGTGATAGGTGACGTAGCATCTTGGAAGCCTAATTTAAATGGATATGCTCTGAAGATAGAAAGGGTTCTAACCTATAAATTAACTTTGGCAAAGTTATGTAATTATTTTACTATAATAACTCTTAGCTGAGAAAGTCATCGTAGTTACGAAGTTGTCTTGAACCCAGTTTTGGGAGGTTCAATTTCTTCCTTTCTCTTATAGGCTTTCATATAAGCAGGTTCTTCAAATGTGAGTTGTGGTAGCAAGCAGCTGTAAAGTCATTCTAGGTTTGTGGTTGATAGTTCAACTACTGAAACGTCTCGTTTTGAAGCAAAGGCTTTTCAGATTATGAAGATTATTAAGCTTGGTCTCCCAGCTAACTTTGGTAGACAAGTTCTAGAGTAGTTTATGATTGGCTAGGTTTGGCTATGTTGGGCCTTGCCCATATGCAAGCCAATCACTGTGGCCAGGAGAGAATATTTTGATTGGTTAGACACAGGTCACATGCCCTCAATCTTGTGGCTAAGTGGGTAAAGGACTGACTAACAGCCCCACTTAGATTTCACAGAATGGAGCAGTGCATTCTTTATCTTAAAAGAAAACCAAGGAGCTATGTATGCTCAGCAGAAGGAGTTTGGGAAAGCCTTTTGGGCAGAAACAAACCTGTAGATACATACTAACTCCAGCTACATGAGTGGGTAGAGGCAATTTGGCATCATACAGCTCACACATTTGTCATCACAGAATTCGATTCAGGCCCTAACAACCCTTACATTCTATTCTTATGAGTAAATAGCTCAGAACAAATGGCACTGCACTGAAATTCAAGAGGCCTGCAATTGTCCATTCATTTTGAGTAATATGAATCAAATGAATGGCAAGGTTGGCTGTTATTCTACTCTGCTCTTGGCCTCAGTTTACTCATGAAGGGGTTGATCTTGTCACCAGATGCTCTCTCGATGTTCCTCTCTGACATCCCCACCCCCTCCAGTGCCCTAGAATTTCACCCCAACAGGCCCTGAGCCAAGCCTACGTAGCACCAGCAGGACTCAGCACTCTCTGCTTACCTGGGGATACTGTCTCTGAGCTGGCTTGTTGCCTTAGACCTGGTAACTAGGGTGCCTGGGGTGAGCTCTCTGAACTCCAGCCTGCTCCTATCCTTGCCATGTTGGCCCCATCTCTTGGTTGGATAACAAACTTGTTTTTCTCCATCTTCACCAAAAGAACAATTAATCCCAAAGATTTGAACTGATAGCATGCTTTTATAACTCACTGAATCTGGTGCTAACGAAGCTCTGATGCTTCTTCATGCAGCTTTAAGGGCAACCACTTGGAATGCCCACCCCAAAGAGGAAGCACATCTGTAAATAGTACAGAGAAAAGGAATCTTCTGGGTTCTAGTCCCATCCAGGCTGATTTCTTTGTTTCAAGCCCTGCTCCCTCCTTCATCCCATGTAAAAGCATTGTTTGATCAGATTTTTTTCACCATTGCAACCATTCCCCAGTTGCCACTGGGTGATTTACTGAGCGACATCTGTGCCCTGGCCTCCTCATTCCTCTGAAGAATGCGCTTTTGATGAGTGAACAACAATTGTAGCTTGTTTTCTCTAGTCCCATGGGACTTGGGGTTATTTGAGTTTAGAGGTACACAAAGACTTTATAAACACTGGGGATTTATAGCCACGATTGGCTGTGATTGCTTTGTTAGCTCATAGCACGTGCTGGGTGTGAGGGCCTGATTCGGGGCTGGGCTGAGGAGCCTGAGCTGCGTCTGCCTCAGACACCTGTAGAAGATGAAGTTCAGCAGGAGAGAGGCAGTTACTCATCCTCCTGGCTCCGCATCCAATGACTTCACCACCAGAAAATCAGCCTTAAGGCCCTTGCCAAGGAGCAGGGCAGGAGAGCAATCAATATTTCAGTCATTGCCGACACTGCCAGCAAAAACAGAAAGGGAAGCGAGGGACGTGGACATTTTCTCAGCGCCTAACTCAGAATCTTGTTTCAATTTCACAATGTCCTAGTGAAGCCACTAATATCCTGCTTCTGTCTAAGAGAAGGAAACAGGCTCTATTGTGCAGGAGTGAAGCCCTTCTGTGAAGACACACATGTGGATTAGTGCCGAGCTCTATCTCTGGTCCTCTCCCAGGGCTGCACCTAGAACTCAGAGGGCAGGTGACAAGTCACTGGGCTGAAAAGAAGAGGCCACGCAGCATGTCCAGCAAGCCTGGCACCGCTGGCCCTGCTGGCCCTGGAACCCACTGCTCCAATTCTTGGATTCTGGTTATTAGCCCGTAAACTGGAGCAATTAGGGATCCTGAGGATCTGGTGGGGTGGGAAGGCAGGGAGACAAAAGGCAAGGGTAGCTGGCAGAGGAGGCATGCCAGGATGCCTAGTGCCCCCCGCCCACTATGGGAACACGGGGCTCGTTTCTGGAGCAAACTCAGAGAGGCTTGCTCTTTCTTCTTCACACCAATAGGAGGCAGCAGAGAGCAGTAAGCGTTTAGTCTTAGTTCCCCAGAAAAGCCCACTTTTGTTCCATTTCTTCAGTTTGTGATTTGGGCAAAGCCATTCACTTTTCTGGGCCTAAGTTTCTTCATCTAACTGGGGATAATAAACCCTTCACAAGGCTTTTGAGGCAATAATTAATCCCAAAGATTTAAACTGATAGCATGCTTTTATACACCGCACCTGCTGTTAATGAAGCCCTGGTCCCTTCCTCGTGTAGCTTTAAGGTGAACTACTCCGAAGGCCCACCCAAAAGAAGAAGCACATTTGTAAATAGTATAAGGAAAAGGCATCTTCTGGGCTTTAGCCCTGCCCAGGCAGTCTAGGCAGAGATCATGGATTTAAATCACTTTATACATCAAATACAGGCCCTCTTAAATTTTAAAGCTTCTCAGCTCTGTTGTCTTGTACATAAATTTCCTTTAAATTCTTTCTAGAAGTAAGGAGACTATGAAAAATCAAATACAAATAAAAATAAAGGGATGATTGTTGTAAAAATGTACCCGATAGTTGTTCTGAGACAACACATTTTTTTTTTTTTAATCTTGGAATTATCAAAAACTTCTTGGAACCATAATTGGAAAGGGAGTGACATTCATTCACTTGAGAAACGCCTAATGATCGCCTCTACGTGCAAAAACACTTCGGACACAAAAAGTTCCTGCCCTCATTGAGCTTCCATTTAAGTGGGAGATGTAGGCCTTGACTGTTTGAATTTAAGCACATGTGCATGGGTGTACCATTAAGTTTGGAGATTCTAGCAGGGGAGCGCAGCTACTTGTATGCCCTTGACCAAAAGCTGGTCCTCCTCTACTGGAGATGGTCATTCTCTTTGAGCGTGCAGCTTTGGGAGGGACTCACATGGAGCGGTGAGGGAGGAAGGGGACACCCGCCTAGCCAGCCAGGTCAACCAAATCAACCCTGGCAATTAATGGGGTGACAGATGTCACAGCAGATCACCCTCACATCCGAGTGTACCCTTAAGTTATTTAATTTTAATAAGTGTTAATAAGAAAGACTGACCACCCCAGGAATGTAGATAGGGAGACCTAACCCAGAATTGGAGAGTCAAAGAAAGTGATGTTCAAGCTGAAATATGAAAGATGAATAGGCGTTGGTGCAGTGAAAGAGAAAAAGCCATTCCAGGCAGTGGGAATAGCAGGTGCAGAGGCTACAAGGTGGGACAGTAATAAGGAAGGGCGTGTGCTGAAATGCCAAGAGTACACCTTGCCTAGACATAGACATTGAATAGTCATGACTTTT
The DNA here is from genome assembly GCF_002776525.5 of Piliocolobus tephrosceles. Lineage (NCBI taxonomy): Eukaryota > Metazoa > Chordata > Mammalia > Primates > Cercopithecidae > Piliocolobus > Piliocolobus tephrosceles. The sequence goes on along the minus strand of NC_045434.1, from coordinate 166,832,139 downwards.
CTACCTAAATGAGGAAAAATGACCACAGAAATATTGGGTAGACTGAAAGTATAGAATTTTATTTTTAAATATTCATTGCAGATCAAAATCAATATCATCAACTTTAGGATCATAAAAATGTATTTAGTGTAATTTTCTATGCTCATATGATAATATTTGGCATAAGGATAATGAGTTAGTGGAAACAAATTAATTTTCAAGAACAATTATTTAAGGACTGTACTCTTAAAACTGAGTTTTCCTCTTGAATTTTCCATTCTGCCTGTCCTGACCATGATCTCATCGGTGGCACTGAGTTGCCTTGTGACCTGGTTCCAGTGCATTTTTCTAAATTTGTTTCTTGTCACTCTCTCCTTTCACTCTCTCTGTTCTGCACAATTAGGCCCCTGCGTGTTTTCTCCAGGCCCTCACCTCCCAGCTCCCATACCTACACCCTGACCCTTCTGCTAGCTCCCTTGTCTGTCTCTCTCCTACCTCCTGAATATGATCCCAGCCATCCTGCAGGCCCAAGAAAAATGCTACCTCTTCCTTCCTGGAACCCAGCATCATGTTCCCCAAGCACACTCCCTGTGGCCACTTATGACAAGGAGTACATGCCCTGTCTCACATCAGGGTCATCTCTGTCTGTGCCTGTCTCTCATTAGACTGTGAATCCCTTCAGGGCACAAACTACATTAACTTGAATCTTTGTGCCCCCTTTCAAGACTCAGTACAGTGTGGCTCCCGCTATGATGCATGTCATATCTAGTAGGTGCTTAATCCCAATTTATACCTCCCAGGCCAGCTGGGAGGGGCAAATGAGGGCAGCAAAAAGCGCAACTTGCAGGTGAGAAGGAACAGAGGCCCAGGCAAGGGATGGACTGGCATTGGAGAGTGCGTGGAGCCCCCTAAAGATGTCCAGGGATATGGGGGAGGGCCCTTGACAAGTGGTTGGGAACCTGATAACAGGCAGGTAGAAGCCATCGAGTCAGCAGTGTAACCATTAGTCATACCTCAGATGAACCCACAATTGGTGAGGCTCAGAGGATATTTGGGTTACATTTGTGTAATAAACGACGCACAAAGAAAAGCTTGGACAGTAAACATGGAGGCATTAATGACTGTCTCTGGGTGGATGGATTAGTGATTTTATTTTCTTCCTTTTGGTTTCTCTGTATTTTCCTTTTCCTGAAAGGAACATGTGTTGCTCTTATAATAAGAAAAAAACCAATAAAAGTTGTTTTTAAAAAATCAAATTACAGTACACATTTTGCCTGGGGACACGCTTAGGAGAACAGGTATTTTAAACTAAGTGGTCGCCAAAGTACAAAATGTTACAGTCGATCCACACAGATGATTCTCTTCTCCCCCTCCCCATGGCCAGGAATTGGGCAAGCAGATCATATGGGAATTTACTTGTGAATGTGGATAAACCCCCTGTAGCGTGCTTGCACAGATGGCCATACCACGGATGAAGCAGTAATTAGCCATGTAAACTTGCTTTCTGCACAGTTTTACCAGCATCTACCTCTCCAACTCCTTCCAGGAGGAGTCGCTGTGGCTCTCCTCTCCCTGGTTTGGCCCCACTCATTTCCTGAGTCCTGCCTGACCAGGATGGGCAGGGGCCAGTATATGTGGCATGGTCCCAGGGCTTGATGTGGAGCAGTAAGGCCAGGGTAGCCAAATGCTCAGGAAGTCTCTGTTTTTAACCATCACCTCCATCACATCATCTGTCATTCGTGGTTTGTCATATTTATTTCTCCATTTCCTGTTGGAGCTCAAGCCCTACCTTGAATCCCAGTTTGTTTGGCAAGAGTCCTGACAGCCTGCCAAGCTCCTGAAACCCTCTTCATCCTGGAGCATCGTCCTGGTACCCTCTGACCACTGGGGACGGTCCTAAGGTAAATGACCACATCATCTGGGAGTCGGTGCTACCACCTGTTTGACTCAAGTGTCTCTTGCACCCAGATTCTGATGACTGTCCTTAAACCACTAGATTGTGATACTGACACACTGACACCCCAGCCAGACTGACATCCACTAGATTCTCATTTGATTTTGCCACACCACAGGGCCGGGCCTAGTGGAAAGGACACTCTTCGTCTTGGCCCAGAAAGTCTTATGTCACCTGCTTCCTGCTTGTCCCCGAGCTCAGCTGGCAGTACTTTCCCTCTTGTTTCCTGTACTCAAGGGACATTGGTCTTCTTTTTATTTCTTGAACATGCTAAGCTGGTTTCTACCTCAAAGCCTTTGTGCATTCATTTGCTGTTCCTTCTACCTGGAGTTCTCATTCTCTGGGTCTCTTCAGCTGGTGGTTCTTTTCCATCATTAGGTCTCAGTTCAAAATCACCTCCACATAGAGTCTCTTCCCTGACAGACCCTGTAACCCTCCCAATCTCCCTTTGTTCTCCTTCCTCACCGAGGCCTGTCAGTGGGCCTGGGAGCCTCCTCTCCTTCCTCTCCATCATCCACTACCAAGGATGCCCCTTCAGTCTCTTGACTAGGGGCTGACAACCTTTGTCTGCTCAGATAGTAAATATTTTAGACTTTGTGAGACATATACTATCTATGTTGCATATTTTCTTTTGTTTGTTTTACAACCCTTTAAACCTATAAAAACCATTCTTAGCTTTCAGTTCCACACAAAGACCATGGGCGAGATTTGGAATCTAGGCCGCATCTGAACAACCTGGCTCTAGACTGGCTCACCTTATTTTATACACTTCACAATTTATCACCACCTGGAGTTATCTTGTTCATTTATTATCTTGATATTGTTTGTCTCTCCCATGAAATGACTGAGAAATGTATGTGTCGTGGATCTCTGGTCTCTGATACAGTGCCTGGCACATAGTAGGCCCATGATGTATTTTTGTTGGATGAAAAAATAAATAAATGAATGTGTAGGTTTTGGAGGCTAATGAATTTGGGTCAGAATCCATGCATGTCATTGAATCCCTGTAGAAATTAGGCAAATCACTTAACATTCTAATTTTCAATGTTATCACGGGCAAAATGATAACAACAAAAGCTCCCTTGCTGGGTTGTTGGGATGATGGATTGAGAGGATACTTACAAAGCATCCAGCCAGGAGAAGGCTCTCAATAAATACCAGCTCCCTTTGGCACACTTTCTCCAGAAGGGACAGCATCTCTTACTTGTTTATCACCCAGTCCTAAGTCTGCTCCCTCATCCTCCCTTGGTCCAGCCTCATCAAGGTCCCAGCATGCTTTGTGGCAGAGCCTCTCCAAGTATGATGAACCTCTTGGAGCAATAAACAGAGTGTTTACAGCAGAGATTGCTGCACGCAGTTGGGATGGAGGCCATGAGTGTGATTGATGGAAGCTGAGAGCACGGAGCTATCTGGTGGGGATGCAGATCCCCTTGGATTTAGAGAACGGCCTCCGCCCCTTCTTGTCCCTGGCCAGGGCTGGCTCTAGCTTTGATTGTAATTCCCCTGACTTTTTGGAGAGAGATGGGAGGAAACAGCACAGCCAATGAAGAGCTTTCCAAACTCCCCACAGGGAAGCTTTTTGCTTCATGAGCTCCAAAGAACTGGAACAAGATCCTCAAAGTGTGCATGCTGCCCAGCTGTCGCCACGTAGAGGGTCTTGGAGGAATTCTACAATCCCAGAATGTCAGAGCTGAAGGGAGCTGAGAGACCCCGTGAACTCCTCCTCCCTCCTCACTGAGATCTGTCCGTGGGCCTTGGAGACTCCTCTCCTTCCTTCCTCTCCATTATTGCCCCATCCAGCCCTGTTAGCTCTCTCCTTGTGGGTCTGGCCTAACTGCCACTGTGATGTCCCTTCTAGGTCATTCTTTTTGCTCTAGAGTCACCTCTCTAAGTCTGATCAGGTTAGTCCCTACTGAAAACCCTTGGATGGACCCCATTGCCTCTGGATGAGGTCTAAATCCTTACTCCATTTGTGATGTCATCCACAACCTGGGACCCATCTAGCTTTCCCCTATGCACTGCGCTCCACTGTCCCAGTCTCCTGGGCTTCAAGCACACTTCAGCCTTTGAGCTCTGCTGGATCGAATGCCTCCACTCCTGTAAGATGGGCCTAGACCTTCCCTCCTGCCCCCTTCCAAGGTTGCACAGCACTCTCACTGGTCCTTTAGAGTAGCTCTCTTGACACACGACTCTAATTCATGTTACCAATAGCTAATACTTACCAGCTGTTGACCATGTACCTGGCCTTGATCTGCCCTAAGTACCTTAAGGTTTAAGTCATTTGCTCTCAACCAGCCTACAAGTTAGGCAATTATTATTACTATTTTAGAGACAAAGTGAGGGACTACAGTGTAAAGTCACTTGCCCAAAGTCACATGGCTAGTGATGGGGCGGGGGGTTTGAACTTGAACTCAGTGTATAACTCCAGAGCCCACGCCTAGTGCACTGAGGTCGTGAAGAGACATCAGACGTGGCTCCTGCCCACAGGAAATCCCAGTCCATGAAAGCCAGGGACAGGAGAGATGGTATGACTTAGTTAACATGAAGCCTGGCCCAGAGCAGGGGTGTGACTCCTGCTTATTCTTATAAGGAGCACCTGATCAAATATGACGTTTGTCCAGACTGCCTGGTCCACATAGGAGTGAAACAGGTCCCAGAGGGGACATACGTTGCTCCAGGTCATGAGCCATGTGCGTTCTAGGGTCCAGGTGCCTTTCTTTGCTTTTCTCAGGGAAATCTGTTCCAGGACTAGATATGGGCCCTGCTTCTGGGAGAGGGGCATGGCGTGGGTATTTCCCAAATTTGTATGTGCTCAGTCCTTTCAGCCTCCATCGGTTGTAGCTGTGGGCCGGCTGCTGCCTGTCCACAGTCCTCACAAGGATGATTCGGAACGTCTGCTGATCAGGTTGGTCTCAGGGGGATCTCTCTGTAAACTAGCACCCATGTGGAATCCAGAGTTGAAAATGATTTTATGTGTTACAGATTCTATGTGTGTATCCTTTATAATGCATCATATTTGAATCTCCAACATGCAAACCTGATAAGCCCTCCCTCTCAAGAACCTTCAGTGGCTCCCTAGTGCTTTCTGAATTAAGCTCAAATTCATTATCCTGGCTTTCAAAGCCTTTCCCAGTCTAAATGCTGCTTATCTTTTCACTGCACCTATAAATATTCTTGACATCACAGTCAACCGGGACTACTTGCTCTAGGGAAGTACTGTGGGTAAGGATGTAAGGGACAAATACCTTGCAGTCCCACACTCTGCATCCTGTCTCAGTCCTGTCTGTTCACCTGTATGATCTTGGGTTCAGTACTCCAAAACCAGAGCCGTGCCCATCTCAATACGCTGCCTCTCTGATCTCCGGTAGGCACCAAAAAGTAGAGGGCGAGTAAGCAGAAGGCCCCAGTGCCTGGGTGGTCTGTTGGAGGCAGAGAGAGGAAGAGGGCAGCTTTCACAGTGCTAGGACATATTAGGGTCTTTGAAAATTTATTCCTCTTTACCCTTCTTTCCTCCTACCATGTTTTGAATTCTGTCAAATGAGGATGGCATTCTGTTTAGGTGACTTCCGAGTAAGTGCCAGCTAAGGGTGACCCAGGGACTGTTTAGGTGGAGTTCAAGTTCTGTTTATGAGAGTCCTGAGCTCCATTTTAGTAGTTCTTAGGGTGTCCTGTCAGAGGACACACACTTTCTTGCCAGCGCAGGCTGCCGAGAGCCTGCAGATGCACAGTTGACCCCACTCGAGCACTGGCTGTGCCTCTGCTGATGGGAAGGCTGGGAGGGGAGGGCTCGGGGCTCCTGGCAGGTATGCTGCTGATCTCTTAGTGAATATAATTTTCACTGGACAGATGTTTTCTGCTGGTGGAAAAAGAAATAATAACTGTGCCGGGACCCCCCACTTTCACGGCTGGAGTGTCGCCAGCACTAAAATAACAGCTCTCTTTTGAGTGTGTACATACATTGTTCCAGCCTGGCCAGTGGCCGCAGGCCACCCTGAGTCCACACAGAAATGTGTGAGCGTGTGTGAATGAGTGTGCGAGTGAGTGTGTGAGGGAGTGGGTGTGAGTGTGCTCATGCATGAGTGTGTGCACGTGTGTGTATGTGTGTTTGTGAGTGTGTGCACGTGTGTGAATGTGTGAGTGTGACTGTGTACGTGTGTTTGTGTATGTGAGTGTGCACACGTGTGTTTGTGAGTGTGAGAGTGTGTGTGTCCACACGTGTGTGTGCAAATGTGATGGGATCGAATGTCCAAATCCTGACTGGCTTCAGGCCCACTTCAGAAATGCCTTCTCTTCCAGGAAGCCTCCCCAGACCACTCAGCTAGAGGTAGTGGTGCTCTTTTGGAGCCTACTGCTTTCCCCCAGTATTACAGGAGGCCTGGCCAAGCATGAAGCAAGTACAGCCTGGAAAAATGGAACTGAACTTGAATCCAGCGTCATCATTTAAGAGCTGTATGATCTCAGGTCCCAGTTTCCCTACTTTAGAGTAGGAATAACAATACACACCTGCTAGGGTTATTCTGAGATGTTAATACAGTAACATATATGTGCCCAGCAGAGAGAATGCCTTCAATCGATGTTAGCTGCCCTCCCTCCCGGACTGTTGCCAGCTTTGTGAGGGCAGCACCCAGGATCTTCTCTCATAATCTCTGTCTGTGCTGGCTTCACCACTTCCTTAGGGAAGGCAACGAATTCATACAGTCATGCATTGCTGAATGACAGGAATGCGCTCTAAGTCATGCTTCCTTAGGCAATTTCATGGCAGTGCGAACATCATAGACTGTACTTACACAAAGCTAGATGGTGATACCTACTATACACCTAGGCTATGTAGTATAGCCTAGTGCTCGTAGACTACAAACCTGGACAGCATGGTACTATGCTGAATGCTATAGGCAGTTATAACACTGTGGAGAGCATTTCTGTATCTAAACATAGAAAAGGCACAGTAAAAATATAGCATTGCAATCTTATGGGACCACTTGCGCATACGCTGTCCGTCATTGACCAAAACATCGGCATGTGGTGCAGTACTGTAAACGCCTGGGAAGAATGGTGTTTGCTTGACGTACTCTAGCGAACAAGAAAGATTTGATGTCAAAGTGAAAAATCAACTGATAGACTTGAGAAGCTTTTGGCTTATCAAGCTTAGCAATTGGTTTTATATTCATTCGTTTTTCATTTATATAGTATATATGTTACTAGTTTGAGTGACTTGAATGTATTGGTTAATGCAAAAGCCACAGCATGATGGAACTAGTAGGGATTTTAGTGACAGGTCACCTGGTCACTGTGTAGAGAGGGGCAGTGAGTTGCTTAAAGACACATAGCCATGTCATGGCTAAGCTGGGTTTTGCATCAAGGACTCCTGACTTTCAGATCATTATAGGACAACACTTATCTCCATCAAATGTATAGTTTTGACGGAGGCCGGCTCTGGGTGTGACAGTCCCAGCCCTTTCAGTAGCTTTCTGCCTTGGAATGACACTTTTTGAGCTTCCACTCGGTGTCCCCATGACTGATGTAGGAGTGGAAAGTGCGGTGTTTACTTTCTTTCCTCAATTTCCCCTGTGACGGAAGAATAAAGAATTCTTTGGTGCCTGGCAGCCCACACCACCCGGCTCCGCTTGAACATGAAAGAGTGCAGGCAGCCGCTTTCACTTCTAATTTGTCTCAAGCGGAATAATCCAAAAGGTGGATTTCAGGGGTTTCCTGGAGACAGAAATGCTACCTACCCTGTGGCCTGTGTCTGAAGGGGAACTTTCATGAAATACAGCTCAGGTATTTGATGTTGCCTGGACAGAATAATGAAACACTTCTTACAGGCAATTTATGAGTCTGAAAAACAGGCAGTTGACTTTCAAAGGCAGACGCCACAGTGCCAGCAGGTTTCTCTTAAGGTCAAGGCAAAGATGAAAACATGCCTGAGGCTAAGTGGAGGGAGGTTTGCATTTGGGCCGGTGTGATGGATTTCATTTCAAGCTGTTGGCACCTTTTGCCACACCCCTCTTCTGCATTATGAGGAAAAGACCACTGGACTTGAAATCACAGGTCTGGAGATGAATTCTGACTCCACCACTTACCAGCTGTGTGACCTTGGGAGGTCACTTGACCTCTCTGAGCACAGGATTCTCATCATTACAATTAAAGAAACACTCTCACCTCCAATAACTATTATGCATATTAAATGTGAAAGTGCTGGACACATAATAGGAAGGCAAAGTGTTAAACATAAAATGAATGCAAGTGTTTCACATATGTATTTTGCCAAGGAGTAAAATAATAAAAAGGTGAATATTTATTGAGGGCCTGCTATATGCCACAAGTTAGGGAACCTGGGGCCTACTGCTGGCCCCATCAACAACTTTCTGTGGCCTTTGATCAAGTCATGTTTTCTTCCTTCTAGGCTTTGTTTTCCCTATCTAGTAATAAAAACTGACATTTACTAAAGACTTACTACTTGCCAGGAACTGTGAAAATGACTTACGTCTCTCTCCCTCTTTTTCTTCCTTCCTCTCTCACTCCTTCCTTCCTTCTTTCCTTGTTTCCCTCCCCTCCCCCCCCTCCCCTCCTCCCTCCCCCCCCTCCCCCCTCCCCCCCCCTCCCCTCCCCCCCCTCCTCCCCCTCCCTTTCCTCCCTCCCTCCCGTCCTTCCTTCCTTCCTTCCTTCCTTCCTTCCTTCCTTCCTTCCTTCCTTCCTCCCTCCCTCCCTCCCTCCCTCCCTCCCTCCCCCCTCCCTTCCTCCCCCACCTGTCTTTCTTTCTAACATATTGAGTACCTTCTGTTTGCCAAGCACTGTTCTAGTCACTGGGATATAGCCCATGGTTGCAGCAGAGGAGAGGGAAGGTGGGCAGAGAGGAAAAGAACTTGGTGGGTGCAATGGGGTTGAAATGGGGAGGCTGACATGGGAAGCTAGTGAAGGTTTTTTTTTTTTATTTTTTTATTGTTATTTTGTTTTTTTGAGTTAGCCAGATTTTTATTTTAGAAAAATCTTCCTACTTTGACCTTTCTCAAGAAGCATTCTTGTTCCTCTCCCTGCAGGAAGCTCTGCCTGTAAAACCTTGGCCTGAATTCCACCCTTCACCTTAACTCTGTTTCCTTCTCTCTCGTCTCTCAGGGCTCTTTTCTGCCTTCAAGAGTTTTGAACAGATAAGTGATGAGATTGCTCCTTATATTTTAGAAGGATCACTCGATTATGTCTTCCAGCTTTCTGAGGTGGGTTTTATGATCCCCGGTTAAGTAGTTTTTTTCTTTCTGTATAGGACAGGATTAAAACCAAAGGCCAGAATAAAGGTGTCAATTTCCTCCCGGCCAGAAGGCCCCAGTATCCTGACAGTGGTGCTCATTTGTTGGAATGAACCGTCAGGCCACACAGGACACATCACTCCTGAATGTGAATGTCCGTGGTGACCCTTCACAGAGGTGCCATATCCTGCTCAGTCTGTCTCCAGATTTTCTAACTGTACCCTTTCTATGGTCTAATGTGAAAGTTTTCTCCCCTAGATTTTAATAATTTTAAATAGTAGCTTATATAGGATAACACTTCTCAAACCTTGTCCTCAAAATTCTAACACCTCCCAACTATGGTTTAGTAATTACCAAGAAATAAAATGAGGCAAATTAAAAAAAGTTTCCTCCTCTAAGAAGACTTTGTGATTCCTCCAGTAGCCTGAACTTCTGTGTTATTTAATCACAATATCCATTATGCAGTTTGCTTCTCGAAAGCAAAAAGTGCTGTGTATTACTGAAAAGTGTCCTGAACTTGCGAATAAGAGACCTAGACTTTTTTCTATCCTCCTCCTCCTCATCATCATCAATATTATTATGATGCTTTAAAAAATTATTAAACCCAGATATCATCTGGAGTTTCCAACATCCCAAAATAGCAGATTAAACCACTATTTCATGGTCTGTGGGCATTTAATATCCTCTTTGAGGTTCTGCAAATTCTCAAAGGTGCTGCGGTTTTCACGGTCATCTCTGCTTTAGGTTTCTATGTTAGCATATGCTCTCTGTATTCTGCAATGTCTAGAACCAGGCATGAAACCCAAGCTCTTTCTTGAAAGGAAACACACTTGCACAAAGCTTTCACAAATGTAGGAGGTTTCATTAAAGACTTGTCACTCAATGGGATCACACAGCACAAACAGCAAATACCCTGATATTGATATATCAACTCCACCTTTATTATGTTTATTCTGTGTATAATGTCTTAGTCAGCTAGAGCTGCCATATCAATGTACCATAGACTGGGTGGCTTAAACAACAGAAAGTTACTTTCTTTTTATTTTTTTAGACTGAGTCTCGCTCTGTCGTCCAGGCTAGAGTGCAGTGGCGTGATCTTTGCTCACTGCAACGTGCACTTCCTGGGTTCAAGTGATTCTCCTACCTCAGCCTCCCGAGTAGCTGGGATTATAGGTGCACACCACCACACCCAGCTAATTTTTTTTTTTGTATTTTTAGTAGAGACAGGGTTTTGCAATGTTAGCCAGGTTGGTCTTGAACTCCTGACCTCAGGTGATCCACCTGCCTCAGCCTCCCAAAGTGCTGGGATTACAGGCATGAACCACAGGCCCAGCCAGAAAGTTACTTTCTCACAGTTCTGGAGGTCAAGATCAAGGTGCCATCAGGGTGGGTTGCTGGTGAGGTCTCTCTTTCTGTTTGTAGTTGGCTGCCCTCTTGCTGGGTCTTCACTTGACCTCTTCTCTGAGAGATTTTTGATACCTCTTCCTCTTATTGTTAAGGACATTAATCATATTCCATTAGGGTCCTCCCCTTATGACCTCATTTAATCTTAATTGTCTCCCTAAAAGCTCTATCTTCAAATACAGTCAGTTGCATTAGCAGTTCGGGGTTCAACGTATGAATTTTGGGGAAACGCAATTCAGTCCATAACAACAGATAACATACATTTTTTCTATCCTTTCACTGTTAACATATTTGTGTTTTGAAATGTAAAGTACTCCCTTTAGACAGAATATTCTTAAATTTTGCTTTTTTATCTAGTTTGTCATTCTCCTTTTTTTTTTTTTTAATTTGGTTGGGGAGTTTTAGTCTCTTTACATTTAATAAGATTATTAATGTGTTTGGGTTTAGGTCTACTACCTTGGTATTTGTTTTCATTTACTTCTTCTGGTTTTTATTCCTTTAATTATCGTTTCCTTTCTTAATTACATATATTTCTGGAGTTCCATTTTATATCCTCAATTAGCTTCCCATCCAGACTTCTTTTTATTACTTTTTACTGGTTGCTCTATGGCTAACAATATGCATCTTTAACTTATCAAAATAAATGTACTTACACTTAATATTATCCTACTTTGTTCATCTGACTCGTCACACTTTTCATTTCTTAATTCACACCTGACACTTATTTCCCACTTCACAGATGGAATAGCAGTATAATTCAGTTAATTAACATCTCATACTTTATGTTTTTGATGTCATACTTTTTATTTCTGCATAAGCTACAGACTCTGCCTTACAGTGTTCTTACTTTTGCTTTAAATGTTTAGTTGTCTTTTAAGAAAATTATGAAAAAATCTTTTATGTTTAACCTCTTACAAAAACAATTTTTTTTTGTGCTGTTTTTTCTTGCCTTTAGACCTGAGTGTCGAGGCAATATTAATGCTTTTCAGCCTAAAAACATCCTCTAGCACTTTCTGCAGTGCAGGTTTGCTGACATCAAATTCTCTCAGCTTGAATTGATTAAAAAAAGTCTTTATATAATCCTAGAGTTTGAGGAATATCATTGATCAATACAGAAGTGTGTGTTTGATAGATTTTTCTCATTTAGTACTTTAGAATGTTGGTCCATTGTCTTCTTGCCTCCATTGTTTCTGATGAGAAGTCAGCAATAAATCTTTTTTTGAAAATTTAAAAATATTTGTTTGTTAATTTGCTAAAAATAACAATATTAAACCCATTACACATTAATATTCATCTTTTTATAGAACATAACTGCATTTTCCAAACCAGAAATCACATAGTGAGAAGGAAGATGTTGTCTTACATTTCTGAAAATATATGTTTGGTTTAAGAGGAGACAGCTAGATTCTCCTGTTTCTTTTTCTTTTCCTTTTTGAGATGCAGTCTCACACTGTCACCTGGGCTGGAGTGCAGTGGCGCAATCTTGGCTCTCTGCAACCTTCACCTCCTGGGTTCAAGTGATTCTCCTGCCCCAACCTCCCAAGTAGCTGGGATTACAGGTGCCACCACCATGCCTGACCAATTTTTTGTATTTTTAGTAGAGATGGGGTTTCACCATGTTGGCCAGGCTGGTCTCGAACTCCTGGGATTACAGGCGTGAGCCACTGTACCTGGCCTCTCCTGTTTCTTCATTTATCCTGCTTCAAAGTTTTTGATGGCAAAATTTGAAGACAATCTGTATAGCAGAAGAAGATATGTAGTTAGAAGGGGAAAGTATTTTCATAGTCTTTGTCACATAATTTTGGATGTTATTAGTTACCACACTAAAACTTAAAAAGGGATAGTGTTTTTAAAGGCTTATTGTTGTTTGAACTTTGCCTATTCTGTTACATTAATAGGTCTGTGTTGCACTTTTTAAAAATATATGTATTGGGGGGGGGGGGCGTGCCCAAGATGGCCAAATAGGAACAGCTCCAGCCTCCAGCTCCCAGGGTGAGTGACACAGAAGATGGGCGATTTCTGCATTTTCAATTGAGGTACTGGGTTCATCTCACTGGGGCGTGTCAGACAGTTGGCACTGGTCCGCGGGTGCAGCCCAACCAGCAAGAACTGAAGCAGGGCGAGGCATCGCCTCACCTGGGAAGTGCAAGGGGGAAGGGGATTCCTTTTCCTAGCCAAAGGAAATTGAGACACACAGCACCTGGAAAATCGGGTAACTCCCACCCTAATACTGCGCTTTACCAAGGGTCTTAGCAAACGGCACACCAGGAGATTATATCCCACACCTGGCCCAGAGGGTCCCACGCCCATGGAGCCTCCCTCATTGCTAGCACAGCAGTCAGAGATCTAACTGCAAGGCGGCAGTGAGGCTGGAGTGGGGGCGCCCATCATTGCTGAGGCTTAAGTGGGTAAACAAAGCCACCAGGAAGCTCGAATTGGGTGGAGCCCACCACAGCTCAAGGAGGCCAGCCTGCCTCTGTAGACTCCTCCTCTGGGGACAGGGCATAGCTAAACAAAAAGCAGCAGAAACCTCGACAGAGGTAAATGTCCCTGTCTGACAGCTTTGAAGAGAGCAGTGGATCTCCCAGCACGGAGGTTGAGATCTGAGAATGGACAGACTGCCTGCTGAAGTGGGTCCCTGACTCCTGAGTAGCCTAACTGGGAGACATCCCCCACTAAGTGCAGACCGACACCTCACACCTCACATGGCGGGGTATACCCCGAGATGAAGCTTCCAGAGCAAGAATCAGACAGCAACATTCACTGTTCAGCAATATTTTATCTTCTGCAGCCTCCACTGCTGATGCCCAGGCAAACAGTGTCTGGAGTGGACCTCAAGCAAACTTCCACAGACCTACAGCTGAGGGTCCTGATGTTAGAAGGAAAACTAACAAACAGAAAGGACACCCACATCAAAACCCCATCAGTACGTCACCATCATCAAAGATCAAAGGCCACACAGATGGGGAAAAAGCAGTGCAGAAAAGCTGGAAATTCAAAAAATCAGAGCGCATCTCCCCCTCCAAAGGAACACAGCTCATTGCCAGCAATGGAACAAAGCTGGATGGAGAATGACTTTGGCAAGTTGAGAGAAGAAGGCTTCAGTTGATCAAACTTCTCAGAGCTAAAGGAGGAACTATGTAACCAGTGCAAAGAAACTAAAAACCTTGAAAAAAGAATGGATGAATGAATAACTAGAATAATCAATGCAGAGAAGACCTTAAAAGAACTGACAGAGATGAAAACCATAACATGAGAACTATGTGACAAATGCACAAGCTTCAGTAACCGACTCGATCAACTGGAAGAAAGAGTATCAGCGATTGAAGATCAAATGAATGAAATGAAGCGAGAAGGAGAAGTGTAGAGAGAAAAGAGTAAAATGAAATGAACAAAGCCTCCAAGAAATGTGGGATTATATGAAAAGGCCAAATCTATGTCTGATTGGTGTGCCTGAAAGTGACGGGGAAAATGGAACCAAGTTGGAAAACACTCTGCAGGATATCATCCAGGAGAACTTCCCCAACCTAGTAGGGCAGGCCAACATTCAAATTGAGGAAATACAGAGAACGCCACAAAGACACTCCTTGAGAAGAGCAGCTCCAAGACACATAATTGTCAGATTCATCAAAGTTGAAATGAAGGAAAAAATGTTAAGGGCAGCCAGAAAGATCGGGTTACACACAAAGGAAAGCCCATCAGACTAACAGCAGATCTCTCGGCAGAAACTCTCCAAGCCCGAAGAGAGTGGGGGCCAATATTCAACATTCTTAAAGAAAAGAATTTTCAACTCAGAATTTCATATCCAGCCAAACTAAGTTTTATAAGCGAAGGAGAAATAAAATCCTTTACAGACAACAAATGCTTAGAGATTTTGTCACCACCAGGCCTGCCCTACAAGAGATCCTGAAGGAAGCACTAAACATGGAAAGGAACAACAGGTACCAGCCATTGCAAAAACATGTCAAAATGTAAAGTCCATCGATGCTAGGAAGAAACTGCATCAACTAATGAGCAAAATAACCAGCTAATATCATAATGACAGGATCAAGTTCACACATAACAATATTAACCTTAAATGCAAATGGACTAAATGGTCCAATTAAAAGACACAGACTGGCAAATTGGATAAAGAGTCTAGACCCATCAGTTTGCTGTACTCAGGAGACCCATCCCACATGCAGAGACACACATAGGCTCAAAATAAAGGGATGGAAGAAGATCTACCAAGCAAATGGAAAACAAAAAAAGCAGGGGTTGCAAACCTAGTCTCTGACAAAACAGACTTTAAACCATCAAAGATCAAAAGAGACAAAGAAGGCCATTACATAATGGTAAAGGGATCAATTCATAAGGAAGAGCTAACTATCCTAAATATATATGCACCCAATACAGGAGCACCCAGATTCATAAAGCAAGTCCTTAGAGACTTACAAAGAGACTTAGACTCCCATACAATAATAATAGGAGACTTTAACACCCCACTGTCAACATTAGACAGATCAACGAGACAGAAAGTTAACAAGGATATCCAGGAATTGAATCAACTCTGCACCAAGTGGACCTAATAGACATCTACAAAACTCTCCACCCCAAATCAACAGAATATACATTCTTCTCAGCACCACATCACACTTATTCCAAAATTGACCACATAGTTGGAAGTAAAGCACTCCTCAGCAAATGCACAAGAACAGAAATTATAACAAACTGTCTCTCAGACCACAGTGCAATCAAACTAGAACTCAGGACTAAGAAAATCAAAACTGCTAAACTACATGGAAACTGAACAACTTGCTCCTGAATGACTACTGGGTACATAATGAAATGAAGGCAGAAATAAAGATGTTCTTTGAAACCAATGAGAACAAAGATACAACATACCAGAATCTCTGGGACACATTTAAAGCAGTGTGTAGAGGGAAATTTATAGCACTAAATGCCCATAAGAGAAAGCAGGAAAGACCTAAAATTGACACCCTAACATTGTAATTAAAAGAACTAGAGAAGCAAGAGCAAACACATTCAAAAGCTAGCAGAAGGCAAGAAATAACTAAGATCAGAGCAGAACTGAAGGAGATAGAGACACAAAAAACTCTCCAAAAAATCAATGAATCCAGGAGCTGGTGTTTTGAAAAGATCAGCAAAACTGATAGACTGCTAGCAAGACTAATAAAGAAGAAAAGAGAGAAGAATCAAATAGATGCAATAAAAAATGGTAAAGGGGATATCACCACCGACCCCACAGAAATACAAACTACCATCAGAGAATACTATAAACACCTCTATGCAAATAAACTAAAAAACCTAGAAGAAATGGATAATTTCCTGGACACTTACACTCTTCCAAGACTAAACCAGGAAGAAGTTGAATCCCTGAATAGACCAATAGTAGGCTCTGAAATTGAGGCGATAATTAATAGCCTACCAACCAAAAAAAGTCCAGGACCAGACGGATTCACAGCCGAATTCTACCAGAGGTACAAGGAGGAGTTGGTACCATTCCTTCTGAAACTATTCCAATGAATAGAAAAAAAGGGAATCCTCCCCAACTCATTTTACAATGTCAACATCATCCTGATACCAAAGCCTGACAGAGATACAACAAAAAAAGAGAATTTTAGACCAATATCCCTGATGAACATCGATGCAAAAATCCTCAATAAAATACTGGCAAACTGAATCCAGAATCAAAAAGCTTATCCATCATGATCAAGTGGGCTTCATCCCTGGGATGCAAGGCTGGTTCAACATACGCAAATCAATAAACGTAATCCAGCATATAAACAGAACCAAAGACAAAAACCACATGATGATCTCAATAGATGCAGAAAAGGCCTTTGACAAAATTCAACAGCCCTTCATGCTAAAAACTCTCAATAAATTTGGTATTGATGGAATGTATCTCAAAATAATAAGAACTATTTGTGACAAACCCACAGCTAATATCATACTGAATGGGCAAAAACTGGAAAAGTTCCCTTTGAAAACTGGCACAAGACAGGGATGCCCTCTCTCACCACTCCTATTCAACATAGTGTTGGAAGTTCTGGCCAGGGCAATCAGGCAAGAGAAAGAAATAAAGGGTATTCAGGTAGGAAAAGAAGAAATCAAATTGTCCCTGTTTGCAGATGACATGATTGAATATTTAGAAAACCCCATTGTCTCAGCCCAAAATCTCCTTAAGCTCATAAGCAACTTCAGCAAAGTCTCAGGATACAAAATCAATGTGCAAAAATCACAAGCATTCTTATACACCAATAACAGACAAACAGAGAGCCAAATTATGAATGAACTCCCATTCACAATAGCTTCAAAGAGAATAAAATACCTAGGAATCCAACTTACAAGGGATGTAAAGGACCTCTTCAAGGAGAACTACAAACCACTGCTCAGTGAAATAAAAGAGGACACAAACAAATGGAAGAACATACCATGCTCATGGATAGGAAGAATCAATATCGTGAAAATGGCCATACTGCCCAAGGTTATTTATAGATTCAATGCCATCCCCATCAAGCTACCAATGAGTTTCTTCACAGAATTGGAAAAAACTGCTTTAAAGTTCATATGGAACCATAAAAGACCCCGCATTGCCAAGACAATCCTAAGCCAAAAGAACAAAGCTGGAGGCATCACGCTACCTGACTTCAAACTATACTACAAGGCTACAGTAACCAAAAGAGCATGGTACTGGTACCAAAACAGACATATAGACCAATGGAACAGAACAGAGCCCTCAGAAATAATGCCACACATCTACAGCCATCTGATCTTTGACGAACCTGACAAAAACAAGAAACGGGGAAAGGATTCCCTATTTAATAAATGGTGCTGGGAAAATTGGCTGGCCATAAGTGGAAAGCTGAAACTGGATCCTTTCCTTACTCCTTATACGAAAATTAATTCAAGATGGATTAGAGACTTAAATGTTAAACCTAAAACCATAAAAACCCTAGAAGAAAACCTAGGTAATACCATTCAGGACATAGGCATGGGCAAGGACTTCATGTCTAAAACACCAAAAGCAATGGCCATAAAGGCCAAAATCAACAAATGAGATCTAATTAAACTAAAGAGCTTCTGCACAGCAAAAGAAACTACCATCAGAATGAACAGGCAGCCTACAGAATGGGAGAAAATTTTTGCAATCTACTCATCTGACAAAGGGCTAATATCCAGAACCTATAAAGAACTCAATCAAATTTACAAGAAAAAAACAAACAACCCCATCAAAAAGTGGGCAAAGGATATGAACAGCCACTTCTCAAAAGAAGACATTCATACAGCCAACAGACACGTGAAAAAATGCTCATCATCACTGGCCATTAGAGAAATGCAAATCAAAACCACAATGAGATACCATCTCACACCAGTTAGAATGGCAATCATTAAAAAAATCAGGAAACAACAGGTGCTGGAGAGGATGTAGAGAAATAGGAACACTTTTACACTGTTGGTGGGACTGTAAACTAGTTCAACCATTGTGGAAAACAGTGTGGCGATTCCTCAAGGATCTAGAACTAGAAATACCATTTGACCCAGCCATCCCATTACTGGGGATATACCCAAAGGATTATAAATCATGCTGCTCTAAAGACACATGCACACGTATGTTTATTGTGGCACTATTCACAATAGCACAGACTTTGTGCTATTGGGAATCAACCCAAATGTCCATCAGTGACAGACTGAATTAAGAAAATGTGGCACATATACACCACGGAATACTATGCAGTCATAAAAAAGGATGAGTTCGTGTCCTTTGTAGGGACATGGCTGCAGCTGGAAACCATCATTCTCAGCAAAGTATTGCAAGAACAGAAAACCAAGTACCGCATGTTCTCACCGATAGGTGGGAATTGAACAATGAGATCACTTGGACACAGGACGGGGAGCATCACACACCAGGGCCTATTGTGGGGAGGGGGGGAGGGGAGAGGGATAGCATTAGGAGATATACCTAATATAAATGACGAGTTAATGGGTGCAGCACACCAACATGGCACGTGTATACATATGTAACAAACCTGCACGTTGTGCACATGTACCCTAGAACTTAAAGTATAATAATAAAGGAAAAAAAGAAGCATCAAGGAGTCCTTCCTGTAGGTCAAGGAGCCCTACAGGAGAAGGTCAAGGAGCCCTAGACCTTCCTGTAACTGATTATGTCCTTTGAGCCAGTCATTGAATCACTAAAGGTTCAATATCCTTATGAAGTAAAAGTAACAGGAAGCAGAATAATGAAAAATGAGATAAAGTTTTAATGACTCTTGCTAAGGAGGGAAAAGGATGGGAGAAAACACCCATTTAAGTCAGCAAAATTGTGACTTACTGATACCATCAATTGAAAATATTGGACTTGTGATGACCTGGGTAGAATAAAATAGTTATATTCTGGAAAAAAATGTGTTTTTTTTTATATTTCAATAACTTTTGGGGTACAAGTGGTTTTTAGTTACATAGATGAATTATACAGTGGGGAAGTTTGAGATTTTAGTGCACCCATCATCCAAGTAGTGCACATTGTACCTAATATGTAGTTTTTTATGCCTCACTTCCCTTGCATCTTCCCCCTTCTGAGTCTCTAAATTCCATTACACCACTCTGTACGCCTTTGCATACCCAGAGTTTAGCTTCGATTTATGAGTGAGAACATATGGTATTTGGTTTTCTATTTCTGAGTTACTTCACTTAGAATAATGGCCTCCAGCTCCATCCAATTTTCTGAAAAAGACATTATTTCATTCTTTTTATGGTTGAGTAGTATTCCATGGTATATATCCAGGCCACGTTTTCTTTATCTATTCATTGGTTGATGGGACTTAGATTGATTCTATATCTTTGAAATTCTGAATTGTGCTGCAATAAACCTATTCATGCAGGTGTCTTTTTGATGTAATGACTTCTTTTCCTCTGGGTAGATACCCAGTAGTGAGATTGCTAGATTGAATGGTCGATCCACTTTTAGTTCTTTTAGGACTCTCTATATGGTTTTCCTTAGTGGTTGTACTAATTTACATTCCCACCAGCAGTATAAGCATTCTCTTTTTACCACATTCGTGCCAACATCTATTTTTTTTTGACTTTTTAGTAATGACCATTACTGGAAGGATAAGGTCCTATCTCATTGTAGTTTTATTTTGCATTGCCCTGATGATTAGTGATGTTGAGCATTTTTTCACTTGTTTTCCATTTGTATATCTTCTTTTGAGAAATGTCTATTCATGTATTTGCCCACTTTTGGTAGGATTTTTTTTTTTTTTTTCTGATTTGAGTTCCTTGTAGATTCTGTATTAGTCCTTTGTGGAATGAATAGTTTGCAAATATTTCCTCCCACTCTGTGGGTTGTCTGTTTGCCCTGATGATTATTTCTTTTGCTGTACAAGAGCTTTTTAGCTTCATTAGGTTCCATTTATTTATTTTTGATTTTGTTAATTTGCTTTTGGGGTCTTAGTCATAAATTCTTTGCCTAGGCCAATGTCCAGAATAGTTTTTCCCAGATTGTCTTCCAGAATTTTTATGGTTTCAGGTCTTAGATTTAAGTTTTCAATCCATCTTGACTTGAGTTTTATATAAGGTGAGAGAGAGGGATCCAGTTTCATTCTTCTGTGTGTAGCTATCCAGTTTTCCCAGCACCATTTATTAAATAGGGTGTCCTTTCCTCAGTTTATCTTTGTGTGCTGTGTCAAAGATCAATCAGTTGTGTTTGGTTTTATTTGTGGGTTCTCCATTCAGTTTCATTGGTCTATGTATCTGCATTTATACCAGGACCATGCTGTTTTGGTAACTCTATAGCCTTGTAGTATAATTTGAAGTCAGGTAATGTGATGCTTCCAGATTTGTTCTCTGCTTTGGATTGCTTTGGCTATTGGGGCACTTTTTTGGTTCTATATGAATTTTAGGATTGTTTTTTCCTATTTCTGTGAAAAATGAAAAATGATGTTGGTATTTTGATAAGAGTTACATTGAATCTGTAGGCATTGCTTTTGGCAGGATGGTCATTTTCATGATATTGATTCTTCTAATATATGAGCATAGGATGTGTTTCCATTTGTTAGTGTCATCTATGATTGCATTCAGTAGTGTCATGTAGTTTCTTTTTTCTTATAGAGATCTTTCACCTCCTTGGTTAAGTATATTTGTAAGTATTTTTTGCAACTAGTGCACAAGGGATTAAGTTCTTGATTTGATTCTCAATTTGGTTGTTGTTGGTATATAGCAGTGCTACTATTGTGTACATTGATTTCGTAACCTGAGTCTTACCGAATTTGTTTTTCAAATCTAGGAGTCTTTTGGAGGAGTGTTTAGGGTTTTCTAGGTATATGAAAGGGCATCGTATCATTGGTGAACAGCAATAGTTCGGTTCTTCTTTTCCAATTTTGATAAGCTTTACTTTTTTCTCTTGGCTAATTGCTCTGGCTAGGACTTCCAGTACTATGTTGAATAGAAGTGGTGAAAGTGGGCATCCTTGTCTTGTTCCAGATCTCAGGAAATGCTTTCAACTTTTCCCCATTCAATGTGATGTTGACTGTGGGTTTGTAATATGTGGCTTTTATTATTTTGAAGTATGTTCTTTCTATGTCTAGTTTGTTGAAGGTTTTTATCATAAATGGATGCTGGATTTTATTGAATGCTTTCTCTTCATCTATTGAGATGGTCATATGGTTTTTGTTTTTAATTCTGTTTGTATGATGAATCACATTTGTTGATTTGTGTATGTATGTTAAACCACCTTGCATCTCTAGGATGAAACCCACTTAATCATGGCATATTATCTTTTTGATATGCTGTTGGATTCAGTTAGCTAGTATTTTGTTGAGGATTTTTGCATCTATATTCATTAGGATATTGGTCTGTAGTTTTCTTTTTAATGTCCTTTCCTGGTTTGGATATCAGGGTGATACTGGCTTCATAGAATGAGTTAGAGAGAATTTCCTCTTTCTTAATTTTTTGGAATAGTTTCATTAAGATTGGTACTCATTCTTCATCTGGTACAATTCAGCTGTGAATCCATTTGGCCCTGGGATTTTTGTTTCGTTAGCTTTTTTTTTTGTATTATTGATTCAGTCTCACTGATTGTTAATGATCTGTTCAGGATTTCTATTTCTTCCTGGTTTAATCTAGAAGGGTTGTATGTATCTAGGAATTTATCCACTTTCTCTAGATTTTTTAGTTTGTGTGCATAGAGGTATTCATAGTAGTCTTGAATGATCTTTTGTATTTCTGTGATGTTGGTTGTAGTGTCTTCATTTTCATTTCTAACTGAACTTATTTGAATCTTCTCTCTTCTTTTCTTGGTTAATCTAGCTAATCTATCCATTTTCATTTATCTTTTCAAAGAACCAACTTTTTGTTTCATTGATCCTTTGAATATTTTTGGTCTCAATTTCATTTAGTTCTGCTCTGATCTTTGCTATTTCTTTTCTTTATTTTTAACTTTTATTTTAAGTTCAGGGGTACAAGTGCAGGTTTGTTACATAGGTAAATTTGTGTCTTGGGGGTT
Source organism: Piliocolobus tephrosceles (assembly GCF_002776525.5). NCBI lineage: Eukaryota > Metazoa > Chordata > Mammalia > Primates > Cercopithecidae > Piliocolobus > Piliocolobus tephrosceles. The sequence goes on along the minus strand of NC_045434.1, from coordinate 166,810,055 downwards.
TATTGTACAGATTTTTTCATCACCCACCTATTAAACCTAGTGCCCATTAGTTATTTTTCCTGATCCTCTCCCTCCTCCCACCCTTCACCTTCTTAAAGGCCCCATTGTATGTTATTCCTCTCTACGTGTCCATGTGTCCTCATCATTTAGCTCCCATTTATTATTTCTTTTCTTCTGCTAGCTTTGGTTATGGGTTGTTCTTGTTTCTCTAGTTCCTTGAGGTGTGACATTAGGTTGTCGATTTGTGATCTTTCAGGCTTTTTGATGTAAGTATTTAATGCTGTAAACTCTGCTTTTAGCACTGCTTTTGCTATATCTCAGAAATTTTGATAACTTTTGTCACTATTGTCATTTATTTCAAATAATTTCTAAATTTCCATCTTGATTTCATTGTTAACCTAAAATCGTCCAGGAGCAGATTGTTTAGTTTCCATGTATTTACATAGTTTTGAGTGTTCCTTTTGGAATTGATTTTTAGTCTTGTTACACCGTGGTCTGAGAAGATACTTGATATGATTTCAATCTTAAAAAATTTATTGAGACTTGTTTTGTGGCCTATTACATAGTCTATCCTGGTGAATGTTCCATGTGCTGATGAGAAAAATGTATATCCTGCAGTTCTTCAGTAGAATGTTCTGTAAATACCTGTTAGGTCCATTTGATCTAGAGTGTAGTTTAAGTCCATTGTTTTTGTGTTGACTTTATGTCTTGATAATCTATCTGGACTTTCGATGGAGTGTTGATGTCCCTCACTATTATTGTGTTGTTATCTGTCTCACTTCTTAGATCTAGTAGTAATTTTTTTTTTTTTTTAATGAATCTAGGAGCTCAAGAGTTAGGTGCATATATTTTAAGGATTGTAATATCTTCTTGTTGAATTGATCTTTTTATCATTATATAATGATCTTCTTTGTCTTTTTTTTTTTTTTTTTTTTTTACACGTTGTTGCTTTAAAGTCCATTTTATCTGATATAAGAATACCCACTCCTGTTCCCTTTTGGTTTCCACTTGCATGGAATATCTTTTTCTATCCCTTTACTTTGAATTTATATGAATCATTATATGTTAGACAAGTCTCTTGAAGACAGCAGATATTTGATTTGTAATTTTTTAATCCATTCTGCGAATCTGGATCTTTTAAGTGGAACTTTTGGGCCGTTTATGATCAAAGTTAATATTCAGATGTGAGGTAATGTTCTAGTCATCATGTTGATTGTTACCTAGATACTTTGTTTTCTTCACTGTGTTATTGTTTTATAGGACCTGTGAATTTTATGCTTTCAAGAGGTTCTCTTCTGGTGTATGTCAAGCTTTTGTTTTAAGATTTAGAATTCTTTTTAGCAATAGTTGTAGGGCTGGTCTGGTGGTGACAAAGTCAGCATTTGTTTGTCTGAAAATGACTTTATTTCTCCTTCATTTCTGAAACTTAGTTTTTCTGGATACAAAATTCTTGGCTGACAGTTATTCTGTTTAAGGAGGTTAAAGATAGAACCCCAGTCCTTTCTGGCTGGTAAGATTTCTTTGTTTTCTGTGCAGACAGTCCCTGACTTATGATGGTTTGACTTATGATCTTTTGACTTTATAATAGTATGAAAGCAATGTATTTGGTAGAAACTGTACGCTAAGTATCCATAGAACCATCTTATTTTTACTTGCAGTATAGTATTCAATAAATTATGTAAGATATTCAACATTTCATTATAAAACTGTTGTTGTGTTAGATGATTTTGCTCAACTGCAAGCTAAGGTAAATGTTCTGAACATGTTTAAAGTAGGTTAGGTTAAGCTATGATATTCAGTAGGTTAGATGTATTAAATGTATTTTCGAATTACAATATTTTCAACTTATGATGGGTTTATTGGGACATAACCTTGTCATAAGTCAAGAAGCATCTGTATAAACATATCTTTGTGTTCTGACTATTTTCAAGACTCATTGTTGTTTTCATAGTTAGACCCTGACATATCTATGTGTGTTTTTCTTTGTATTTATCTTACTTGGTGTTCACTGAGTATTTTGAATCTATAAATGTATATCTTTACTAAATATGGAAATGTTTCAGCTATTATTTTTTCAAATGTTTTCTTTCCCATTTTTATTCTCTTCTCCTTATGGGTCATCTATTACATGTATTTTGAACATTTGGCATAGTTTTGAAGATCCTGAGATTTTCTTCGTTTTTTCTCCAATCTTTTTCTTTTGTTTTCTTTAGATTGGCTAATTTCTATTGGTTTATCTTCAAGTTCATTACACTTTTGCCCCCCAATTTGTGTTACGTCCATTGATCCTGTCAATTAAAAAAAATTCATTATTGTGAATTTCAGTCCTAGTTCTTTTTAGTTTTAGTATCTCTGCTTAGATCTCCTACACGGTGAAACCCCGTCTCTACTAAAAATACAAAAAACTAGCCGGGCGAGGTGGCGGGCGCCTGTAGTCCCAGCTACTCCGGAGGCTGAGGCAGGAGAATGGCGGGAACCCGGGAGGCGGAGCTTGCAGTGAGCTGAGATCTGGCCACTGCACTCCAGCTCGGGCGACAGAGCAAGACTCCGTCTCAAAAAAAAAAAAAAAAAAAAAAAAAAAAAAAAAAAGATCTCCTATTTGTTCACTTATTAAGAGCATCTTCCCACAATTATTTAAACATATTTATAACTTTTACTTTATAGTAATTGTCTGCTATATCCAACATCTAGTATATCTTGGGATTGGTTTCTTGACTAGGAGTCATGTTTTTCTATTCTTTGCATATCTAGTAATTTTTGATTATACAGAACATTGGTAATATGTTATAGGGATTTTTGATTCTGTTATTTTCCTCTGAAAAAATGTTAATTTTTATTCTAGTGGGCAGTAAGGGGTTCAATTACTGTCTCATCACCTTAAATTTCTGTAGGCTCATATTTATGCTTTGATAGGCAGGCTCTGTGTAAAGCCCAACGTCTTTCCCATGCTCCTCTAACTTAATGAGATCAACCTCAAAGTCTGTGTCCCCTGTGAATTTTGTGAAGGACTGGTTTTAGGCTTTGTTAGGGTATATCTAAAGCTGTGCTACAAAATATGGCAGCCACAATGTAGCAATTTAAATTTGCATTAAATAAAATAGTTTAAGACAATTTTCTCAGTTGCACTAGTTATATTTCAAGTACTCAGCAGCCACCTGTTGCTAGTGGTTATCATTTTGGAAAGTACAGATAACATTAAAATTATCGCAGAAAGTTATATTGAACAGTGCCTATCAAAAGTATGCCTTACTCTAGTCTGTGGTTCTTATTCTTAAATTATTACCATTTTGGTGTCTCAGTTGGAGGTTTGAAGTGTGAATAAGATGCCTTTGCTCCAGCTGGACTATATCTCCTCTGTCTTCTAGAACTGTTTAACTTCTAGAATCTCTGTTCTGTTATCTATCCTGTTGTAGTTACATTGTGGTAAGCCTGTGTACTCTCACCCTGAGAAGGCATAGCCTAGCTCTCAGTGAAGGACTCCACAGGGCATCCATACACAGGCTTCTGGGGACCCCTGTCTATGCAGTTCACTCCTCTCTTGTGCCGTACCCTACAGATTTTAGTCATGCCAGCTGCTCTGAACTCTGGCATCTGCCTGGTCAGCTCATCAGAACTACTATGCTCTGCTCAGACTCTAGCTCTCTGCTCTGCCGTGAGGGAAACCATTCCCAGAGAGCTGGGGCAATTGTGGGGCTCACCTTGCAAGCTTATCTCCTTTCAGGGATCACAGTCATGTGTTGCCTATTGTCTAATGCCAGGAAACTGTTGCCTTCTATATTTTGTTCAGTTTTATGTTTGTTCTGTTTTGTTTTAATGGTGGGAGGGATTTCATACCGGTGATTTCATCATATCATGAAGTAGAGCTCCTGTTATTTAGCAAACAGCTTAAAATCATAAATACAAACTCCTGATTTTAAAAGCTCCTTTGCTTCTTGATTTTTCTCATTGGAAATTCATCCTGATTAGTGAGTAGCATCACATTGTTTTGCTGGCTCCCCTTTCCTTCTCCTCTTTCCTTAGCTTCTCTTTTTTTCCAGTGAGATTCTCTGGGATTTATTTTCTTCTGTCACACAGAGGACTCAGCTCTCCACACCTTCTGCCCTCAAATCTGTATAATCAAAGTCAATGAAATTCTTAGCAGAACAAAAAGGTCCCTCTCCTATTTAATAGGATATATCCTCTTTAGAAGATGGTGTAGTTACAGATGGCAAATATTTTTTCTTCTAATTTTTATTGTTGTTATTGTATTATTAGCTACCTTATCTCTATACTTCACACCTAGACCTCCCTCAAATCTATTCGGTACCCATTGGTCAGAATGAACTTCGTAAAACTGACCATGTTACTCTTCTTTAATGACTTCCTATAGCAGATAAGATCTAATATCCCCAACTGAGATAGAAGTCCTTCCATGATCTCTTCCTATTCGTGTGTCCAGATTTATCTCTTGTTTTTCTGCAGTAACCCCCAATACCCTCACATACACATAGCCCCAGCAAAACAAAAATGTTTGTGATCTTCAAAACATACCAGTATTTTTCTTTCCTCTATGCTTTTTCTCATAATGTCTCCTCTATGTAGGATCCCCTCTCCTTCCCCCTAATTTTCCCATCTTTACCTGGCTACTCTGACTCATTCTTTAACAAATGGTTTAAAAAAATTTCCTTTTGAAATGATTCCCTGGGTTTGAACTTCTGCAGCTGGAACAGGTACCTCTTCGAGGTTCCTCCTGAGTTTCCTTCTGTCAAGTCCCTCATTGACTAGGAGGGAAGAACTCTGTCCAGTTGGTCTCATCAGTGCTTAGTGTAGAGCTTGGCACATAGTGTGTGTTAATTTCTGCATTAATTCAGTCACCCAATAAATGTTTACTGAGTACATAGCACATGCAAGGCGGTGATCCAAAATCTCTGTTCTTTGGATGTTTATTTTCTTGTGAGAGAGGCTAAACACAGGCAAACAGGTATATGATGTAATTTAGAAAGTGATGAGTCTTTCTCTAAAGCAAAGTAGGGCATAGTAAGCAAAGGGGATGCTATTTTGGATAGTGTGCTTCTTTGACAAGGTGGCATTTGAGCAGAGACATGAATAAAGTAAGGGAAGGAGCTGTGCAGATACCTGGGGAAGCATCATTCTAGGAGAGACAATAAAGAATCTGAAGTGGGAACATTCTAGGTGTGCTCATGGAAGAGCACGCAGACTGGTGTGGCTGGAGCAGAATGAGTGAGGAGGGCAGTGAGACAGACAGGTCCCAGATCATCAGACCTTCTAGGCTAAGGTAAGGAATTTAGGTTTTCTTCCCCTAAGTTGAATGGGAAGCCATTGGGAGGTTTTGAGCAGGGGCATGATATGATCAGACTGATGTTTTGAAAGAATCATGCTGGTTTCTCTGCTGAGAACAGACTGGAGGAGCAAGAGAGGGAACTTGGAGACTAGTTAGACGGTAATTGCAGTGCTTACTTTGGCAGCACATATAGTAAAATTGGAATGATACCGAGAAGATTACCATGGCCCTTGTGAAAGTATTACATGCAAATTTGTGAAGTGTTCCATATATATATACATACATATATATTAAAAGGAGGTAATTGCAGTCGTCAAGGTCGGAGAACATGGTGGCTTGAACCAGGGTGTTAACTTTGGACTTGGGGAGCACGGCTTACAGTGTATTTGTGGAATAATGAAGGAATTAAGTTTCTTTATATTGAGCTCCCCTGTGAGCCTGTAAGCCTTTGGAAGGCAAGGCCTGTGTCTGATTTATCATTATATTCTGAGTACCTTATATTCAAATCCTGTTAAATATCAGGAGTACAACATTATCATTTAACCCTCTTTATCTTTCTCATTTTTAAATAGATGAATTGCCAAGCATGGCATAAATAAAGAGAAGAATGATATAATTTTTCATTGTTACCCTCATTTTCCAGATGAGGAAACTGAGGTACAGAGAGGTTAAATCTCTTCATCAGGTAATCAAAAGACACAACATGGTGGAGTCAGTCTTTTATCTCAGGTCTGTTTGACTCCACAGCCCTGACATTTTCCATTCCATGAGCTAGGCTGGCAGAGAGGGCAGTTGGGTGCCATGGTAGGAAAGGTTGGATGTGTGAGCCCTGGTCAGGAGGAGCAAACTCTATCCATGATGTCAGATGGAGCCTCCTTGAAGAACAAAGCCGTGAGATACTTGCTGGGCAATGACATGCTTTTGGTAAAACCTCTTCTTCCGGGAAGAGTCTGCAAGCACCTGTGTGGCTGGGAATCTTGGTCTTTCTGATTCATATATGGGAGTTGCATTTTATTTTTCTATTTTTGGAAAATGAAAAGAAAATGTAAGGGAAGAAAAAGCCGAGTCCCAGTTGCCAAGTCTGTTAACGACACACATAATGGCGTGTTAACACAAATGATTATCGAGCTGGACAGCACCCAGCTTTCTGCCAAAACAAACCTTCCTGCTCAGCAGACCTGGGAATGCTTCAGCCAGGACGGGATGGAGTGGGGAGGGTGGACTGCAGTCTTCTCTGGTCTGGAAGCAATTAAATGCCCTAGATATTGGCATTGCTGACTTCCCCATGGGCTCCAGTGGGGAGGACTGGGCCCCAGGTCTCCTGTATTCTCCACAAGACCTCAGGCAAATCTCCACCTGTTTCTGAATGTGTGTCTCCTCAGGTGGGTTGGATCAGATGATCTCTAAGGTCCATCCATTTTAACTGGCTATGTTTCTGGGAGGCTTTTGAGGAGCGAGTGGAATAACCAGGTGTTGGGCTCCTCAGGCATGTAAGAAGGAGGGTTTTTTCTTTAGAGCAGAGCCAGTTGGTAACACCTTTGTGTGAGGAGGCCAGGCAAGGAGCTCTGTGGCCTGTGCACCTCCAGATTGTGCTACCAGCTGAGACCTTGGGTATTACCTAAGCCTCTGTTTTCTCACCTGTAAAATGGTAAATGGGCTTCCCTTAAAGGGAAGTCATGAAGACTAAATAAAATACAAGATGTAAGGTTCTTAGCATAGTGCCTGGCACATAGGAAGTGATGAATACATGTTAGCTTCTTTCTGTCCCTTCTTTTTCCTATCCCTTCTTTCTTTCTTCACTTCCTCCCATCTCTTCTTCCCTCCTTTTGTTCTTTCTTCACTTTTTCTTTTTCTCCTAAACTTTATCTTTTCCCTGCTTTCTTCTCTTCCCTTCCAGAAGAAAAATCTGTCTTGTATTTTGTGCTATGAGTCAGTTTATCTGCTTATTGCAGATTACTTGACTGCAGGGAGCGTGTGTTAGTCATTGTTTTATCCTGTCTTTCGGCATGCACAGAGTAGGTGCTCAATAAATGCTTGGGGAATCAATGATTGACTCAATAAATGCTTGGGGAATAAATGCTTGGGCAATCAACTCCCAGGCAGTTCTGCCATCCCTGGTTTCTTGGCTTTTTCTTTCCCTCTTTCTTCTGATGGAAAAATAAAAATCATATCAGCTCACACGCTCAGTTGCTTGCTTACTTTCTCCCTCCCTTCCCCAGGCTATAAAAAACATTATATTCTGAAATGAAACAAAGGTAATGGAAACCAGAAGTCCATGTTTTGTGTGAGATCGAAAACATATGTGAAGAATGAGCATTGAAAATGATGAATCTGCACAAAGGCATTGGCAGTGTTCCCTCTTTGCCTTTCTGTTCCAGTCAGAAGCAGAAGTGTGCACATCTGCCCCAGCTCCCAAGCCAGGATGGCCACAGTTGTCAAGGCAGCATGCCTGGCATGGCCATCACCAGAGTGTTCCCTTTAGGTGTCTTTTTGAAGGCACTAGGTGATGTGGGAGTGAGGATCATACAATATTTTTCTGACCTTTGGAAACATGGGAAAAGGATCTCTGTGGCTTCAGAAACAGTGGTTCTAGTTCTGCTTTGCCCTTAAGATGAGAATATTCACTCTCATTTGTTGGGCCTCTCCTATGAGATAAGTATTTTATCTACATTAAGTCAACACCTATATTGCAGGGTCATTTTGAATATTCATTCTTCCCATTTTACAGATGAGGCAACAAAGTCATGTAGCTAGTAAGTGGTAGACTGAGAATATAGTATTGGTAATATCTATTAAACATTGAGTTCTTATTTATTTGCTTTATGCATTCATTCAATAGATGTTTACCAAGCATCTGCTATGCGTCAGCCACTGTGGGTTAGTTGGAGATACAGCATTGAATAAGATAAGTCTCTGTCCTTATAGTGGGCTGGCAAAGATGTAATGACTTGTTCAACTTTCAAATTCATTGAGTACAATGTAAGCAATTTCCGGGTACCATGAGCCTCTCTGATGCAAGGTACTTGGGTTTGAGGTGTCAGGGAAGCTCTCCTGAGGAGTGATTTCAGGGGGAGACCTGAAAGATGAGTAGGTGCTATCTAAACAAATTGGGGTAGGACTTTCCAGCCAAGAGAAGATATATGAGAAGGGAGGAAAAAGCTTGGTGTGATTAAGGTTAGCAAAAGAAGCTTGAAAGATGAGGTTTATATACTTTATTTCATTTTATCCTTAAAAACCCATAAGGGAAATACTATTATCACCCTTCTTCTACAAATCAGGACACTGGGACTAGGTTACGTGGCTTGCCCAAGGTCCCCAGTAGATCGATTCTTCTGCCTATCTTGATTCTGAAACATAGGGCTACATCTGACAAGGACTCTGTGGTCTGGCCTTTTGAAGGCACTGAAAATAGGAAATATGACCAATAAATAGAGATCTTTGAATCCAGACGCTCTGAGCTGTGGAGCCTGAATTACAGCAGCATCAGGGGCACCAGAAACCCAGGTAGCCATTGAAGAATTTTCTGCCATGGGCCTCTCCTGCCTATAGAAACTGCAAGTTCTTGGGGGTCTTTTATGACAGCGTCTTATCATCATTCTTGATATTGTTCTGGTTGTCCCCAGATAACTCAGGGGTCTGGATCTAAAATGGTCTAAGATCCTATGTTATTATGTGCTTAAGACTGCAGCTTAGGCATTGCCCCTGCTAGGAAGTCTTTCTTGAATACTCCAAGCCTGGTTCTATGTCCTTTCTTTGGTTGGTCTTCCCACATGCACCCACCATTCCTTACTCCCTGGCCTGCAAGTTCTTCTTTTTCACCCTGAACCACACTGTATTTTGAGTATTCATTCACTTATCTGCCATCCCCATTTGAATCTGAGCTCCTCGTGGGCAGAGCTTGGGTCTGATTCATCACTGTATTCCATCCCAGCCCAGTGTTCTCTAATGCTGGCCGAGTGAATGATGCGTGAACATCCCACTTTCCATCTCCCTTGAAGGAAGAGCAGCTTCCAGAAATTCATGAGCTACATGACTGTCATTAGCCCTAAGGGGGTCAAAGCTGGAAATGAAATCAGCGATGGGAAACATAAAAGAGAGCTGGTTTCTGGGAGAGAGGCCACCACACCTACTTTAAAGTGGGCATCGTTGCCCATGTAGGCTGTTTCAGCCTCAAGAGAGACATTGGGAAGGTGGAGCTTAGGCTAGAGGGCATGAGGCAGGAGAGGAAGAGCTGAATTTCCCAAATGTTTTCCATCTGCTCTGATGGTGTCCATACTCTTGAAGTGAAATAACGTTTAACTGCCTCCTGCCCATGGCATCCATCCCATAAATATTGCTGAGCACCTATTGTGTGCCTTTTATTCTGCTTTATGCTGGGGAAATAGAAAGGAAGCAATGAGTCTTTGGGAGAGACAGGAATGAAAACAGATGCTTTGCAAAGTGCTTCATTCTACATAAGAAGACAGCTTTGGAAACACACAGTCAGGAGTGAGTCACTTTGGGAGAGTTGGGGAAGAATTTGTAAAAGAGTTAACAGTTTAGCTGGATCATAAAGGATAAGTAGGGGTAAAAATGTGAAGCAAGGCATTCCTGGCAGAGTAAGGAGCATGAGCAAAGACCTAGGGGAATGCAAGGGTGTGGCCTGTCTAGGGAACAGGCCAAGTTGTTTCACTGGGGCAAGGAAATATTCTTGGGGATGGGAGGAGGAGGAAAGAAGGCCAGAGAGACAGGTGTCCCAGCACCTGGACAGAGCTGCTATAGAGTCACAGCCACAGTGTCTGCTGTGTGCCAGACAATGGGTTAGCTGGAGTTACAGCAGACAGGAGATGCTGACCACTGAGGACATGAGTCAGCACTTTCCATTTCTTCCCATGGTCAGTCTCACCAACTAAACAGGAAGGGGCTTAGTGGCCATCAGAAAATCTGGATCGACATAAGTATGGAAGCCAAGGCCAGTGGACTGTGCTGGGCTTCCTTTCTATTTCCCGAGGTCTGCACAGTGCCACAGGGCTGTCATACTGGGAGTGAGGCCAACCACTAAATGGGAATGAAAGCCAAGAGCCACAGCAGCAATGTCTTCCCTTGGTTCTTGCTGCTCCTGTTTCCTCCAAGTGAGAAGTAATAAGAGAGCAGGATAAGGAAAGAGAAAGAGGAAAGGTAAGGCAGGGAGAAGGGCATCATGGGGAAGGGGCTTGGTGTGGCTGCGGTCCATTGTCCTAGCATGGAGAAGAAGTGGGGCTGACATCCACACAGCTCGCAGTGTTCTTGGCTCCCTGAGAAAGGCCTGTGGGCAGTGCCTGGGTTGTAGGAACTGAATCACCAGTTGTGTTCAGGTGCCCATCTCAGCTCAATGACCCCCTTACCTTGCCAAATCCTCTCCCCTGAGTTGTGTGCTGGGGAGCAGAGGGTCACATTAGATTTGGACTCAGGCCATACTTTTATTAATTGCCCCATTTGTATTTAGCCCCAAGTTTGGAAGCTGAGGTTTCTGGTTCCCCCGTCTGCCCTCAGAGCCACGCAAGGTCCATTTCATTTCTTTGTACTCTCTGCTTTGTGTCTGATGCCTCCTCAATAATGTGAGCTAGTTAAGGACCAATGCTACATCTTATTTATATCTGCACATCTGGCTTCCAGCATGGAGTCCTGGAGCTGAGAAGCAGACAAAGAAATATTGATGTAATCATTACTGAAAACCTGACAAAGCTGATGACAGTATACCTCAGTGTCCAATGGGGAGGAGCAAGGAAGAACAGCAATCTCATCTTTTCCTGATGGCTTTTCAGTTCTTTTCATTTCTTAGCAGGTGTTTTCCCCCTTCAACTTTCTCAATACTCCCCTAGGCTGGCTCCTGGTGGGCTCCTTATTTATTTGTTTACAATGAATAGATTTTGTTAGAATAATTTTAAGTTTACAGAAAATTTGAGCAGAAAGTACGGAGTTCCCAAATATACCCCCTCATGACACAATTTATCCTATTATTAGCATCTTATACTGGGGCATTATACATTTGTTATGAAACATTAGTATTAACTAAAGTCCACAGTTTACATTAAGGTTCACTTTTTGCATACAACTCTATGAGTTTTTACGAATGTGTAAGGATGTATATCCACTGTTACAGAAGAGTTTCACTGCTCTAAAAAATTCTCTGTGTTCCACCTATTTATCCCTCCCTCCCTCAGAACCCCTGGCAACTACTGAATTTTTTTTTAACGTCTGTGCTTTTGCCTTTTCCAGAATATCATATAGTTGGAACCATACACTATGTAGTCTTTTCAGACTGTCTTCTTTTACTTAGCAGTATGCATTTATGGTTTCTTTATGTCTTTTTATGGCTTGGTAACATTTCTTTTTATCCTTGCATAATACTCCTTTATGCAGATGTACCGCAGCTTGTCTATGCATTGATCTATTGAAGGATATCTTGCTTGCTTGCATGTTTTAGCAGTTATGAATAGAGCTGCTGTAAACATTTATGTGCAGGTTTTTGTGTGATTATAAATTTTTATCTCATTTGAGTAAATATACCTAGGAGCATAATTCATAGATTATGTAGTAAGACTATATTTAGCTTTGTAAGAAGCTGCCAAATTGCCCTAAAAACAAGGTTTTGGGGTCTGTCTGACTTGTATTCAAACCCTGCTTTTCCACTTTCTGGCTTCATGAACTTTGTCAAGCTGTTTACCTATTTGAGTTTTTTTCTTCATCTGTAAAATGGGGCTGTATTAGTGTGTTCTTACACTGCTATAAGGACCTATCCCGAGACTGGATAATTTATAACGGAAAGAATTTTAATTGACTCAGTTCCACAGGGCTAAGGAGGCCTCAGGAAACTTAAAATCCTGATAGAAGGGGAAGCAAACACGTCCTTCTTCACATGGTGGCAGCAAGGAGACGTGCCAAGCAAAAAAGGGGAAAAGCCCCTTATAAAACTATCAGATCTCTTGAGAACTCACTCACTATCACAAGAACAGCATGAGGGTAACTGCCTCCATGATTCAATTACCTCCCACCAGGTCCCTCCCACAACACATGGGATTATGGGAACTACAATTTAAGATGAGATTTGGGTGGGGATACAGCCAAACTATATCATGGGTTGATGGTAGTACCTGCCTCATAGGATTTGTATTAGTCAGTTCTCACACTGCTAATAAAGGCATACCCAAGACTGGGTAGTTTATAAAGGAAAGAGGTTTAATTGACTCATAGTTCTGCATAGCTGGGGAGGCCTCACAATCACAGAGGAAGGTGAAGGAGGAACAAAGTCACATCTTACATGGTGGTAGGCAAGATAGTGTGTTCAGGGGAACTCCATTTTATAAAACCATCAGATGAGACTTACTCACTGTCACAAGAACAGTATGGGGAAACTGTCCCCATTATTCAATGATCTTCACCTGGCCCTGCCATTGACATGTGGGGATTATTACAATTCAAGGTGAGATTTGGGTGGGGACACAGCCAAACCATATCAGGGTTGTTATGAGAATCAGATCATATAATGTACATAGTTAAAGGGCTGAAATGTGGTGTACTGTGTTGAACTGTGTCCTCCAAAAAGGTATGTTCAAGGACTAGCCCCCATACTTGTGAATGTAAACTTGTGTGGGAAAAAGGTCTCGACATGAAATCATACTGGATTTAGGGTGTTCCCTAAATGCAATGAGTGATATCTTTATATGCATATGAAAGGAAGATACACACAGATACAAAAGTGATGGCTATGTGATGAAGAAGGCAGAGACTGGGGTGATGCAGCTACAAGCCATAGAGTGCCAAGGATTGCCAGGATCCAGCAAAAGTTAGGAGAGAGTCATGGAGCAAGTTGTCCCTCGGAGCCTCCAGGAGGAACCAGCCTTGCTGACACCTAGATTTCTGGCCTTCTGAACTGTGAAAGAATAAAATGCTGTTGTTTTAAGCAATCCAGTTTGTGGTGATTTGTTAAGGTAGCCCTACAAAACTAATACGCATGACAAGTACTCAGTACATGGTGTGCGTCCACATTATTATCTATGAAGGTTCTCCTTACATTCCAGGCAGAATACACTCCTTCCTCTTTGAGGTCTCACTGTAGCCCACACAGCTTCTATCCAAGCCCTGACACTCTTTTTGGGAGTTTTCTGCCTATACATTCATCTCAGACCTTGCACATTGAATCCTGGAGGGCAGGGCACTTGTCTGACCTGTCTCTGTGCCTGTAGTGCCCAGGGTTTAGCAAAGAGAAGGTGCATAGCAAAGACTGAATGAGGATCCGGTTGTTCTGGCTGTCTGTTGGCACTCAGGTCTCTGTTAAGCTCCTGCTTTGAAGGAATACTCCATGATCATAACTGAATGCCAAGCATCTGGTACCCTTCCCCCACATCTGGCTAAATTAGGTGTGAATGAATAAAAATCATGGATCCCATTTGCTTTCCCTCTGCTTCTTTTTAAGCCATATGCATTTAGAATTAATCAGCCAAGCATGACTGAGAGTTTTGACATACCCAAAATATTGAGGAAAGAATTCAAGATGTTTTGATGATCCTCAGTGCAAAGGTGTTTAAGCTGTCGACCCAACCATTTGTTCTATCTGAAGTCAAGGAAGGTTTAGATCAACACAGTCTGCCTCAGTTTTCTCAGTGAGGGTGGAACATGATGGGGACTCTGACAGTTTGACTCTCCTATAGGTACTTGGTCCCAGGACTCACACTGCCCAGGCAGCAGCCAGTGCTAAATGGGCCGGAATGCTGAGGGTCTCTATGGTGTCATAGCTCCTGTTCTTGGCTCAGGACTGGGTCCTAAATGCTGCAGTCCTGGGCAAGTCAGACTGCTCACTGCTCCCAGGACTTTAGATTGCAGGTCTGGAAGTCTGTAACTACATGTGTGGTGCAGAGACTGTTGCACAGCTAGATTCTGCTGGAAGTGAGAGCTAAGAGGTCAAACTGCTTGAAAAATTGATGCAGGTCCTTCTGTCTCTTTAAGAAAACAAATGAGTCATTTTGTTCTTATTTTAAAAATGTCTGCTTTTATGTGTGTTTAGAAAATAATTATTTAGAGAGCTAGTTGTAAGGAAAATAAGCGCTACTTATAACCTACCTTGCAGAGATAACCATGAATTGACTCTATTATGGGCCCTTTTGGGCATTTTTCTATGTATGTGTATGTGCATATTGTATATAAACGATCATATTGTACTCTGGTCAGTTCCCAGAATGGAAATGATGTGCCCCAAACTGAGTAGAGGGACACTTCAATTACACACAGAAACATCTAATTTAAAAAATAAAGTTCGGTATATAATGCCATGCGTTTTGTACTCCGATTCATCAGCTATTTATTCTTTAGATTGTATGGAAGCTTGCTTGATTGAAGGGGATTCCCCTATTGTATGCTCTTATGGTACTCTGTATTCATTGCATGATACCTCATAATGCCATTAAACATTAAACATTTCCATGCATAATTTTTGTCTTTCTTGCTAGACTATAACTTAGGTGAAGGTGGAGCAGTGACTGACTTGAGCCAACACACTACCCGTCGCCTTTCTCCAATCTTTTATTTGACTCAGACCATGGTCCCTGAGCCCCTGGAGTAGAGGGGAGGACTGGAACCCTTGACAAAATGGATCTGGCTACATATACACCTATATATCCTTTTGAATATCTGCTCAATCGTCTCCAAAGGAACCTGATACTATTGAAAACCCAGAAATTGTACCCTAAGAAAACAGATGGCTAACCTTTTGGAATTCTGTTGGATTCTGATTCCAAGCTAAAACCAAGGATTCAGGACTGCACTGTAGTTCACAATTTAAGATGGGGAGTGAAGAGGATTTCTGCAGGCCAGGAGATAAATGATCTTCCTTGAGTTTCCATCACAGAAAGGCAACAGAGCAATAAATCTCTTTATCATTATTACCCCAGTCTGGATATATAGCTGGAATGGATATCTTTGGCAACTAATACAACTCCCATACAGCTTTCTGATCCATGGTAAGGTCTACTATGGGGAAAGACTCCAATGAAGCCATTAACATTCACCAGTTATGCAAAAAGAAAAAAATCAAAAGCAATATTGCATTTCCAAGGACAACTGAAGACACTGTCATGACCATCAAAGAATTGAAAGGCACAGGAGGGGGGTCCTCACTCCTCTCCACTTAATTTTTTATTTGTCAGCGTAAAAGGATCCTTGAGATGATAATGGATTATCATAAATTTAATTAGGTGGAGACTGTAATTGCAGCTGCCATTTCAGATGTGTTCCCCTTCTGGATATAAGCAATACAGCCCCTGACATTGGATATGCAGCTATTGAGCAGGCAACGAGTGCTTTCTTCTCCATTCTGAATCACAGCAAATAGCAGAGGCAAATTGCTCTCATTTGGTAGGGAGAGAAGTAACATATTTACTGTCCTAATTCAAGGATTTGTAAATTCTCCATATCTGTGTTATAATCTATTCTACAGGATTTTGATGGCCTCACCATCTTACAGGACATCATGCTTGTTGTCCCCTAGGATTGATGACATTATGTAGGTAAGACCTGGAAAGAGCAGATTCCCTAGTTGTTTGGCTAGATACATGTGTGCAGAGAGTGAGCTATACATACTTTGAAATCAAGTTCTATATAGCTTCAGTGATCTAGAGCAGGGTTGGCAAACTTTTTCTGTAAAAGGCCAAATATGAAATAATTTTAGCTTTGGATACATGGTCTCTCCTGCAACTACTCAACTCTCCCGTTATAGTACAAAAGCAGTCATGGATAATATGCAAACCAATGAGCATGGCTGTGTTTTAATAAACTTTTATTTATAAAAACAGGCTGTGGGTTTGATTTGTCTTGAAGGCTTTTGTTTGCCAACCCCTGATTTAAAACATGTCAGGGATCTCTTCCAAAAATGACAAAATGGTCTCTCCTGTTATTCCTTCCACCAAGATGAAAGTATAATATTAAATGTTGTCTTAGTTAGTTTGGGCTATTGTAACAAGTTGACATAGACTGAGTGGTTTAAACAACAAACATTTATTTCTCACAGTTCTGGAGGATAGAAGGTTGAGATCAGGATGCTACTATGATCAGATTTTGGTGAGGGTTCTTTTCTAGGAAGCGGACACCCAACTTCTTGAGTTCTCACATGGTAGAAAGAGGGCTAGATAGCTCTGTTAGGCTTTGTTTATGAGGGTACTTTTCCCATTTATGAGGACCTCACCCTCGTAAACCAAATCACCTCCCAAGACCCCACCTGCTAATACCTTTAAATTGGGGGTAGGTCTTCATGAATTTATGAATTTTTGGGGAGTACAAACATTTGGTCCATAACAGTGAGTCTCCTAGAAATTTGAAATCAGTTGATGCCACATTTTACTGTATTGCGCTCACCCATTTTCCAGGTGACCTGAAAAATTGGCAGCTTTAAGAG
Organism: Piliocolobus tephrosceles; assembly: GCF_002776525.5. Classification (NCBI taxonomy): domain Eukaryota; kingdom Metazoa; phylum Chordata; class Mammalia; order Primates; family Cercopithecidae; genus Piliocolobus; species Piliocolobus tephrosceles. The sequence goes on along the minus strand of NC_045434.1, from coordinate 166,793,370 downwards.
AGGCTCAGATTAAAAGAATCTATAGCTGTTCCAAAAAGCAGTTGGCTCCTCACTCAATTTGTTTGAACCACATGTACAATAGGGCTTGATATATCTGTAGTAAGCTAAGATGCTATATGGTGTCATATAAAAACACCCCCCTAGTATTCCTACGTTCTTGAGCCTCCTGAATCCTCTGTACTCTGCTCAGGCAGTTTTTGTACCTCTTCCTCATTTACTGTAGGCCAAATTTGTGTCTAAGCTCCAAAGAGCCTTCCCAGTTGTTATGGAGGCTTCCCAACTTTTATAGCAAATTTCGAGTTGGTAGTTGACTAACTGATCGTTTTTTTTTTCTTCTCTTATAATTACCACCACCTTCATCTCTTTCAGTGTCCCCAGCCTTCTGCATCTTCTTCCAATCCACCTCAGCCTTAGGACAAGTGATGCGATTGCCTGCTAGGGATAATTGCCACCCAAGTCCCCACCAATAATGGCCTCCTGATTACCAGCTGGCTCATTACAGAATTCCACCTGGAAAGTCTGATTTCCAGGATCACTTCCTAGAGAAACTCTCTTAGATTAGCTTCTCCCAAAAAGTATATCCACAGATAAGAGGAGTTTGTGGGCTGGTTGTTGATTTTAGGTTGTGATTCCAGGGAAAATGGGTAGAGGTCTGGGAAGAAGAAAACAGGGAAGAGAAAACTGCTATAAGTTTACATTATTGAGCGGGTCACTACTGTGGGGAATTAGAATTTTATCCCACTGTGACCCTCTGAGAATTTCAGAATTACCCACCCAAGTGTTGGAAAAGGAAAACATTTGCCCGTTGCCTCTATGGGTTGCCCCATGGGTGCTGTTTTCCTCTTATTTCTAGGTTTGCCTATGCCTGACTAAATGGACGCCACAATGTCAGAGAAGTCCCAGGGTAAGCCCAAGATAGATGGTGCAACTAAGGTGTCAAACAGCCATCAGACTAAACCCACAGGCTATTGTCCCAGTATTAAGTGGAACTGAAGATTCCCTGAGAGGATGTGAGGCAATTACAAGTGATGTAAACTCTGTACACAGACTCTATGGACTTCTTCACTCAAAGGCTCCTTTCCCTGCTAATGCCCAATTTTCCAGTCTTACTGTACAACTCTAAGTCCCTGGTATGTATACTATAATTAAAAAAAGGCAGTGGACATATTATCATGATAATAATCTATTCTCCAGCTGACCTTAAAGGAGAGTGGAATGCCAAATTGAAGATTTAGATATGACAACAGGTGGGAGGTAACTGATTGTAAGTACTGGACATTGTTTTTCAGAGTGTAGTATATGACCATAGATTTAGGAACTGAGTGGTGGAGGTTGTGTGGTGCCTCCTGTGACTGAACCTAATGATCCGTGCTCAAAATGTTGCTTCTTGACTTGTAGTTCTATGGTCTGGTGAGCCCTAGGAAGTACCCAAGGAAGGAATAATCCCACAGGGAAAACAGTAAGTCTACTGAATTGGAAGTCTTGGTGACTCCCAGGCCACTTTAGGCTCATGGAGCCACAAGGTAAACAAAGGGAAAAAAAGGTTGGTTGGTGTGGTTAAGCTTGACCATGGAGTGGAGATAGTGTTTGGGCTACATGATGGGGCAGAGGAGAATATGAATGGAACTTTGATTATTCCCTGGTCTTGTCTTGTTACCATGCATTGTTGTAAACATTTGCAGGAGACTATTATACCCTTCCAGGAACAGGACCAGCAATGACTGAGATCCTTTGAGAATGAACCATTCATTCATTTCATTAGACAAGATCCCCAGTAAGTTGTGGTACTGGGAAAAGATGGGGGGAATACGTATTGCATATTGGATAAGTGACCTCATACTTGTTAGCTCTGGCTTTGTGTCCATTTGTGGAAGAGTAAATTGTATTCTCTACCTGTATTTTCTGTTTTAAAAACTTTTATTTTAGGTCCGGGAGTACATGTGAAGGTTTATTATACAGGTACATTTCTGTCATGTGGGTTTGTTTTACAGATTGTTTCACCACCCAGGTATTAAGCTTTGTACCCAATACTTAATGTTTTCTGCTTCTCTCTACCTGTATTTTCTTACTTGTTGGAGAATAAGGCTCTGGAGTTTTGCAGGGTGGAGCTGGAAGTGAAAGCTTCAAGTCATCTTCTGATTAAAACTTTGATTGGGTCTTCATTTCAAACATACTCTGCTCCTCAGGCTGGGGATTATATACTCCAAAAACTACATGGTCATATATTGGAGGACATATGGCTATCTTCTATTCTTCAAAGCTTTGTCTCATACCACCATTACAATAATTATTTGAGAATCCATTAGGCTGAGACACCTCAGTTCCTATGTCATCACACTAAAATCCATCTGCATGTAAACAGTAAAACAAAACTTAAGCTTAATCAATCAGTAACTGCCAACTAACCTTTAACTAGAGACTTTGCACTTTAAACAATTAAAAATGTTTTGGATCATGCTTATGTGAATATCTTCACTCTTAGTGGAGTGCTGAACCACTTGTGATCTGGTGCTGCCCAATTCATGAATTCCTGAATGCTCAAATAAGCTCTTTAAAATTTTAATGTGCCCAAGTATGTCTTTTAACACCATTGTTAAAAAAAAAAAAAAAAAACTAGATCTAAACATAAGTTAAAGTAGTAAAAACAGATTTTTATTCAGGAACTATGGCAAGAAGGGAAAGGAGATCTCAGTATAGAACTGGGCTCAATTCAGAATACAATATGGAAAAGAAGGATTTATAGCACAGGAGCAGAGTCAGGGTCAGTGGATGGAAAATTACTAAGACAAAACATCAGGGGTAAGGGGGATTCTGGCTAACCCAACTTGGCAGGATTCTTGCTGAAGGCAGGCCAGGTGATCAGATAAAAAGGGTGGGGGATGGTGGAGGTTGAGGAATTTGATCAGATATTGAAGATGATCAGACATTAAGGGAGGAGAGGATTCTCTCTAAACTGACTTAGCATTCTTGCTGCAAGTGGACTATAAAAGGACAGTTACTGAAGCCCAAGTTAGAGACCTAGTTTAGAAGAGGACTTGAAGGAACTTAACTAAAGTTTGGTCAAGGAGATAGTCTTCGTCACCACCACCTCCCTTAAAGTCAAGTTAATAGTTTCTAAAAATACCTACTTTATAGTATTCACCACCCTATCTGTCCTTGTTTCAGATGATTGCTTTGTTACTGATGGTCTGTATATTATTTTTTATGAGACTATTTTCCTCACGCGGTTGTTAGAGATAAAGGTGAATCCAAGCCTGTGGCTATTTCCGTAGCACCAAACATACCGCCTGGCAGAGAATCTTAAGTGTATCTTAATATATTCCTGCTGAATAACTGAATGGATGAATAGGTGAACAGACCGTGGAGACCCTGGACTGTTGAAGATGCCAAGCTTCCAGAACTGCTCTCTCTGCTGACCGGTGTTGGTGATGGGGATTCTTGTCCCATAAACAGCTGCCCCATTTAGATTATTTGCTCTTTATTTTTTCTAAGCCCCAAAGACCTCCAGACACTATAACCTCTTCAGCTGCATGAGATTTGCAAGTCATCAATTCCTGCCCATGGACCATTTCCTTTGTCAAGGGGAGAAAGTGATTCCCTGCAGTCTTCTGAATTTACAAAGAAAAGCTGTCCAGATGTGTCTGGCCTACCTCTCTCTGCTCTCTTTCCCTCACAGCCCCCTCATTTTGCCTCCAAATGAAATTCATTTCTGGCTGAGGGGAGAGAAAAAGGATTAGGGAGTCTATATGCAGCTTCTTTCAAGCTACAGGGGAGGGCAGATGGTTCCAGTCAGTGTTTTCTTTACAGGCATATTTTGTTCCTTAAGGCAGAATGCAGGCTGGGATACCCAGGCTGGCTTACCATTAACCCTTCTGGAACTGAGTGGCCCTCCCAGGCTGGGTCAGTACAGACTTCAGGTCATGATGTGCTCTGGGGTCCAGGATAGAAGTTGCACCAAATCACAGGTTTGGGCTGGCTTAATGTTCCTTATAGGGAAGCATATTCCAAAATGCTATAATTCTAGGTGCTCAGTGAGTTTGGCAGTAGTCAGCTAAGGCATTTAAAAGGAGTTAGGGCTTAGTTTTACCTTGAAAAATGGGGCTCATTAGTTTGGAAGGGGAGGGCAGAGTGGGCATTCTAAGCAAGCAAAATAATGTTGTATTATGACAACAATTTGGTAAATTAGTTTAAATCCAGTAAGTATTAGTTGAATACCTAGTATGTGGCAGACATGTGTAGTTATGGATCTGTACCCCATCAGTAGATAAGTCACTTGCAGACAGAAACTGTCTGCATACTGACCAGATTAATAGGGCCTGGTGGTTCAATTATTGATCTCTTACTCCATGCCAGGTCCTTGGCTAGATGGCACAGATTAGAGACAAAGATGGTTTCTGAAGTTAAGCTCATAGTCTAGCAGTGCTATGGTTTGAATGTCCCCTCCAAAACTCATGTTGAAATTTGATTGCCATATAAAAATATTAGGAGGTAGGACATTTATTTAAAAAAAATTTCAGTAGATTTTTTGGGAATCGGTGGTGTTTGGTTACATGAATAAGTACTTTAGCGATGATTTCTGATATTTTGGGACACCCATCCCCTGAGCAGTACATGCTGTACCCAGTGTGTAGTCTTTTATTCCTCACCCTCACTCCCACCCTTTCTCCTGAGTCCCCAGAGTCCATTGTATCATTCTTATGCCTTTGCCTCCTCATAGCTTAGTTCCCACTTATGAGTGAGAATATACAGTGTTTGGTTTTCCATTCCTGAGTTACTTCACTTAGAATAATGATCTCCAATTCCATCCAGCTTGCTGCAAATGCCATTATTTCGTTCCTTTTCATGGCTGAGTAGAATTGTGGTATAGATACTACAATTTCTTTATCCACTCATTGATTGATGGGCATTTGGACTGGTTCCCTATTTTTACAATTGTGAATTGTGCTGCTATAAACATGCATGTGTGAATGTCTTTTTCGTATAATGACTTCTTTTCCTCTGAGTAGATATCCAGTAGTGGGACTGCTGGATCAAATGGTAGTTCTACTTTTAGTACTTTAAGGAATCTCCACACTGTTTTCCATAGAGGTTGTACTAGTTTTCATTCCCACCAGCGGTGTAGAAGTGTTCCCTGTTCACTGCATCCACTCCAACATCTATTATTTTATGATTTTTTGATTATGGACATTCTTGCAGGAGTAAGTTGGCATTATATTGTGGTTTTGATTTGCATCTGCCTAATCATTAGTGATGTTGAGCATTTTTTCATATTTGTTGGCCATTTGTATATCTTCTTTTGAGAATTGTCTATTCATGTCCTTAGCCCAATTTTTGATGGGATTTTTTTTTTCTTGATGATTTGTTTGAGTTCCTTGTAGACTCTGGATATTAGTTCTTTGTTTTATCTATAGATGGTGAAGATTTTCTCCCATTTGATGGGTTGTCTGTTTATGCTGCTGATTGTTTCTTTTGCTGTGCAGAAGCTTTTTGGTTTAATTATGTCTCATCTATTTATCTTTGTTTTGTTTCATTTGCTTTTGGGTTCTTGGTCATGAAGTTTTGCCTAAGCCAATGTCTTCAAGGGTTTTTCTGGTGTAATCTTCTAGAATTTTTACAACTTCAGGTCTTAGGTTTAACTCCTTGATCCATCTTGAGTTGATTTTTCTATAAAGTGAGAGATGAGGATCCAGTTTCATTCTTCTTTATGTGGCTTGCCAATTATTCTAGCACAAATTTATTGAATAGGGTATCCTTTTCCCACTTTATGTTTTTGTGTGCTTTGTCGAAGATCAGTTAGCTGTAAGTATTTGGGTTTATTTCTGGGTTCTCTCTTCTGTTCTGTTGGTTTATATGTACCTATTTTTATACCAGTACCATACAGTTTTAGTGACAATGGCCTCATAGAATAGTTTGAAGTCAGGTAATGTGATGCCTCCAGATTTGTTCTTTTTGTTTAGTCTTTCTCTGGTTATGCGGGCTCTTTTTTGGTTCCATATGAATTTTAGAATTGTTTTTTCTAGTTCTGTGAAGAATGATGGTGGTATTTTGATGGGAATTGCATTGAATTTGTAGATTGCTTTTGGCAGTATGGTCATTTTCACAATATTGATATTACCCATCCATGAGCATGAGATGAGTTTCCATTTGTTTGTGTTGTCTATGATTTCTTTCAGCAGTGTTTTGTGGGTTCCCTCGTAGAGGTCTTTCAGGACTAATTAGGTCATGGGGGCTTTGCCCTGTATGAATGGATTAACCACACTTTAGTCAGAGTGGTTTTGTTATAAAAGTGAGATCTCTCTCTCTCTCATGCTCTCTCACCATACAATGCCCTCTGCTATCTTATGTTGTAGCAAAAAGGCCCTTGCCAGATGCCAGCACCTTAGTATGAAACTTTCAACCTCCAGAACTGTAAAAAATAAATGTATTTTCTTTATAACTTACTCAGTCTGTGGTATTCTGTTATAGCAGCAGAAAACAAAGATAAGAAGTTATAATTAGTGCATACAAAGTTCAGAACAGCACAGAGAAGAGAGTAACCAATTTTGTCCAATGGAGTCAAGGACATCTTACAGAGAATATGAGTCTGAGGTGAGGATTTTTTTTTGGTTACTTTTTTGTTTTTTTGAGGCAGGGTCTCACTTTGTCACTCAGGCTGGAATGTAGTGGCACAGTCATGGTTCACTGCAGCCTTGATCTCCTGGGGTCAAGTGATATTCTTGCCTCAGCCCCTACCAGCAGCTGGGACTACAGGTGCTCGCCATTGTGCCCAGATAATTTTTAAAATTTTTACAGGGACAAGGTCTCACAACGTTGCTCAGGCTGGTTTTGACCTCCTGGACTCAAGTGATCCTCCTGTCCTGGTCTCCCCAAGTGCTGTGATTACAGGCCTGGGCCACTGCGCCTGGCCTGAACTGAATCTCAAAGGAAAAATAAGATTTCTTTGGCTCAATGGGGGCAGATGACAGGGAATGGGGATGGGTGTTTTTGGCTGGGGAACAGCATACGCAAAGGCTCAGATGTATGAAACTGCATATGCATTTGGGGAAAACAACAAATTGTGTATTAAAAGTGTTCACTTGAAAATGATTTACTAAGAACCTGCTGTGTGGCAGGAACTGTTCAGAGTGCTGGGGTACATGGTAGCCAAGGCAGACACATTTCTTTCTTGTTGTATTAGTCCGCTAGGGCTGCTGGAACAAAATACCACAGACTGGGTGGCTTGAACAAGAGAAATTTATGTTCTTACAATTCTGAAGGCTGGAAGGTGTTAACAGGGTTGGTTTCTTCTGAGGCCTCTCTCCTTCGCTTGTGGATGGTCGTCTTCTCCCTCTGTCTTCTCATGGTCTTTCCTCTACATATAAAGACACCAGTCATATTGGATTAAGGCTCACTCTAATGACTTTATCTTTGCTCATTACATTTGCAATGTTCCTACTTTCAAATAAGGTCACATTCTGAGGTACTGGGGGTTAGGACTTCAACATACGGATTTGGGCGTGAGGGACACAGTTCAGCCCATGACACTAGCAAAGGGTTTAATTTGTGTGTGTGTAGGTAGGCAATAAATGATTACACCAATAAGCAATAATCTTAGATAATGGTAAGTGCTGTGAAGAAAATTAAAGCAAGATAATGGCACAGAAATTGACTATTTTGCCAGGCATGGTGGTGTCCACCTGTAGTCCCAGGTATTTGTGTGGCCCATGTGGGAGAATTGCTTGAGCCCCGGAGTTTGAAGCTGCAGTGAGCTATGATTGTGCCACTACTCTCCAGCCTGGACGACAGAGTGAGACCCTGTCTCTAAAAAAATTAAAAAAGGATAAAAATAAATTGATCATTCATTCAGCAAATATCATTGGAACCTCATTTATGAGCCAAGATTTGGGTTTGTTGCTGGTAACTAAATGACCCATGAGACATGAACTTTGGCCTTAAAGCATTCACAGGGTGGTAGAGGAAACCTATGTGCATACGAGGAAATATGTGAGGAGACCCCTTGGTCGGAGGTACATGGTTAATCAGGAACACTGGAGCCATTTCAGCTGAGAGAGGGGAGTTGGTGGCATCATGCAGGAATGGTCAGGGCATTAGAGTCCTACTTAGGAAAATCCATCTCCACGTTGTCTGAGAGATGAACCTCTCTTACTACTGAAGGGAGTAGAACAAAACATTCTTCCATCATGGCAGCCTAGGCACAATGGCCTGTGTTTTGACCCTTCTCTGCACCCAATCTAGGCTGGCACTGAGGTCCAGATCAGAGGAGACTGGCAAAGTGGCAGTCGAAAGAATTTGTCTTGAGCAGTATGCATGTACCCTGGGCCACATGGTGGATAAAGCCGTGCACTTCGAGTGAAACTTTAACAAGTTCTGAAGCAGACATTAAAAAACACAGCCCTCCTAGAAAGTGACTGTGTCAGCTTAGACAGGCGTAGGACAAGAGCAGCAAGGAGCTCTCAGAAGGGAAACTGTATTAATTGGGTGGAGCGTGGGGAGAAATCCACCTGGGTCCAACTAAGACTGAGAACAGTCACTGGTTCCTCAGTGAGAAGCAGCTGAGAGAATGTAACTTGGCCCATCAATTGTTAGGGAAGGAGCTCTCAAAGTTTAATGTGCTCAAGAATCACTTGGAGAGATTGTTTAACATGCAGCTTGCAGGCCTCACTCCAGCAGCACTCAGTAGGAGTCTTGGTGAAACCTGGAATCAGCATTTTGAACAAACCACTTCTTCCAATGTTTTGGATGTAGGTAGGTGGCTTACTTGATCACATGTTAAGTAATTTTGCCTCTGCATTATTAAACACAAATAGAATGTAAATGAACTGTATTGTCAATTGCATATAGTTTTCTATTCTATTAGTAGTTCAGTCATTCTCAACAAGTTCATTAGAGTGACAAGAGTCTTAGTTATTGCGGCAGTGCAGATATTATTATATACACATACCTGGACCAAGTAGGCCCCAGCTAAATATCTCAGGTAATATTCTTCTGTCTAGGGTGGGGCAGAACCAGATTCATACTCCCCTTTGGACTGCTGACTGACTGGGTACTGAGGGTTTGTGTGTGTGTGTGTGTGTGTGTGTGTGTGTGTGTGTGTATAGCAGACTGGGCTCCTGTAACCATGACTTTGGTCAAGTTTCCAAAGCAACAGAAACAAACAGGGAGAAGACTTCATGTTGCTATCATGTGATTACTGATGATATTTACTGAGAGCATACAGTGTGCCAGGCACTAGGGTTCCCCCAGAAGCGGACTCTGAGACAAAGATTGAAATGCAAGTCATTTTTAATTGGGTAATGATCCCAGGAAATTGAGACAGAACCCATAGGAAAGTGAGACAGAAATGGACAGTACCCAGTAAAAACTGTGTTTTCAAGTGTGTTACCCAATGAACAACTAGAGCTGAGTTATGCTGGGGTCCTCTGGTATAGGGCACCCAACTGTTATGGTTTGACTGGAACTGAGGGACTTGCAGTGCAAAATCCAGAAAAGTTTCTGGCATATTGAGGTGCGTTGGTCACCCGATCTGGGAGCTAGTATATATGCCTAATATTATCCCAGCAAATGTCTAAATTATCCCAACTTGGGGTGGGGGATGAGGAAAGTGGGTTGTTTATCCACCAACTCACCATCTGTCATTGGTCAGGGATGATGTAGTTTCTAGATCCCCAACCTAGAGGTGCAGTTTCTCCCTGCAGCTCTTGAGGTCTTAGTGCTGAATAACCTGCTTGCTGGTGGTTGTGCTGTGTCTCTGTGAAATGGGAGCTGGTGCAAGAATGCTCTTCACTGCTTCTCATCACTTAGTACCTTTCCTTCATCACTTCCCTTTGTCTTCACTCTCACTGCCTGGGTTTGTACCCCACCAAGTAAAGCGTCAATAACTTAACCTCTGCCTCAGGCTCTGCTTTCTAGAGGACCTGGGATTTAGGAGGCCTGAATTCAAGTCTCATTTCTTTGGTAGACTTGCTGTATCATTTTGGCTAATTAATTTCTCTCTTGTGGATCTCAGTATCTCTACCTCCAAATGAGGAGATTGAAACGATATAGTCTCTTAGTGCCTTCTCAGTCCTCATATTCTCTGATTCTATAAGATTCCCCTAAAAGACTTTTTGTAAGTTCCTTGCTAAGCAGTAAGCCACAAACTCCTTTCAACTCAGTCATATTTTTCCCCCATCACTCTTAATGAATCTTGGTTTCCTGGGCAATTTTTATTTAAAAGAAAAAGAAGAATGGGGAAAGAAAGTTTGGAAACTCATAGTCTCTATGCCCTGAGGAGATTTTCCTAAAACAATCTCTTTTTTTTTTTTTTTTTTTTTTTGGTGGGGGTAAGGGAACTTACTTTGCAAGAAAATTCAGTCATTCTGAAATGGACTTTGAAACCAAAGACTGTGGAAAAGTTTAAGGAAAAGCACAAAGTGATTGGAGATAAATAGTTCCATATGAGTTACTGGATATAATATTTCTCCTTGTACTACTCAATTCTGGGTGAAAGCAGAGACTGCATGGTTGGTGTGTGCTAACAGATGTGTGTTTAGATTTAATGGGATTTTTAGAAGGGTCAAGATTTCCCCTAAAGAGTACTTACCCACTCTGCTCTCTGAAGGTCACAAGAAGCCACTCAAAATCCCACCTCCTTTTTGTTCTCAGGCTTTAGAGGTTTTGTTCACTTCTCTGTAGGATAAATAATTTGAAGAAGTCAGAAGGTGAATAATAGCAATAGTAGTCATAATACTAACAGTAACATAATCAATATGCTATCAAATGTGGGCTGCATTAACTCATTAGGGTTTCACAAAAAGATAAGCTTAATAACTTGTCTGAAGCTATCCAGTGTTGGAGGTGAAATGTAAACCTGGACCTATCTGTTAGGCCCCCAGATCTGGGCTTTGGTCACTATGTGAAATAGGAAGGGGATGTAAATTGGGCAGTGTTCTGGACCACAGGTCTTTTAGATGACTTCTAATTTGACTAATCCTATAATTGTCTGCTTCTTTGGGTGGGAGGGAGTTAAACAGTTATTATGGGCCAGGCCTTGCTGTAGCAAAGAGGAATCAAACATGGCTCCTGCTTTCTGGAAACTGAGGCTCTAATAAGGAGGATAAGACATATCATAGATGGGTCACTTTCTACTTTAGATACAGATAATTAGCATACAGTAGACGGGGTAAGTGAAAGGTCAGGGGAAATTACAAGGAGCATGACACCTTGTCATAGATCCCACTCGGGGTAGTTTCTCTTGAACTGGTCATGTGTTACAAGTCATTTTGTGGGGGCCAAATTGTGAATAGGGTTGACTCATGTCATTTCCTGCAGCTTTGCTGGCAGCCTTAAACCCCCTTGTGAATCTCATTACATCCACTAAGCTTGCATTCAGGAGCAGGTTAGCAGCAGAGGGGAGGGTTTTGAGACATGACGGATGAGAGACAGGAGGGCAGGAGAAGGTCAGAGAGAAACTCTGATTCAAGGTTGCTTCTGAGGACTTCACTTTGGGGATCAATTTCTGAGCCTGACACTGGCACACAGTAAATCCTTAAAAGATGCTGCTGCTGAAGAGGTTTTGAACATCTCCCTCACCATCTCAACTGAAACACTCCTGTTTCACATAGTGACCAAAGCACAGGCTTTGGGACCTAACAGATAGATCCAGGTTTATTTACATTTGACCTCTCACCTGAGTCCCAGCATGACTCAGTCACTGGGTGACTTCAGATAAGTTGTTAAACTTGAAAGTAGCATGGTGCACTGGCAAGAGCCCTAGCTCTGGGATTACATCAAGGTTAGAAGTTTGGCTGTACTATTTCCTGGTCATGTGACCTTGGGTAAGTTATTTCAGAGCCTCATGTTCAAGGAAGGGAAATCATTTGAACAAGCCCATGAAGGTTGCACAAGATTTAAGCATGTGGAAGTATAAAGGAAAGAAACACATTAAAATAAATAGAGTTGTAAGATTATGAGTGATTTCTTTAAACATTATTTTTCTATGTAGGGGGACAAAAATACACATAAAAATAATAGCAACTATTTATGAATTCTAGTGTTGGCAGAATAGTTTATTTTTTTGAGGGAGAGTTATTGTTTAGGAGAAATATTTAAATAGAATTTTGGTTATGAGAGGGCATGGCCAGAAGTTAGTCTGAAAGGAAAGATTGAAGCAAAGGGGTGGGGGTGTTGTGTATAATCAACTAAAAGGTGTTATTCTCCTCGATACAGGGCAAGAAAGCAAGCCACAATGCTGCTCATGGCAGAGTGGCTAGTTGTTCTGCCACTCTGCAAATCTGCTTTCTTTTACTCTCGGGCACAAATTACCTACATGTCCCAGTTCTTCTCGCAATGAGGCATGGCCCTGTGTTTCAGTCAGTGAAACATGGGTGGGAATTTCGTGTGCCACTTGCAGGCATGGCCCACAGAAAACTTTCTACATATAACTCCCTTTCTCTTCTTGTCTGCAGACTGGATATTGATACCCAGGCAAACTGGCCGCCCTGTAGAAAGTGGCAGATCCTCTGTGAGTCTGGATCCCTGAGTCGCTGTGTGGAGCAGAGCTCTGTAACCGGACTTTACAGACTGACTGGGCTTTCCAAAAGTAGAACTATTCTTTTAAGGCTTTGAGATTTTAAAGTTTTGCCCTTGTAGCAGCTAGTATTATCTTAATTAATATAATACCAAATTTTGGGCTTCCTCAGGCAGGGCCCACAGGAAAAGATTAGAGTCCTGAAACCTGGAGGCGAGAGGAGGTGAGAGGCAGTTCTCTAATGTAAGGTTAGCATGGACTGAGCAAAATGCCATCCTGCTGTGGCTGAAGATGGGAGTCTCTTGAGCAAAGTCTCTTGGTGTTTGGGATGAGCTCACCTGCTATCCACTGTTTTATTTTGCATTTCTTCTATTATAGTGCCTTTGTAGTCCCCTTGGGACTTGAGTAGAGTTGGTTAAACACTCTGGTTTGGTGTTTCCTGTGCTTTGGGGAATTAGGGGCAGGCCAATATCTACATATGGGAAGACCAGGGAAGATGCTATGGCAGCTCAGGGAAGCTTGAACAGGCAGAAATGAATGGCAGAGAAGCTTAGAGCAGAGGTCTGGAAGGATAGGGGGCCACCAAGAGTATGTAAGCTGTCCTGGGAGTCTCAGAAATACCTGGTAGTGATGTGGGTAGAGTTTGCTTTTGTTTCTGCAATTATGCAGATTGAGGTTCCAATTGGGTTATGGCTTCTTAGATTCTAAAGGGGCTCTTTAAACTCCCCTTAGGCTGGGGTTCTTGGGGATACTTTTGTTGCAGGCATCTTAAAAGATTTTTCAGTGATGATTTTTTACCAAAGAGAAAAAACATACTAAAATGGAAAAGAAAAAATAAAAATTAAGGTTCTGAGCATATAGCATTGGGTCTAGCAGATAGTAGACAGTAGGTGCTCAATCAATGGTAGCCTCCTCTGTTTTAAGGTTCACCATCAAATTGATTATAGCTTTTAGGAAGGAGGAATTCTTGGCACTGTTTCACTTATTATTATTGTTGTTGTACATTGGTTATCAGATGCATTCCAATTTTAGAAACATTTAAATGTTAAAAAAAAAATGTGCCTCTGAGATTTAACAAAGTACCACAGGATGATGATCTGTTCCTGGATGCAATAAACACCAACCCTCGTGAGATGGAAAAGATTTTCCTGATGGTTGTTCTGAAGCAGTTAATGTAACAGAAGTCCAAGTGCTTGGATCAGACTGTTGTCTTTCCTCTTATACTCAGAGTAAACACAAGTGTATTTATCATCAGTTCCTGAGTTGTGATTTCTCAGCACAGCTTGCGTGGGTTCCTGGAAGTGATGTGACCCTGGTCCTGTTCACATGCTCTGGTTCCTTACTTCTTTTCAAGAGGCAGGATTTGGGCTGGCAGGGCGGATTACGATGCTCCCTGGAAAACAAGGGAGCCCAGATAGTGTCCAGTTCTGAATGTCACATAAAGTAAATAGGGTCATGAACAAACTGGCATGAATTCAGTTGAAATGGTGGAGGTGATGTTCCTAACCTTTAGCAGCAGCGTCTTTTGAGGACCTACTGTGTGCCAGGGTGGGGGCCCAGAAATTGATCCCCAAAAGTGAAATCCCTGGAAAAAGCTTTGGATCGAAGTTTCTCTTTGACCTTCTCCTGCCCTCCTGTCTCTCATCTCTCATTCTTCCCTGAGGCTAGCCATAGAAACTAGAATTCCTATTCTTCAAGGTGGATTATAGAAACCAGATCCCTTTTTCCCCAAAGCCAACCATAAAACCTAAAAATATTACTGTAACTTTTCCCTGCTTTTCTGTGTAAGAACTGGCCGTAAAGAAATTCTCTGGCCTATCTTGTTTGATTGCAAGTCATAAGACCCCTATTTCATAAAGGGTCCTGCCCCATAACCAGAAGGAAGGACGGCTGCATAAGAGAGGCCAAGAAGAATCTGAGCAGAAAGGGCTTGCTGAGTTTCCTTGCTCAGTAGATCTGTATTAGATTACACCCTTTTGTCCAATCACAGTTCTACACTTTTCTATTTATTTGTCACTGGACCTGAGCATGAACATAGGTAGTTTTCCCTGTACATTAGGGTCTCCATTCTGAAGGTTCCCACATCACGTGAAACGATGCTCAAATAAATTGGTTATGTTTTAATCTTGTGAACCTGTCTTTTGTTATAGGGAGATTGGCTGTGACCCTTATAATGGGAAGAAAAGGAATCACCCCCTTTCCACTCCTACCCCAGAGTGCTAGGTACTTACATTTGTTATATTATTTAAGCTGCTTATAACAACTCAATGGGATGGTATCATAAGTGTCCCATGTCACACAGATAGAACACCGACATTCAGTAGGTTAAGTCACTTGTGCACAGGTGACATAATATCGTTGAATCCTGGTTGTCCTGATTCCAGAGCCAGTCTTCACTACTGCGCCATGAGAGGCATCGAAAGTAATTGGAGATATTTTAGCTTGGAAATGAGGAAGAAGAGGCTTGGAAGAGATGTAATTGCTGTCTTCAAACCCTGGGGGAAGTAGAGCAGTCAACTGAAAAGACTAGAGGCCAGAAACAGTAGGGGCACTCAGTAACAAAAGGCAGAGCCAGAATCATAACTGAGGGCTGCTGGGGATTATTTCTGCATCCATAAACAATAACTACTTCAGAGGGTTGGGAGGATTAAGTAAGATAACATTTAGAAACCATAAAGCTTGACACTTAGTAAGTGCTCTATAAATGTTTAATTCCATCCCCCCCACTCCTTCCTTCCTTCTTCCATAAGGGTTGATGTGTGGAAGAATTTTTTTTCATGTAGTCCACAGAGAGGGGGATTTTATATATATAAATAAAAAATATGGTTTTCAGAGAAGCACATTTTGGTTCACTATCAGGGTGAATATTCTATTTCACTTAACAAACATTTATTAGGCATCTACTTAATGTCAGGCCCAGGATTAGAAACTGGGGATACAGAAATAAGTAAGGTGTGGCTCCTGCCCTCTGGGAGGTTCCAACCTGCAGTGGTAACTGATAAGATGCAAAAGGCCATTATGAGCTTTGTGGACTGTTTTCCATTCTGTGAGAGGACCAGAGTGGGGCAGGTGGTTTGGGGAAACAGTTTCCTGGGTCCAGAAGGTGGTTATGCAGTGGCTGGATATCCAGTTGGCTGTCCAGGTGTCTAATAGGCAAGGATCACAAAATTCTGGAGCTCCTGCCACATGGGGCAGGCTTTTCTGCTTTGCCTGGATGGGCCCCAGAAACCTTTTCAACAGGTTTTGTAAGCAGCAGGATGACCTGCCCTTGGAGAAAACCCTAGTGCCAATCTTGCTCTGGAATAAATCCTAGAGGTTGGACGCACAGATAGTTGGGGGAGATGAAAATGCGAACAGCAAGTGCGCTGGGTGTGGGCTGTTCTCCACCTGGGGCCTCAGAGGACTCGCCCCTCCCTCCATCCCTGTCTTTGCTCCTGGCTTCCCATCCTCAGAAGCCTTCCCTCCCTCCCCTCCCTACCCCTCCCTTCTCCAACCGCACTCTGTCTCCCATCTCCTGCATACTTTTCCTTCTTAGTATTTACCCCCAAATTCATGGATTTCCCATGTTACCCCAATTGTTTTCTTCCATGATTAGAATGTCAGTTCCATGGGAAGGGAGTTTAATCTGTGGAATCCCAGGCACATTTGTAAAAATGGGGAAATCAAAACCCATTTCCCAGTGTTGTTGGAAGGATTAAATGAGGTAACATTTGGAAAACATATAGTTCCTGGCATGTAGTAGATACTCAATAAATGTTCATTTATTTTCCTTTCTCTTTTCCTCAGAGACTATTCTGTACTTTGAACAGATTTTCGATTAAATATTTGTGCAATGAATGAATAGGTGTGCTTCAGTTTCCTTATCTGTAAAATGGGCTAACAATACTATCTAGCTTATGGTTATGGTAAAGATCAACTAAGATAAACAGTAGGAAGCTCTTAGCACAGGACACCATTCCTGGTCTTGTGTGCATGTTACATGAGCTTCCCTGTGCTTGCATGCATGTTACATGAGCTTACCTGTGCCTGCGTGCATGTTACATGTGCTTACCTGTACTTACATGCATGGTCAGTACTCAGTAAAGGTGAGTAAAGGTGCCAATGACACTGCCGATGATACTGAGATAGGGAAGCTCTGGACACTGGGGCAGGAAGCTGTTAAACTGCTTGAAAGGAAAAAGGAAGTCAGAAAAATCTTGACTATGACCCACATCTGCCTTGTCCCCAGGGTCCAACACAAGGCTTAAAGCATCACAGGTAAATGAATACGGAAGTGCATGAATGCATCTTATTCAGGAGCACAATGTAATTTACACTCAGGGCTTCTGCCCTATCAGCTCCTGGGCAGATGCTGGGTTATAAAATTTTAATGGTCAGTTTCTATAGCTGAGTGGGTACTGACTGGCTCCTAGAACCAGCTGTTCTACCCTTTCCCCTTCTCCCCAGACAGAGTAGTGCTGTCCACTCAGCTACAGACGCAGAAATGTAAACAAAAAGGCTTAGCTGGCCTAAAGTGGGGATTGCTGGAACCAGGGAGATATACATGTCCTTGGCTAACATTTTGACCTGAGGCAGTAGTTAGGGCTCCAGGACCACACACCCGAGTCTCTGGTATTGAGCTGTCTGAAATTAGGAGAGGAGCAGTTGGAAAGAGCCATGGTCCACAAGACAAGAAAACAGATTGTCACAACACAGTCTGATCAGAGTTGGAGACCATGTGGGATGTGGCTTATGGGAATGGCTTATCCTGCTATCATTAGCACTGCATCTGCAGGGTTGAGAAATAAGGGCTTGTTCGTCCTTCCCTAAAAGGAGCTCTCAGCCTCAAACTCGAAGTTGGGTTCTGAGTCTCTAGGCTCTTTGGGAAGAGGCACTGAACTTCTGCTTTGCGGTTCCTGCAACATCTTCCATGGGATCATACAGGCTCAGGATGGACATCCACTTCCCTTTCTAGGTTCATCCCTCACTGCTCCCATTCTATGCCTCATATGTCAGCTAACCAGGCAGTTCCCTGTATCCCAGGCAAGAGTCCACCTACCAACCTCTTCCTCCTGTACTGCTTAATGGAAGGAGCATGGGCTTTGGAACCAGAGACCCATTTCTAAGCCCCTCCAGGATTCATCTCTAAAACTGGGGGTACAGGGGGAAGGCTATCTATCAGGAGTGTTGTAAACATTAGCAGTGTTGTGCCTAGATCACCTAAACTTAGCATTCAGTAACTCTTAGTAATTATTATGGTTTTAAGTACAATACAAATTTTTATTTGAAACTGAATTCTTTAGTATCATAAGCATAGCATTCGAGTTAAGAAACAAACTGCAATCTCAATCTGCAAACAAGTCCAGAAAATATTTATTTAAAAAGTCTGAAATTCAGCATTCCACCTCTGTAGTGGTTGGGCACAGTATTTTGTACCAAGCACAGCTCATAAATGTTCTATCACGGAGGCTGACACACAGGAATGCACCGCAAGATACAAATGCTGCAGTTTGTTCTTCTAGAAGTCTCTTTTAAATGCCTTGGCTGTTGTGCAGAGGGCTCATGAGTGTCCCAGACTCACAGTCTCAAAGCTCCAGAGATGAACCTGTGCATTTGTTCAGCTCTCTCCCCTTTCAGCCCTTGCAAATGGAGGCACGAACCAGAAACAGCACTGTCTTTGTGCCGCCGAGAAAGCATCACCCTGATTTTCACTAATCAGTCACTGAGGCTGTTGATCTTTAGCACTGCTTTCTTTAATGTGTTTGTTATCTGTGAGGCTGGATGGGATGTTAGGATTTTCATCCTTCTATTAGACATCATATCTGCCCCTTTTATCCCATTATCATGGGATATTAATTACTTGAAAGATTGTGTTTCTTTTATTTCCTGGCCCAGGCTGGGGACACTGGGGAGCCCATGGATGCTAGCTGCTAGGCTGCTGTGGCTGTGCTGGGACGTGTGTGGCATGTAGGACAGCATGGGGCAGCAAGTGTGGACAGTGATGCAGGGCGCTCCCTTTCTCTGTGCTGTACTGAAGCAGTGGCTGTTAGGAATCTGCAGCTGGGAGGATTTCACTGACAGTCACTGGCACAAACATTTATTGACCTCCTTCAGGAAGATCAATTCCTGGCACAGGCTCCTCTTCTTCTATGCCTTTTACCCACGCTATCTCTTCAGCCTTGGAATATCCATCTCCTTTTCTGTGCTTATTAAAGTCCTACTTATCCTTTAAAATCCAAGTCGGATGCTGTCAGCTCCTCTTGGCAGATGGAGGGTCCCTCCTTTTGCTCCTCTGGGCACCATATGCTTCTCAAGTGTGGGAGCACCCATACTGTATGTAGCTTCAAAACAAGGGTCTAGTCTGTGCCTGAGCTGTAGAGACTCCTTTGTCTGGAGTGTTCCCCTTCTACCAAATCCCCTTCCACTGGGTTACTTTTTTTTTTAGTCTTTAGCTATAAACTGAGCAATGATTTAATCCAGGAGGCCTTTCTTGATGCCAGATGAATGAGACCTGGCATGAGACTCTCCTCTGTGCTACCCCATCAGAGAGCACTTCTCATCATTTTCACTAATTGTCTGTTCAACTGTCTTTCCTCCCTGCTGGAAACTCAGCTATGGGGAAGAGAGAAAACCTGCTTGTTTTGTTTACTGCTGTATTCTTAGTACCTAATCTCCCTCCAGGCCTGTAGTAAGTGCTCAGTAAATATTGAATGAATGAATAAATGACAGCATATGGATTCAGGTCTCAGTGCTTATTATATAGATAGTGCTTATTATATATATAGATAATAATGCCCCTTATTATCTGTGTGACCTTAGAAAAGCCAATCTCCTAGATCCCTCCCAGCTCTGACATTCTGCTATTAATATTTTGCTACCGCTTTTACCCGCTATCTACAGCTCATGACAGCCCACCCAGCATGAGTCATGCCTCAAGAACTTCAGGCACTTGCTCACTCCAAGGATTTTACATTCTTTGAAGAACCTTTCACTCTTCAAATATTATCTTTCTGATGTGGTCCTTGGCAGCGTCATAGATCTCTCCAGCTCACGCAGGTCGGATCCCTTGATGGGATCAGGCTAGGTCAGCATAGACGCCTTACCTACTCACTCTGTTCCTGGAAGTCTGGGCTTTGTGCATTCCCATAAAGCACCCCAGAAGAGGGTGGGATCTGAACCCGTGATGGGGTTCAGATGCTGTATGTTGGTGCAGCCCAAGGGGAGGGAAAGCTGTGACTCAGTGTTTGTAAAATGTTAGCTTGTGGAGTGAGTAAGACCAGATCAAGGCTGACTGTTTTGGGAAGTGGTGAGTTGGGTTAATTGAAATTGGAGCCCAAAAGCCAAGGTCAATTCCTGCCATGGCAGCTCTCACTTCCTAGCTCTGCCCTATTATCATGTAATTTAATCTCTCTAAACCCCAGTTTCCTTATCTGTGAAATGACTACATTAACACCCAGCCTACTCACCCCCTAGCAAGATATAGAAGTGCTGGAGGGCACATATTTTCATATAGGTGCATATTGAATATATACTATGTGATACAAACTTCCTATCTGTTACTTAATCGAATTCTCAGAACAGCCCTGCATAGTTGACAGTTCAGATAACATTCTGGCCTCAGCTCTGGGTTTCTATAGAGCAGTGTTTCCCCAGTTGTGTGTTGGATCACACCTCTCTGCTGGGCACGCTCTTTCCCGCCTGAGGTTAGGAAATATAGGTTTTGTGGTCAAACTCGTTTGTTTAATCCTACATTGGGACTCACTGATGTACAGTAATTAGGATTTAAAGGGAATAGATCTAGCCACCCCAGAACTCTCAGTCTTATGCTCAGCAGCCTGGAGTTGGGCTCTCCAATGTTTCAGTTGTTAGGGAGGGCAGCCACCCTGCGCAGATGGGACTCCTGAAAGTTGTGATGCCAGGGAAGGGGCATCACCAGTTGGGGTCTTTTTCTCAACTTCAGTGTCATGAAGGATTTCTGCATTTACACTATGTTTTGAAATTGTGGGCGGGGGGGATCTGGCAAGATGGCCAAATAGGAACAGCTCCGGTCTGCAGCTGCCAGTAAGACCAATGTAGAAGGCAGGAGATTTCTGCATTTCCAACTGAGGTACCCAGCACATCTCACTGGAACTGGTTAGACAGTGGGTGCAGCCCATGGAAGGCGAGCTGAAGCAGGGTGGGGCGTCGCCTCACATGGGAAGTGCAAGGGGTCAGGGAATTCCCTCTCCTAGCCAAGGGAAGGTGTGAGGGACTGTGCCACGACAGATGGTGCTATCTGGTGCAGATACTACACTTTTCCCATGGTTTCTGCAACCACAGACAAGGTGCCTCACCTTGTCTCAGGTGCCTACACCACCAGGTGCCTCCCTCAGGTGCCTACACCACCAGGGCCCTGGGTTTCAAGCACAAAACTGGCAGCCAGTTGGGCAGACACTGAGCTAGCTGCAGATGTTTTTCATACCCCAGTGGCACCTGGAATCCCAGTGAGACAGAACCGTTCACTCCCTTGGAAAGGGGGCTGAAGCCAGGGAACCAAGTGGTCTTGCTCAGGGGGTCCCACCTCCATGGAGCCCAGCAAGCTAAGATCCACTGGCTTGAAATTCTCACTGCCAGCACAGCAGTCTGAAGTTGACCTGTGACACTAGAGCTTGGTGGGGATAGAGGCGTCTGCCATCACTGAGGCTTGAGTAGGCGGTTTTCACCTCACAGGGTAAACAAAGACATTGGGAAGTTTGGACTGGGCAGAGCCCCCTGCAGTACTGCAAAACTGCTGTAGCCAGACTGCCTCTCTGGATTCCTCCTTTCTGGGCAGGGCATCTCTGAAAGAAAGGCAGCAGCCCTAGTCAGGGTTTATAGATAAAACTCCCATCTCCCTGGGACAGAGCACCTGGGGGAAGGGATGGCTGTGGGTGCAGCTTCAGCAGACTTGAACATTTCTGCCTGTTGGCTCTGAAGAGAGCAGCGGATCTCCCAGCACAGCGCTCAAACTCTGCTAAGGGACAGACTTCCTCCTCAAGTGGGTCCCTGACCCCTGTGCCTCTTGACTGGGAGACACCTCCCAGCAGGGATCAACAGACACCTCATGCAGGAGAACTTTGGCTAGCATCTGGTGGGTGCCCCTCTGGGATGAAGCTTCCAGAGGAAGGAGCAGGCAGCAATATTTGCTGTTCTGCAGCCTCCGCTGGTGATACCCAGGGAAAGAGGGACTGGAGTGGACCTCTAGCAAACTCCAACAGACCTGCCGAAGAGGGGCCTGACTGTTAGAAGGAAAACTAACAAACAGAAAGCAATAACATCAATATCAGCAAATAGGACGCCCATGCAAAAATCCCATCCAAAGGTCATCAGCATCAAAGATCAAAGGTAGGTAAATCCATGAAGATGAGGGAAAACCAGTGCAAAAATGCTGAAAATTCCAAAAACCAGAACACCTCTTCTCCTGCAAAGGATCACAACTCTTCACCAGCAAGGGAACAAAATTGGATGGAGAAAAGATTTGACAAATTGACAGAAGTAGGCTTCAGGAGGTGGGTAATAATAAACTCCTCCAAGCTAAAGGAGTGTGTTCTGACCCAATGCAAGGAAGCTAAGAACCTTGATAAAAGATTATAGGAACTGCTAACTAGAATAACCAGTTTAGAGAAGAACATAAATGATGTGATCAGGCTGAGAAACACAGCACGAGAACTTTGTGAAGCATACACAATAGCCAAATCAATCAAGTGGAAGAAAGGATATCAGAGATTGAAGATCAACTTAATGAAATAAAGTGTGAAGACAAGATTAGAGAAAAAAGAATGAAAAGGAATGAACAAATCCTCCAAGAAATATGGGACTATGTGAAAAGATCAAACCTACAATTGATTGGTGTACCTGAAAGTGATGGGGAGAATGGAACCAAGTTGGAAAACATACTTCAGGATATTATCCAGGAGAACTTCCCCAACCTAGCAAGACAGGTCAACATTCAAATTCAGGAGATACAGAAAATGCCACTAAGATACTCCTTGAGAAGAACAACCCCAAGACACATAACCATCAGATTCACCAAGGCTGAAATGAAGGAAAAAATGTTAAGGGCAGCCAGAGAGAAAGGTCAGATTACCCACAAAGGGAAGCCCATCAGACTATCAGCAAATCTCTCTGCAGAAGCCCTACAAGCCAGAAGAGAGTGGGGGCCAATATTCAACATTCTTAAAGGAAACAATTTTCAACCCAGAATTTTGTATCCAGCCAATCTAAGCTTAATAAGTGAAGGAGAAATAAAATACCTCAGTATTTGCTTGTCTGTAAAAGATTTTGTCACCACCAGGCCTGCCTTACAAGTGCTCCTGAAGGAAGCACTAAATATGGAAAGGAAAAACTAGTACCAGCCACTGCAAAAGCATACCAAAATATAAAGACCAACGAACATATGATGAAACTGCATCAACTAATGTGCAAAATAACCAGCTAGTGTCATGAAGACAGGATCAAATTCACACATAACAATATTAATATTAAATGTAAATGGGCTAAATGCCCCAATTAAAAGACACAGACTGACAAATTGGATAAAGAGTCAAGACCCTTGGTGTGCTGTATTCAGGAGATGTATCTCACATGCAAAGACAAGCATAGGCTCAAAATAAAGGGATGGAGGAACATTTCCTGAGCAAATGGTAAGAATTCTACCAGAGATACAAAAAGGAGCTAGTACCATTCCTTCTGAAAGTATTCCAAATAATAGAAAAAGAGGGGCTCCTCCCTAATTCATTTTTTGAGGCCAGCATCATCCCGATACCAAATAAATAAATAAATAAATAAATAAATAAATAAATAAATAAATAAAGCAGGGGTTGCAATCCTAATCTCTGACAAAACAGACTTTAAACTAACAAAGATCAAAAAAGACAAATAAGGGCATTACACAATAGTAAAGGGATTAGTACAACAAGAAGAGTTAACCATCCTAAATATATAAGCACCCAATACAGGAGCACCAAGATTCATAAAGCAAGTTCTTAGAGAAGTACAAAGGGACTTAGACTCCCACACAATAACAGTGGGAGACTTTAACACCTCACTGTCAATATTAGGCAGAACAACAAGAGAAAATTAAGGATATTCAGGACTTGACTCAGTTCCGGATCAAGCGGACCTAATAGACATCTACAGAACTCTCCACCCCAAAGCACCAGAGTACACATTCTTCTCAGCACCACATAGCACTTATTCTAACATCGACCACATAATTGGAAGTAAAACACTTCTTGGCAAATGTAGAAGAACAGAAATCATAACAAACAACCTCTCAGACTACAGTGCAGTCAAATTAGAACACAGGATTAAGAAACTCACTCAAAACTGCACAGCTATATGGAAACTGAACAACCTGCTCCTAAATGACTACTGGGTAAATAATGAAATTAACACAGAAATAAATAAGTTATTTGAAACAAATGAAAACAAAGACACAATGTACCAGAATCTCTGGGACACAGCTAAAGCAGTGTTTAGAGGGAAATTTATAGCACTAAATGTCCACAAGAGAAAGCAGGAAAGATCTAAAATCAACATCCTAACATCACAATGAAAAGAACTAGAGAAGCAAGAGCAAACAAATTCAAAAGCTAGCAGAAGACAAGAAAGAACTGAGATCAGAGCAGAACTGAAGGAGATAGAGACACAAAAAACCCTTTAAAAGGTCAATGAATCCAGGAGCTGGTTTTTTGAAAAGATTAACAAAATAGATAGACTGTTAGACTAATAAAGAAGGAAAGAGAGAAGAATCAAAAAGACACAATAAAAAATGGTAAAAGGAATATCACTACTGATCCCACAGAAATATAAACTACCATCAGAGAAAACTATAAATATCTCTACACAAATCAACTAGAAAATCTAGAAGAAATGGATAAATTCCTGGACACATACACCCTCCCAAGACTAAACCAGGAAGAAGTTGAATCCCTGATTAGATCAGTAACAAGTTCTGAAATTGAGGCAGTAAAAAAGTCCAGGTCCAGATGGATTCACAGCCGAGTTCTGCCAGAGGTACAAAGAGGAGCTGGTACCATTCCTTCTGAAACTATTCCAAACAATAGAAAAAGAGAGACTCCTCCTTAACTCATTTTTTGGTACCATTTCCTGATACCAAAACCTGGCAGAGACACAATAAAATTCAAGAAAATTGCAGGCCAATATATCTCATGAAAATCAATGCAAAAATCCTCAATAAAATACTGGCCAACCAAATCCAGCAGCCCATCAACAAGTTTATACACTGCGATCAAGTTGGCTTCATCACTGGGATGCAAGGCTGGTTCAACATATGCAAATCAATAAATGTAATCCATCACATACACAGAACCAATGACAAAAACCACATGATTACCTCAATAGATGCATAAAAGGGTTCCAATAAAATTCAACACCCCTTCATGCTAAAAACACTCAATAAACTAGGTATTGATGGAACATATCTCAAAATAGTAAGAGTGATTTTTGACAAACCCACAGGCAATATCATACTGAATGGGCAAAAGCTGGAAGAATTCCCTTTGAAAACTGGCACAGGACAAGGATGCCCTCTCTCACCACTCCTATTCAACATAGTATTGGAAGTTCCAGCCAGGGGAGTTAGGCAGGAGAAAGAAATAAAGGGTATTTGGATAGGAATAGAGGAAGTCAAATTGTCTCTGTTTGCAGATGACATGATCGTATATTTAGAGAACTCTATTGTCTCAGCCCAAAATCTCCTTAAGCTGATAAGCAACTTCAGCAAAGTCTCAGGATACAAAATCAATGTGCAAAAATCACAAGCATTCCTATACACCAAGAATAGACAGAGAGCCAAATCATGAGTGAACTCCCATTCGCAATTGCTACAAAGAGAATGAAATGCCTAGGAATACAACTTATAAGGAATGTGAAGGACCTCTTCAAGGAGAACTAGAAACCACTGCTCAACGAAATAAAAGATGACACAAACAAATGAAAAAACATTCCATGCTCATGAATAGGAAGAATCAATATCATAGATTCAATGCTATTCCCATCAAGCTATCACTGATTTTCTTCACAGAATTAGAAAAAAAACTACTTTAAATTTCATATGGAACCAAAAAAGAGCCTGTATAGCCAAGACAATCCTAAGCAAAAAGAACAAAGCTGGAGGCATCACACTACCTGACTTCGAACTACACTACAAGGCTACAGTAACCAAAACAGCATGGTACTGGTACCAAAACAGAGATATAGACCAATGGAACAGAATAGAGCCCTCAGAAATGATACCACACATCTACAGCTATCTGATCTTTGACAAACCTGACAATAACAAGCAATGGGGAAAGGATTCCCTATTTAATAAATGCTGCTGGGAAAACTGGCTAGCCATATGTACAAAGCTGAAACTGGATCCCTTCCTTACGCCTTATACGAAAATTAATTCAAAATGGATGAAAGACTTGAACATAAGACTGAAAACCATAAAAACTGTAGAAGAAAACCTAGGCAATACCATTCAGGACATAGGCATGGGCAAAGACTTCATGAATGAAACACCAAAAGCAATGACAACAAAAGCCAAAATTGACAAATGGGATCTAATTAAACTAAAGAACTTCTGTACAGCAAAATAAACTATCATCAGAGTGAACAGTCAACCTATAGAATGGGAGAAACGTTTTGCAATTTATCCATCTGAGAAAGAGCTAATATCCAGAATCTACAAGGAACTTAAACAAATTTACAAGAAACAAACAACCCCATCAAAAAGTGGGCAAAGGATATAAACAGATACTTCTCAAAAAAAGACATTTATACAGCCAACAAATGTATGAAAAAAAAAGCTGATCATCACTGGTCATTAGAGAAATGCAAATCTAAACCACAATGAGTTACCATCTCATGCCAGTTAGAATAGTGCTCATTAAAAAGTCAGGAAACAACAAATGCTGGAGAGGATGTGGAGAAATAGGAACACTTTTACCATGTTGGTGGGAGTATAAATTAGTTCAACCATTGTGGAAAACAGTGTGGCGATTCCTCAAGGATCTAGAACCAGAAATACCATTTGACCCAGCAATCATTATACTATAAAGACACATGCACACATGTGTTTATTGCAGCACTATTCACAATAGCAAAGACTTGGAACCAACCCAAATGCCCATCAATGATAGACTGGATAAAGAAAATGTGGCACATGTACACCATGGAATACTATGCAGCCATAGAAAAGAATGAGTTTATGTCCTTTGCAGGGACATGAATGAAGATGGAAACCATCATTCTCAGCAAACTAACACAGGAACAGAAAAGCAAACACTGCATGTTCTCACTCATAAGTGGGGGTTGAACAATGAGAACACATGGAAACAGGGAGAGGAACATCACACACTGGGGCCTGTCAGGGGGTGGGGTGCTAGGGGAGGGATAGCATTAGGAAAAATACCTAATGTAGATGTTGGGTTGATGGGTGCAGCAAACCACAGTGGCACATGTATACCTATGTAACAAACCTGCACGTTCTGCACATGTATCCCAGAACTTAAAATATATATATTAAAAAAAAGAAAAAAAAAAGGAAATTGGTAAATCTGCCTATCTGATTGGGGTCTTTGTCTCAACTTCAGTGTCATGAAGGATTTCTGTATTTACATTTTGTTGTCAAATTGTCAAATCTGCCAATCTGATTGATAAGGTGCTTTATTTATATTATAAATAAATTGATGACCAAATGAATCACTGATTTATGAGATGATGCTGAGAAATCTAAGTGCCAAGAGGATTGGACTGGGCTTACTGTGTGGCCCATAGTCTTAACAAATTATAAAATGGTTTATTGATGATTCATGGACAGCACCTGTCGCAAGGTTGGAGTGCTGTTCCTGAGGATGTAGTCTGTGTTCTGAACAGTGACCATATACAGTGCAGTTTCTCTCACTGACAGAATACCTCAGTATGGGAATTAAGAGGTAAGGGTGGGAGGCCCATCTGCCTATGACCTAATGCCTCGTCTATGGAAATTTTGCTTTCTATCCTTGTGATTCTGGGCTCAGGTGGAGGTTTTAGTTCCCAGATGTGGCATCATCTCATTTGTCCACACAACAGTTGTTCCATGGGGTAGGAGGCTGAACTACCACAGGGCTATTTCAGGCTCCTTCATGCCCATGACAAACAGGCCAAAAGAGAAGTTCACTTTGCTTTCTAGGGTGATTAATTCTGATTATCAGGGGCGAGCAACATTTCTAATAAAATTGGGAAGGGGTAAGTATATGTCTGGAATTCAGATGCTTTTCTGTGGGGTCTTCTACATTTATAAAAAAATGTTAAGGAATTAAGAAAGAAAAGGAAGGCTACTACATCTTCATGCAGGTAAGACCACTGATGGACTCAGATCCCTCAGGAATAAAAATTTTTGTAAAAATTTGTATAAATTTATGGGGTACAAGTGCAATTTTGTTACATGCATAGATTGGGTAGTGGCAAAGTCAGGGCTTTTAGGGTATCCATCTCCTGAATACCATATGATGCATCCATTAAGTAATCTCTCATCATCCACTCCTCTTCTACCCCCTCAGCCTTCAGTCTCCATTGTTTGTTATCCCACACTCTACATCCATTTGTACACATTATTTAGCTTCCACTTATGGGTGAGAATGTGCAATATTTGTCTTTCTGTGTCTGACTTGTTTCAGTTAAGATAAATACCCTTGGTTCCATTCATGTTGCTGCAAAATACATGATTTTATTCCTTTTAATAGCTGAATAGTATTTCATTGTGTATATACACCACTGTTTCTTTATCCAGTCCTCCATTGATGGACACTTAGGTTGATTCCATATTTTTGCTATTGTGAAAAGTGCTGCGATAAATATATGAGTTCAGGTATCTTTTTGATATAATGATTTCTTCTCTTTTGGGTAGATACCAAGTAATGAGACTGCAGGATTACATGGTAGTTCTATTTTTAGTTCTTTGAGTAATCTCTGTACTGTTCTCCATAGATGTACTAATTTACATTCCTATAAACAATGTATAAGAGTTCTCTTTTCTCTACATCTTTACCATGTGTTACATTTTATCTTTTTAATGACAGCCATCTGAATGGTGTGAGATGAAATCTCGTTGTAGTATGAAGTTGCATTTCTCTGATGATTAGTGATGTTGAGCAATTTTTTCATATGCTTGTTGTCCATTTGTATGTCTTCTTTTAAAAAATGGGTATTCATGTATTTTGCCTACTTTTCTACAGGATCATTTGTGGAGTGTTTGTTGTTATCAAGGTGTTGGTTTGGGTCACCCCGTGAAGTCAAAATCTCTGATCAGTTGACACGCTGGCTGAGAACGGAGAAAACTTGATATTTAAGTGTTTCTATCTACACCACTCTTCCTAACTGGTTTCATGATGTGTTACAGGGCTTCCACCCTGGCGTAGAGGGTGGATGGGCAGCAAGTGCCATTTCCAGCTGTGCTTAGCAGGGTTGGAGCAGCCATAGGAGGCTTCTCCCTAGGCCAGGCTTCTGGGCATCATTCCTAAGCCTTGTCTTGAGCTGGACTTCTGGCCCTCCCAATATCTTTGAAATAAACTTCTCTTCGGCTTAATCAGCCAGGGTCAGCTTCTGGTTCTGTCAGGAAGAAAGTTCCACATAAAGAAATGGAAATAATAATTGTAATAATGATAATAAAAGATAACCTTTGTTGAATGCTTGCCATGTGTCAGGCATCACGTTCTAGGCTAGACACGCATTCATTCATTTCCTCCTGTCAACAGTCCTCCAAGTTCAGGGTGCATTCACTTCTTTGTTTTGCGTTGCTTTTTAGGAGAGGAGGTGACTGAAGCTTATAGCAATTTCAAAATTGTCCAAGTTCATAAATTAGGAATGTCTGTTCATGAAGCTTGACAGGCAGCAGAAAACAAGTCATATAAGGCCTTGCATGCTTGACCAAGGAGTCAAGATGACAAAATGATGTTTTAGACTGTTTATTATGGGAAATTTTAAGACACTCAAAAAAGAGAGAACAATATAATAAACTACCACCAACCCAGTTTCAGCACATCATTAATATACGTAATAGTTATTGCTTTATACAATTAGTTAAGTACACAGGAGATAGCTAGTCCTTCTGAGTTTTCTTGAATGTTGTGAGGTTTAAGAGTTTGGAGTTGGAGTTGGCTGTATATATGAGAGCAGTGTTAATTATAATATTTTTTTGAGACAGGGTCTCACTCTGTTGCCCAGGCTGGAATGCAATGGTGTGATCTCAGCTCGCTGTAACCTCCGCCTCCTGGGTTCAAGTGATCCTCCCGCCTCAACCTCCCGAGTAGCTGGGAGTACAGGCACACACCACTACACTCAGCTAATTGTTGTATTTTTAGTAGAGATAAGGTTTCACCATATTGGCCAGGCTGGTCTCAAACTCCTGGCCTCTAGTGATACACTGGCCTTGGCCTCCCAAGGTGCTGGGATTATTGGTGTGAGCCACTGCTCTTGGCCTAATTATACTTTATTAAATTCTAATTAAACTAAAGAGATTCTTCACAGCAAAGGAAACTATCACCAGAGTGAACAGAATGGGAGAAATTTTTTGCAATCTATCCATCTAACATAGGGTTAATATCCAGAATCTACAAAGAACTTAAACAAATTTACAAGAAAACACAAACAAGCCCATCAAAAAGTGGGTAAAGGATGTGGACACTTCTCAAAAGAAGACATTTATGCAGCCAACAAACATATTTAAAAAAAGCTCATCATCACTGGTCATTAGAGAAATACAAATCAAAATCACAATGAGATACCGTCTCATACCAGTTAGAATGGTGATCATTAAAAAATCAGGAAACGACAGGTGCTGGAGAGGATCTGGAGAAATAGGGAGGTTTTTACACTGTTGGTGGGAGTGTAATTTAGTTCAGCCATTGTGGAAGACAGTGTGGTGATTCCTCAAGGATCTAGAACTAGAAATAACATTTGACCCAGCAATCCCATTACTGGGTATATACCCAAAGTATTATAAATCATTCTAGTATAAAGACACATGCACACATGTGTTTATTGCAGCACTATTCACAATAGCAAAAAGACTTGCAACCAACCCAAATGCCCATCAATGATAGACTGGATAAAGAAAATGTGTCACAGGTACACTGTGGAATACCATGTAGCCATAAAAAAAGGATGAGTTCATGTCCTTTGCAGGGACATGGATGAAGCTGGAAACCATCATTCTCAGCAAACTAACACAAGAACAGAAAACCAAACACTGCATGTTCTCACTCACAAGTGGGAGTTGAACAATGAAAACACATGGACACAGGGAGGGGAACATCACATACCGGGGCCTGTCAGGGGGTTGGGGGCTAGGGGAGGGAGAGCATTAGGAAAAATACCTAATGTAGATGTTGGGTTGATGGGTGCAGCAAACCACCATGGCACGTGTATACCTATGTAACAAACCTGCACGTTCTCACGTTCTGCACATGTATCCCAGAACTCAAAGTATAATAAGTAAATACATATATAAATTTTCAAACTGTATAAAATTTAAAACGTATATCAAAATAGCATTAAAAATTAAAAGTCAAACAATACACTCTGAAATTTATTTGCCACAAGTGTGATATTCAAAAAATATCTTTATATAAAAAGCTTATGCATAGTGATAAGAACATAGTAAAATGTGGGAGAAAAGTGGGTCAAGGGTGTGAATATACAGTTCTCAGAAAAAGAAACAACAGTAACTACCAAACTGAATTGTAATTCAGGCAATAAAATAGAAAAAAAAGCTATGTTTATCTACGAAGTGGAAGATTTAAAGAAGCTGTATTCATATTGTGCTGAAGGGAAAATAATGTAATATAACCCTAATGAAAATTAATTTGACAAAACGTGTTACAGACTTAAAGAAATGTATATCCTTTGATCTAAAAATTTTACCAAGAGAATTTTCTCCTTAAGGAAATTATGAGAGGTGTGGAAAAGATTTCTGTATGAAGAAACTCATTATAGCATGATTTAGAAGAGTAAAAATATTTGGGGGAAAACTCCCAAAGCCTGACAATAAGAGAATGGTTTTATAAACTATGGTGCAACGACAGAATGTTATAGAATTATTTTCTTTGGCAAATGGTGACATATGTAAAGTATGATCTTATTTACGTAAAATTCACCTCTTTCTCTCCAGACAGACACACACACAGAAAAAACACTGGAGAGAAATAAACTGACACACTAACTGTGGTATTCTCTGGATTGTGGGACCATGGTTGTTTTTTATTTTTCTCTCTATTCTTTTCTGTACTTTCTCCTACTTTCCTGAGGAATGTGTATTCACCTTTAGATTCAGAAAAGAAACTTAAAATATTGATTGAAATAATGCTGTCAAGCAAAAAACATAACTTTATTATTATGAACAAGTGAGTAGTGTAAATGGCTGTTATTTATACTAAGAACAATTATTCAGTAGTTAATATGTAATAATATGTCAATATTACTACCATAATTAAAAAGTAATAATTGAGTATTTATTATATGTAAGGATTTAGTTAAACCTTTTTGGTTATAATATCAATTGCTGCCACCTCATGGAATCATAGTAAGGATTACAATCATTCTTGTTGTATAGATGAGAAAACTGAGACCCCTGATGAATAAGCGGCTTGTTCAACATCACAGAGCTTTAACTGGTGGAGCCAGGGCTTGAACTAGGTTTGTTTGACACTGTTTTTCATCACCTGAAGTTCATGGGTGAATTCTCTCCTGGACAGCATAAGCTATCTCCTAGGACAGCGCTTCAAAGTGAGTCTACCTCAGAAGACAACGTGGGTCACAACCTAGGGCCTGCCAGAAGCTCAGCCCAACCCTGTTTCATAGAATCAGTTAGTTGTCAGAGCATCAATTTGAAAAGAGAATTCAGTTTTCCCTAAAGTTGAGGAAAACAGGCTTTCTTCCCTATTTCCTTCAATGCAAACAGGGAAAACACACACAAGAGAGTTCGAGTGCTAGATGCTGACCTTTTTCTAAACAAAGCTTCTGATACCCATTTTCTCTGTCTCCATGCCTGACCCAAACCTCTTTAGATGGATGCTGTTTTCTTCTTCAAAAATATTCATATCTTCAAGCAGGTTACAATCAAGGTCTCCGAGTCTAGGTGCCCTTCTACCTCCATCCAGTGGCTGTGATGCTTCATGAAGTGTTGGTATTTAACTCACGGAGGGCAACCTTATTTTTCAGTTTTTTTTTTTTTTTTTTAAAGACAGAGTCTCGCTCTGTCACCCAGGCTGGATTGCGGTGGCATGATCTCAGCTCACTTCAATCTCCACCTCCTGGGTTCAAGCAATTCTCTGCCTCAGCCTCCCGAGTAGCTGGGATTATAGACACCTGCCACCACGCCCGGCTAATTTTTGTGTTTTTAGTAGAGATGGGGTTTCCCCATCTTGGCCAGTCTGGTCTTGAACTCCTGACCTTGTGTTTCACCTGCCTCGGCCTCCCAAAGTGCTGGGATTACAGGCGTGAGCCACTGCCCCCGGCCTTTTTATAGTTCTTAAGAAAGAGTGGTGTGTGGCCTGGGTCACTTTGGTCTCCAAGACCTGTGATCTCCTACCACACCTTGCATAGTTGTGGTAAGGATTAGTGATAGCATGCCAAAAGCACATTATTCTGTAGACTCCATGAAGGCAGGATAAAGCCAGCCGTGTCCCCGGATGTATCTCCATTTCTTAGCATGGTGCTCTGCATGCAGCAGGTACTCAGCACATCTGTGATGAGTAGGAGTGTGAATGAATAAACATAGCACATTACCAGGGAGAGAGTGGGTACTCAACAAACTCTAGCCATGATACACTATTACCCTGCTGCCCTCTGGCCCTTAGTCTATGCATCTGTATTAACAAGGGCTTGGACTAGTTGGTCTCTAGAGTCCTCTCCAGCTCTGACATTCTATGCCTGAATCCAAATACTCCAAAAGCAACGTGGAGCTCAGGGAGGAAAGATGATCTTCTCAGCATGTGCACAGAATTATTTGGTGTGTTCTCCATGTGAGACAAAGAGCCTGTGTACCTTCCTGAGGCTCATTCCGCCCTTTTCAATACACCATCTGGAGCTCTCCACGCGGCAGTTTGTAACATCTGTGAGAAGTGCTTGGTGCCAGAATGACTCTTGCTGCAAGCATGTCCTTGGAAAGCTCTGGAAATAGGGAGCCTGCCGGGAGTTTGTGTAACATGCTGAGTGGCCAGAGGACTGTGTGCAAAGGGCTCTGATCCCATAGTGGGTCAGCCTGCTATGACCGCTCAGAGTGACTTAACTGATTGTCACATGCAGCTTACAAACTGCTGATGACAGAGAACACTGTGGTAAAAGGGACAGGAAATTCTTCCACTGCTTTCTATACTTTTTGGTGGTTATTCCCATTTTTATTCTAAAAAGGAAGGATATGAGATTGCTGACTCAAATACAAAGAATGTAAAAGATAAATGAGAAAATCAGAATGAAAGGTGTAGGGGACAAAAGATTTCTTTCCCAACCTATTGCAAGGTTTATGACTGATACCTCAATGACAAAGACAGATTAACAAGAGAAAAATAGAACTAATTTGTCTAATATAGTTTTACATGACTGAGGAGCCTTTGGATACAAAGGCCCAAAGATCCAGGGAAAGTTGTGCATTTTTATGGACAGACATAAGGGAAGCTTGATTGAAGGACAGAAGGGTATCATCCAATGGTGCAAAATTGGGGGGAGCTTAGCAAGGCTTATTTGTACAGATTCTTCTTGGCCTCTGGATATAGGGCAGGATACCTCCGGAATGAGGGCCTTGTGACCTACTTTTAGGGGAGGTAGGTCAGGGAATTCTTTTTTTTTAAATTTATTTATTTTTTTATTATTATACTTTAAGTTCTAGGGTACATGTGCATAACGTGCAGGTTTGTTACATATGTATACTTGTGCCATGTTGGTGTGCTGCACCCATCAACTCGTCAGCACCCATCAATTCGTCATTTATATCAGGTATAACTCCCAATGCAATCCCTCCCCCCTCCCCCCTCACCATGATAGGCCCCGATGTGTGATGTTCCCCTTCCCGAGTCCAAGTGATGTCATTGTTCAGTTCCCACCTATGAGTGAGAACATGCGGTGTTTGGTTTTCTGTTCTTGTGATAGTTTGCTAAGAATGATGGTTTCCAGCTGCATCCATGTCCCTACAAAGGATGCAAACTCATCCTTTTTTATGGCTGCATAATATTCCATGGTGTATATGTGCCACATTTTCTTAATCCAGTCTGTCACAGATGGACATTTGGGTTGATTCCAAGACTTTGCTATTGTGAATAGTGCCGCAATAAACATACGTGTGCATGTGTCTTTATAGCAGCATGATTTATAATCCTTTGGGTATATACCCAGTAGTGGGATGGCTGGGTCATATGGTACATCTAGATCTAGATCCTTGAGGAATCACCATACTGTTTTCCATAATGGTTGAACTAGTTTACAATCCCACCAACAGGGTAAAAGTGCTCCTATTTCTCCACATCCTCTCCAGCACCCGTTGCTTCCTGACTTTTTAATGATTGCCATTCTAACTGGTGTGAGATGGTATCTCATTGTGGTTTTGATTTGCATTTCTCTGATGGCCAGTGATGATGAGCATTTTTTCATGTGTCTGTTGGCTGTATGAATGTCTTCTTTTGAGAAATGTCTGTTCATATCCTTTGCCCACTTTTTGATGGGGTTGTTTGTTTTTTTCTTATAAATTTGTTTGAGTTCTTTGTAGATTCCGGATATTAGCCCTTTGTCAGATGAGTAGATTGCAAAAATTTTCTCCCATTCTGTAGGTTGCCTGTTCACTCTGATGGTAGTTTCTTTTGCTGTGCAGAAACTCTTTAGTTTAATCATATCCCATTTGTCAATTTTGGCTTTTGCTGCCGTTGCTTTTGGTGTTTTAGACATGAAGTCCTTGCCCATGCCTATGTCCTGAATGGTACCACCTAGGTTTTCTTCTAGGGTTTTTATGGTATTAGGTCTAACATTTAAGTCTCTAATCCATCTTGAATTAATTTTTGTGTAAGGAGTAAGGAAAGGATCCAGTTTCAGCTTTCTACTTATGGCTAGCCAATTTTCCAGGGAATTCTTTTATGGCCTGCTTCAGGATAGAAAGGCCAGAGAAGGTCAGAGAGACTGTCCCACTTTTGCAGTTTTCTTTTTTTCCTCCAGCTTAAAGTCCTCCGTGTGTCAAGGTGCCATACTTTGGGGTATTATGTTCTGAGCCCTGATAAGGGAAAAGACTTGCTGGGGGTCTCTTCTGCTTGCCTCTCCAGACCCACTCCACCTGCCATCCTGCTGTCTGCCTTGGGGCACTGACCATGTGGCTTATATCTGGAGTTTTATTGGCCTTGGCCATGGGAAGCACCAGCAGGGGATTAGAGGGAGGAGGGGAGTGAGGTCCCGAAGTCACACTGGGCAGGCTGTGTCCTTCCTTAGAGAACACAAATCCTCTCAAGTTGACCTTCTCAGTAAGACTCTCTCTTTCTAGGCAGGTAACTGCTCTGTCTCCTGGGACTAGGGGTGAAACTCCACTGTTATTGGCTCCTGGACACTGCGTTGTCTGTTGTACTTCCCCTATTTCCAGCCCACACCTCTGTAAATAGCCCCATTTTACATAAACCCTTCTTGAATTATCTTAATTTGAGTGTCCCCCCTGTTTCCCGTTAGGACTTGACTGATACACAAGGATAGAAAATACAAGAGGGAACCAGAAATAATGCTCATGGATGAAATACAAATTGTAGTGCCCTGTACATGTGCCAAAGAAAGATGTGTGTGTGTGTGCCATCCATTTGACTTGAGCTTTCTAGTGACCAAAGCAACAGAACCATAGGAGGAGGTCTCCAGTCATCAATTCTTACCACCAGAGTCTAAGGGACATTACTACACAAAACTCTATCACTCCCATTATCTTGTGGGTTAAACCATGTCCCCAAAATGATAAGCTCAAGCCTTAGCCACTAGTACCTATGAATATGATCTTGTTTGGAAACAGGGTCTTTGCAGATGAGACCACCTTAAGATGAACTGATAGCAAAGTGGTGTGGGCCCCTAATCCAATGACTGGTGCCCTTAATGAAGAGAGAAATTTAGACACACAGAAACATACTAGGAGGATGCCATGTGAAGATGGAGGCAGAGGCTAGAGTAATGCCCAACTAGAGGTTAGGAGAGAGGCATGGAACAGTTTCTCTCTCAGAGTCTCTAGAAGGACCAAACTGGCCAACACCTTGATTTTGAACTTCTGGTCTCTATAACTGTGACAGAATACGTTTCTGTTGTTTTGAGCCACCCAGTTTGTGGTACTGGGTTATGACAGCCCTAGAAAGCAAATACACTTTGAAGTGGCCTCAAGACTCCTCATGATTTGACTATGCCTACTTTCTAGCTTCATCCCCCACCACTCACCAGCTTGCCCTGTTTGTCTGGTTCTTATGTATCACTGTGCTATCCCAGAGTCCCCAGCGTTTTGGCTGTGTTCTTATCACAGCCTGGAATGCCTCCTCTGTTTTTCACGCTGATAGATTCAGCTCAGGTGCGGCTTTCCCCAGGAGCCCTTCCCTGGCTCTCCCAGTTGTGTTGGGTCCATCTCCTCTGAACTCCCATATCATTGATAATAGGCACCTGATGCACTTGTTTCTCTCCCTCAACAATAACCTCCTCAAGTGCGAGATTGTGTTCCTCTTTGCATCCCCAGGGTCTAGAACAGTGCCTGGCACATGGTAGATTCCCAATAATATAGATATAAATATCCTCAGCAGGATATTTGTTTGGGGTACCTACTACCAGCTAGGCACTTTTCTAGCCACTTCATATACACTTCATTTGTAGATGAGGAAATTGAAGATTGGATTGGATACTTTCTAAGTTACGTGTCCATAAGTGATGGAACTGGAATTGAAATTAGATCTGACTATAGTCTAGTCTCTCGCATTCCAATCTGCTGCCTTTTTACATTGGACTGATAAAGAAGGGCCAGGTTAGGGAGGGTCTAAATGATCGATTTTTGTCCACAACTCATCTTGAGCAATCAGCTTGCAGCCCTGCATGGATGTTGATCAAATGATTGTGTATTTACGAAATCTCTTTTTGCTTTTGCTCAGCAAGCAGAAATGTTTATTTCTTTAAAAAACACAATTGCTAAGTGGGGCAATATGGATGGGATACTCAGTCCTTTGAAGAGGCTGAGATTTCTATTGGCAGAACATTAAAAATGAGAGATGTTGGTTTTAAGTCTGAATAGCAATGCCATTTTTCCTTGCTGTGTCATACTGTGTCTGTGCAGCTCAGAAATGATTGCACCACCCAGACAACGATTCCTGTCTGTGTTCCAGCCTGCTTTCTAGAGAACGCACATTTCAGGAGTGGACCTGTGAGATGACAAAGCACTGAGAAAGGCAGACAGGGAAACTACCTTTCATGGAGAACTTAGAATTTCCTTTTTATTTAAGCCTTACTATGCTTCAACCTAGTTATTATTATCCCCATTTTGCAAATGGCTAAGCTGAGGCTCAGAGGGGAGAAGAGGCTTACTTCGACAGGAATATATATTCAATGGATATTTGTGAAAGCCTGCTATATAGCAGTCACTAGGGTGAGTGCTGAGAATTTGGTGGTAAACAATAATGACAGCTCCTGTCTCCATTAAAAGTAAAAGGCCAGGCGCAGCGGCTCATGCCTGTAATCCCAGCACTTTGGGAGGCTGAAGTGGGTGAATCATTTGAGGTCATGAGTTTGAGACCAGCCTGGCCAACATGGTGAAACCCTATCTCTACTAAAAATACAAAAATTAGCCAGGCGTGGTGGTATGTGCCTATAATCCCAGCTACTTGGGAGGCTGAGGCAGGAGGATTGCTTAAACCCAGGAGATGGAGGTTGCAGTGAGCCAAGATCATACCACTGCACTCCAGCCTGGGTGATGGAGTGAGACTCTGTCTCAGGAGAAAAAAAAAAAAAAAAAAAAAGGTAATGGCAAAACCCACAATTATTTCTGTGCTAATTCAATAACATCCTTGTGAGGCAGAGAATAATTAAACAGACGAAAATCACATATGTCCAAGCAGTGTGACTTTTTGTTACTAATGGCAGAACTGGGATTCAAACCTGGATGTGCAAA
Organism: Piliocolobus tephrosceles; assembly: GCF_002776525.5. Classification (NCBI taxonomy): domain Eukaryota; kingdom Metazoa; phylum Chordata; class Mammalia; order Primates; family Cercopithecidae; genus Piliocolobus; species Piliocolobus tephrosceles. The sequence goes on along the minus strand of NC_045434.1, from coordinate 166,754,731 downwards.
GCTTCAAACCCCAAATTCTTCCCGTGTCCTTTTGCTTTCTTTTGGTAATGTCCCTGGTTGATAATACTCATTTTTCTGGTGCCTTTTTAGAATATTGTCACTGAAAAACTTATGTTCAACCCAGAGGCCTTAAATAAGTTGATTTGCTTCTACTTAATCATATGAGGTTTCCAGAAGGTCAAAGTTTGGACTCCTAGCTCCACTTCTTACCAAGTGCGTGAGCTTGGGCAAGTGCTATGATACACCTATTTACTCTTAGTCATCTGTACTATGAAGATGATGTGAGGCTCAACAGAGAGGTTGAATGGGAAGGTTCTTTGCAAACATTAAGGAACTCTCCAAATGCTGGAGATTATTAAAAACAAGCAAACAAAAACTTGCCCACCCTCATCAGTGAATAGCTACAACTATTATTCTAAGCAGAGAATTATTCTAAATAGTATAAGAGTGGTGGTAGGTGAGGTTTTTTCTCTTTGAAGAATATATGCCACAGAGGCTTTAAGCAAATTAATAGCTAAAGAAGATTAGAAAGGATAAAAACCGGATTTACAGTCTACATAGTATTTAAGCTAGTTTTCTGGTTTTTCAAACCTCTTTTAGCTATAGTATTTGCTTATAATGTGTTAACTATCAAATTTAGTTTGTTTTTTCATTTACCAAGTAAAGGAAAAAACGCAAGCGTTAGGTATCTCAACCACCAGGTTGAAAGTGGGGAATTCTGTATTTCAAATTCTTGAATCCAAACTTCTCCTTCATTTGCTTTTAGATGAGGGAGTTTTTACTTATAAACCTTTGCTCCCTGACGGTAGCCCCATCCTAAAAATTCTGTATTGTGTTCTTCATGAGGAGTATTAACAGCTAGCATATAGCAAGGCCTTTATTTTTCTGGAGGAGTTATACTTTCTTTACCTCATTTTGTAACAGCCTGCAAGTTAGTCTCTATCTTCCAGAAACCCAGCAAAATCATGCTTTTTTTTCTCTGTGTCTCTGGGGCCTATAGACCACGTAGACGGTCATAGAGTAACAGTTCAGTAGATTATAGCTATTGATAAAATACTACTCATAATACTTTTTATGATGACTACCATTATTATATCATTACATAAATATTTTTGGAATGAATATGTGGAAAACAGGAAGTAGGCCAGAAAAGGTCTGTGAATGGAAAGCAAATTTAAAAAATTGTGTGTTTTCTCAGGCCCTCATTCCTAGCCTGTTGTTTCTTATGTTTCAAGAGTTCCAATACACTCAGCATTCAGGTTATACATAGCAGATTAGAAGTACCAGAATCTTCTCATAAAAGGAAAAAGTGTGCCTGTTTTTAGTCACCAAATCCTGAAAGGTTATCAGTGATCTTTTGCTGCTGAGGGTAGAATTGGAATTCTGGGTTTGAATCATGGCTCTGCCATTTACTCACAGAGTGTGATTTGCGGCAGGGTGTCACTTCTTTTTAGTATTGGTGATAATAATATCCATCCATAGGGTTATTAATAAGGAAAATAGTATTTGTAGAACTCTGTGTTGTACATAGCCCTATCTTCTGCCTGGCTACTATAAATCCCTAAGAATCTGAAGCAATTGGTATTTGTATCCATAATTGGCCAGTGAGAAACACCAGGCCTGCGGGGTGAAGTTGTGCCTCTCCGGCTGTACCCTCAGTTAATAGCAAAGCTGGCATTAGAGCCTGTCTTTCTTCTCCCACCCACCCAGTTCTTGTGTAATTTTTATGACAATCAAATATGATAAAATGTGGTTTTAGAAAGGAGATTTCTCTCCTCCATTTTCAAAGACTCTTCAATTTGCATGATGCCTTTGAGTGAATAAGCATCCCTTCAGTGCCTACTCTATCAGCCCTATGAGGAGGGAAGGTGATGAGTCTGCAAGGTACCTATGTCTAGTGGTACATTAGGGCATTTATAGGAAAAAGAAAATTAAAAAATTCAAATCTATCCGTATAAGTGGCAAGCAGAGGGAGACTTGATAAACATGCAAAAAGGAGAAAGCAGTGTGATGAGTGAGGCAGTATTGGAGTGACACAGCCTGTAGCCAACGAATGCCAGCAGCTACAAGAAGATGGAAGAGGCAAGGAACAAATTTTCTGCTAGAGCCTCTGGAAGAAACATAACTTGCCAAGACCTTGATTTTTGACTCAGTGATACTGATTTTGGATTTCTGGCCTCCAGAACTGTGAGAAAATACATTTTTTGTTGTTTTAAGTCACCACGTGTATGGTCATTTGTTACTGCAGCCACTGGAAACTAATACAAGGACTTAGGGGACAGTGAACTGCTGTTGGCCATGCAGAGGCAGGGCATACATTTGTAGTATCTTGAACTTCCAATTTTACTGGTAGAAATAATGGCAATATTGTCCAAGCAGTCCAGAAAAGTGAGCTGACTAGGGAGCAGCCAACATCTATGGCAGCGTCGAGGAGGTGAACTGAAATCCCAGGGCCACTAGGAAGGAAATGAAAAGATTAGGACTCCTCTAGGACTATGAGGAGAGCCGTGCCCTTGCAGAGGCTGTTGTGAAGCATCCGCACTAGCCACTGGTAGAGACAGTGGCTCCCAGCACAGCAGGGGCTTCCTGGGATTATCAACACGGAGGCAGAGGAACAAAGAAGCATTGGGGGTGAGCGTTTGTCTCATGGCAAGCGCAGGCCCATCTGTAACACTTGCAGCGCCTGGAGCAGGAGTTTAAATGGAACCCATATACCACGTGTCTATTTTAAACATTGTAAGTCAACCTAGTAAGCTATTAAGTAACATATTTTGATAAAATTTAAAAAGTTAAGTTATAGTTTTTAAAGGAGTGAAAGTTGGTAAAGTATAAAAAAAGACTGAATTTAATTATTATTGAATATATCTAAGTGTCCTATTAATAAGCCAATAATGTTTGAATAAATGGTAAAAACTGAAATTCACATAATTCATTTATTTTTATAAAATTAATTTATAAAATTAATTTTTCTTGCCTCCATTGCTGCAAAATTAACAATTATGTTGCTATAATCAATATTTGACAAAACTCATGGTCTATTGGTAGTAATATCTTCTGAATCTTATATTTTACCTACAAGAAATTGAATTGGAAAAATTTTGACTTCTGGTTCTAGCCTTGTGGTCTAACTTGGTCCCAATTCATTTTCCCTCTGTAATAACCAGAAAAGTGGAAAAATAAATGAAAACAAAAGTTAGAGGAAGAAAACAAATGAGTCCAATGATCACTCTGAGTTCAGCACAGAGGCAGTCTTTCGGGCTGTGGTACAGGGAGGTACAGGGAGGGAGATGTCAATTAGATCATGGCAGTCTCACTGAGTTGAGGAATTTGAGATCAGGATTTAGGTAGGCGGACTTTGCTGGAATTTGGAGACCAGAATACCGGAGACGAGAGAACTACACAGAGAAAAACTTCACATATCTGCACAGGATTCCTCTTCGGTTTGCTGCTGGATATTAAGTTGCACACGCATAGTATGAAACTCTATGAAGCCAAGGAAAGAGTACCTGGGGAGTTGTAAGCAGAATAATTCCCAAAGCTCACACAGTACTGGGAGATGTTTGCATTCTAATCAGCCAGAGTGAAGAGAACCAAGGCATTTAGTAAATACCAGAAGGGTCATGCTTTATTAGAAGTACTAAATTGGCCCTTAATTAAAAGCTACTCTATGAAGCATAAAACCAGTTTTGAAAGTATCAAGCTAATTCACAATTATGCTGCCAGAACAAAGTCTAACACTCTTTAAAGGAAGCAAACAAAATCCAGTGCACAACAATGTTCAGGATCCAACTAGAAATTACTAGACACATTAAAAAGTAGAGAAATAAAACTTTTTTTAAAACAAGAAAAATCAGCCAATTGAAACAAACCCAGAAATGACAGATAATAAAAGGAGCAGACAATAACTTTAAAATAATTATAAATATGTTCAAATATTTAATGGAGAACATGGACACAATAAATATTGAAATGGAAGATATAAAAAAGTGAAATAGAAAACTTTCCTAGATAAAAAATTTAATTGTAAACAAAGAGTTCACATTTAATAGTATTAAAACACATTAGACATTATAGAAGATAAGTTCAGTAGAGCAATATACTATCTGCATTAGTCCGCTTGGGCAGCAATAACAAAATACCACAAACATGGTGGCTTCAACAACAGAAATGTATTTTCTCACGGTGTGGAGGCAAAGAGACCAGATCAGGGTGCCATCCATGTTGGTTTCTGGCAGATGTCTTTTCCTGGCTTTTAGATGGCCCTTTTCTTACCGTGTTGTCACATGGCCTCTTCTCCGTGCACAGAGAAAGCTCTGATGCCTCTCTTCTTTATGTTTGGTTTTTTTTAGATGGAAGTCTTGCTCTGTCACCCAGTCTGGAATGCAGCGGCGCCATCGCGGCTCACTGCAACCTCTGCCTCCCAGGTTCAAGTGATTCTCCTGTCTCAGACTCCTGAGTAGCTGCCACTACAGGCACATACCACCATGCCCATCTAATTTTTGTATTTTTAGTACAGGGTTTCACCATACTGGTTAGGCTGGTCTTGAACTCCTGATCTCAGGTGATTCACCTGCCTTGGCCTCCCAAAGTGCTGGGATTACAGGCATGAGCCACCGTGCCCAGCCGGTGTCTCTCTTCTTATAAGGACATCACTTCTCTTGGATTAGGACCTCACCCTTATTACCTCAATTAACCTTAATTTCTTCCCTAAAGGTCCTATCTCCAAGAAAAGAAAAATGTGACTGTTAGTCACATTGGGGTTAGGGTTTCAACATATGTTTTTTGGGGAACACAACTCAGTTTACAACACCATCTAAACAGAAGCACAGAGAGAAAAAAATAAAAGGAAAGCACAAAGCTTCAGTGACACCTGGGATAAAATAAGCAGTCTAATATCTGTAATTGAAGTCCCAGGAAAGGTATGGGAAAAGAACAGAAAGAATATTAGAAGAAATAATGGCTGAAAAGTTTTCTAAATATGAGAACAAGCTATAAATTTTTAAACCCCTGAAACTCAATGAATTCTAAGCAAGACACACATCCACACCCACACCTACCCACCCACACACACATACACACACTGCTAAAACATGTTATAATCAAATCACTGCAATTCAGTCATCCAGCAATAAAGAGAAAATCCCAAAAGCAGCAAAAAGGGGAAAATCATATTATGTAAAGACAGTAATAATTTTTATAAGCAAGATTAACTGATGAATGATAAAATGTTGAAGTTTAAAGGACAGGATATGAGTTCCATTTCAAAGTATTATCCCCAAAATAAGTACTTACTAATCTAAAGGAAAAAATAGAAACCTTATGGTAGTGAAACATGAATGACCCCACCTTAACAAAGAAATTAAGGTTAACCCCCAATAAGGCGTATCAACATCATGCATTGCCTGCTATGAATGCTGAGAAGGGCATATTACATCTGAGGTTTTCTTTCTCATACTGCATAACTTCAGTCCATTTATAAAAGAACACTATAAAAACCCCAAATGATGGCTATTCTATAAAATCATTGACCAATACTTTTTAAAGCCTCAAAGTCATGATTAATGAAAGACAAGGAAAGGCTGAGAAACTGTCACAGATTGGATGAGTCTCTAAAGATATAAAACGAAATGCAATGTGGCAGCTTAGATTAGATTCCGGAATGTACAAAGAGCATTAGTGCAAAATTCTGGTGAATCCAAATAACTCTGATGTTTATCTGATAAATAGTATTATACCAAGTTTTACAAAATTGGATAATTGTACTAAGGTTATGTGAGATATTAACCCCAGGAGAGGCTGGGTGAAGGATATATGTGAACTCTGTGTGCTATTTTTTGCAATCATTCTGTAAACCTAAAATTATCACAAAATAAAAAGTTAAAAATAAATTTCCCAACAAATCAAAAATAAATTTCCCAAACAAAACATCATAATACTCAGATGGCTTCACTGGTGAATTCTACAAAACCTTCCAGAAAGAAATAATACCAATCTTACACAAAACCTTTGTAGAAGAAAAGGGAATACTCCCTCACTCATTTTTATGAGTCTAAGATTACCCTGATTTAAAAAGCAGACATAGATATTAAAAGAAAAGAAAATCCAAGAATAATATCCCTCAGAAATACAGATGCAAAATGCTAGCAGAACATTAGCAAATAATATCAAGCAATATCCTGTATTTATCTCAGTAATATAATTTTGGTTTGACATCTGAAATTCAGTTATATAACAAAATGATATTAATAGAATAAAGGAGAAAACAGCATGATCATCTCCACAGCTAGAGAAAAAGTATTTGATAACATTAAACAGTAATTTATGATAACATTTATCAGTAAACTAAGGATAGAAGGAAGCTTCCCTAACCTAATTTACAATAAAACCTACAATTGATCTCAGACTTAATGCTGAGAATAAATATTTTTTCTCCACATTTAAGGATGTCCATTTTCACCAGTTCTACTCAGTAATAACTAGAGATCCTAGATAGTCAATAAAACAAGGGGAAAAAGGTACTTGGAAAAGAAGTAAAATTATCTTTATTTGCTGATGACATGATCATATATGTAGAGAATCCCAAGGAAACTATAAAACACTGCTAGAACTAGGTGAATTTAGCAAGGCCATTGGATACAACTTCAATATAACCAAAGTCAATTGTACTTCTATTTATAGCAAGGAACAATTGGAAAATAAAATTAACACAATGTAAAGTAGTATCAAAAAACATAAAATAGAGTAAATTTATTAAAATATATGAAAATTACAAAACACTAATGAGATAAATTAAGACTTAAATTAGTGACATGGTATGCCATACTCAAGAATCAGAAGATGATATTTTAAAGATGTCATTTATCTCCCAAATTGATCTACAGATACAATGAAATCACCCCCAAAAAATATCAGGAAGCTTTTTGTAGAATCTGACAAATGACTCTAAAATTTACATGTAAACACAAAGGACCTAAATTGGCCAAAACATTTTTGACAAAGGATACAGTTGGATGATTTACAGAACCTGATGTCAAGATATACTATAAAATTGCAGTGATATGGCTTGGATCTGTGTACTCACCAAATCTCATGTCGAATTTGTGAGCCACATTGTTGGAAGTGGGGCCTGGTCAGAGGCGATTGGATCATAGGTATAGTTTCTCATGAATGTGTTGGCACCATCCTTTTGGTGCTACTCTTGTGAGTGCTGAAGAGATCTGGTTGTTGAAAAGTGTGCAGCACCTACGCCTCCCCACCCTAGGTACTCCTGCCATGTAAGGTGCCTGCTCTGGCTTTGCCTTTCCCCATAAGTAAAAGCTCCTTGAGGACGTCCCAGAGACAGATGCTGCCATGCTTGCTGTACAGCCTGTGGAACACTAAGCCAACTAAACCTTCTTTCTTATAAATTACCTAGTCTCAGGCATTTCTTTATAGCAGTGAGAGAATAAACTAATACATGCAGTAATCAAGACAGAGTGCTATTGGTATAGAGGCAGAAATTTAGATTAATGAAACAATAGAGTCCAGTGGAGACCAAAAAATATAGGGTCAGTTGCTTTTTGAACAAAGTGCCAAGGTAATCCAATGGGGAAAGGATTGAATTTACAATAAATGGTGCTGGAACTGGGTATCCATTTGAAAAAAATATGAATCTTGACTCTTACCCCATGTCACATAAAAATTAACTGGAAATTGGTCATAGGTCTAAATGTAAAAGCTAAAACTATAAAACATTATGATTTTGGAAATAAAATTTCTTAGGACATAGAATCATGAATCACAAAAGAAAATAGCTGATACATGTAATTTCATCAAAAGTAAAAATTTCTGCTCTTCAAAGTAAAATGTTAAGAAAATGAAAACCCAGGCCATAGTTGAGAGAAAGTATTCATAATAGATATACCTTTTAAAGACTAGTAACACGAGTATAAAAAGAGCTTTACTTGATGTTCTTGTGATACTGAAAAAAATAAAGAGCTTCAACAATCAGTCGGTGAAACAGTCCAGTGAAAAACAGGAAAGAGATTTGAATAGTTACTACACAAATGAAGATAAACAATGGGCCAGTCAGCACATGAAAATATGTCCTACATTATTAGTCAGAAAGAAAATAGATATTAAAATCACAGTGCAATTCCATTAAACACCAGCAAGAATGGCTAGAATTAAAAAGACTGACCATACTAAGACTTGGTCAATGTGGAACAACTAAAAATCTCCTAGACTGCCCGTGGGAATGGAAAATATTACAAAGAATTTGGCAGTTTCTTAAAGGGTTGATAACATACTGTTATGGCTCCAATGACTGGAGAAACACCAGGGTCCTTTGTCTTGTGCCTATCAGATAGATGACATGGACACATGTGGAGTGGTTTTAAGGAGTGGGAAGTTTAATAGGCAAGAAAGAAGAGGGAGGGGGGCTCAAAATAGAGAGAAACCCCAGGGATGAGGTGGAGAGCAGTTGGTTATATTGGGAGGCTGGAGGAGGCAGTGTCTGATTTGCATAGGACCCAGGGGATTGGATTGATCAGGTATGTCATTCAAGTAGCTTGGCAAAAACACCGGCCCTCCCACCCTAGCCTTTTAATATGCAAATACAGGTCACCATGATGTCCTGTATACGTGGTGTTATCTGGAGGTGGCCATGATACCTGCACACATGGGGACAAGGAGAAGAGGGCTCAAACTGCCATGTTGAGTGGACCTAATTTCTAATCACCAGCATTTGCATATCAATGCTTGCCAGCCTGGCTTTTCAAGCTACTTTTTGGTTAGAAAAGAGATGTTTTGGGAGTTGTTTTTATTAAAAGAAAAAGCCTTACCAAGGACTTCTTCCCTCTCTGTCTGTCTAAAATGATTTCTTAATCACTCCTGTAATAATACTAATGATACAACACAGCTATTTTACTCCTAGGCATTTATCCAAAAGGAATGAACACATATATACACAGGGACAAATGTCCATTGCATATTTATTCACAGTAGTCCCAAACTGGATACAACTTAAATTTTCATCAGCAGGTGAATAGATAAACAAATTGTGGTATATCCATGTAAATGGAATAGTATTCAGCAACAAAAAGGAACAAATTACTGTTGCATGCAGCAACACAGCTAAATCTCAAAAACTGAGTGAAAGAAGAAAGACTGAGTGAAAGAAGCCAGGTACCAAAGAGTACATATTATGCGAATCCACTGAACATGGAATTCTAGAGCAGGCATAATGGTCATAGTGATATAAAGCAGATCAGTGGTTGCCTAGGTCCAGGAATAGGTGGTGGGAGGTAGAACTGACAGCAAAGGCACATTGGGGAATTTTCTGGGGTAATGGAAATGTTTATATGTTAATTGTGGTGGTGGTTACACTGGTGTGTATCTTTGTCACAACTCATCTATACACTTAAAACAGATACATTTTAGAGTAAGTTATACCCTGATAAAATCGATGTAAAAATTGAAATAAGTTAAATCTAATTACTTGAATGCATATGTTTGGCATTCCTATCTTGCATTGGAGAGAGCTGACAGGTAAAATACGGTATGTGTTTCATCAAAATCTTACAACTTTGAATTGCTCCAAAGAATGATATTGGTATTAGCACAACTGAGGCCAAGTCTTGTAATAACAAATTAATTAATGTGTACCATGCATACCATAGGAATACTTCTGAATTCTGGTTGTATATCATTTCCTTTACCCGCAACGTTAGCATCTTTTTCATAGGCTTACCCTCAACAAATCAATGACTAAAACCAAAGTTGATTTTTTCAGTTCTTCAATGAAGTCACAGTCTGTTCTTTTTATGAGCTATGATACAAATATAACACACATTAATTTCAATGTGTTTTCTGGTTGTTTAACATGACTTTTTTTTTTTTTTTTTTTTTTTGAGACAAAGTCTGTCTCTGTTGCCCAAGGCTGGAGTGCAGTGGAGTGATCTCTGCTCATTGCAACCTCTGCCTCCCAAGTTCAAGTGATTCTCCTGCCTCAGCTTCCTGAGTGGCTGGGGTTACAGGCACCTGCCACCACACCTGGCTAATTTTTGTATGTTTAGTAGAGATGGGGTTTCACCTTGTTGGTCAGGCTGGTCTTGGAACTCCTGACCTTAAGGGATCTGCCTGCCTCAGCCTCCCAAAGCACTTGGATTACAAGTGTGAGCCACCACACCCAGCCTAACATGACTTTTAAACCTGTTACAAACTGGTTGAGCTGAGCGACAATTATTGAATATTATGATATTAATATCATTTAATATTGTTTTAAAAAATTTAATGTTTTCTCTCTTTATTCACAATTAATACACTCATTTTGAAATCTTCATCCTAGAGAATAATTATTTATCTTATTACTTTAAAAGTCAAATTTGCGAGAAAAGAGAGAAGAATCAAATAGATGCAATAAAAAATGATAAAGGGGATATTATCACTGATCCCACAGAAATACAAACCACCATCAGAGAATACTATAAACACCTCTATGCAAATAAACTAAAAATCTAGAAGAGTTTCTAGAAATCTAGAAAATCTAGAAGAAATGGATAATTTCCTGGACACTTACACTCTCCCAAGACTAAACCAGGAAGAAGTTGAATCACTGAATAGACAAATAACAGGCTCTGAAATTGAGGCAATAATTAACAACCTACCAACCAAAAAAAGTCCAGGACCAGACGGAATCACAGCTGAATTCTACCAGAGGTACAAAGAGGAGCTGGTACCATTCCTTCTGAAACTATTCCAATCAATAGAAAAAGAGGGAATCCTCCCTAACTCATTTTATGAGGCCAGCATCATCCTGATATCAAAGTCTGGCAGAGACACAACAAAAAAAGAGAATTTTAGACCAATATTCCTGATGAATATTGATGCAAAAATCCTTGATAAAATACTGGCAAACTGGATCCAGCAGCACATCAAAAAGCTTATCCACCGTGATCAAGTGGGCTCCATCCCTGGGATGCAAGGCTGGTTCAACATATGCATATCAATAAATATAACCCAGCATATAAACAGAACCAAAGACAAAAACCACATGATTATCTCAATAGATGCAGAAAAGGCCTTTGACAAAATTCAACAGCGCTTCATGCTAAAAACTCTCAATTAACTAGGTATTGTTGGGACATATTTCAACATAATAAGAGCTATTTATGACAAACCCACAGCCAATATCATACTGAATGGGCAAAAACTGGAAGCATTCCCTTTGAAAACTGGCACAAGACAGGGATGCCATCTCTCACCATTCCTATTCAACATAGTGTTGGAAGTTCTGGCAGGGCAATGAGGCAGGAGAAAGAAATAAAGGGTATTCAATTAGGAAAAGGGGAAGTAAAATTGTACCTGTTTGCAGATGACATGATTGCATTTTTAGAAAACCCCATCATCTCAGCCCAAAATCTCCTTAAGCTGATAAGCAACTTCAGCAAAGTCTCAGGATGCAAAATAAATGTGCAAAAATCACAAGCATTCCTATACACCAATAACAGACAAACAGAGAGCAAAATCATGAGTGAACTCCCATTCACAATTGCTTCAAAGATAATAAAATACCTAGGAATCCAACTTACAATGGATGTGAAGGACCTCTTCAAGGAGAACTACAAACCACTGCTCAGTGAAATAAAAGAGGACACAAACAAATGGAAGACCATTCCATGTTCAAGGATAGGAAGAATCAATATCATGAAAATGGCCATACTGCCCAAGGTAATTAATAGATTCAATGCCAACCCCATAAGCTACCAATGACGTTCTTCACAGAATTGGAAAAAAAAACTATTTTAAAGTTCATATGGAACCAAAAAAGAGCCCATATTGCCAAGACAATCCTAAGCCAAAAGAACAAAGCTGGAGGCATCATGTTACCTGACTTCAAACTATACTACAAGGCTACAGTAACCAAAACAGCATGGTACTGGTACCAAAACAGAGATATAGACCAATGGAACAGAATAGAGCCCTCAGAAATGATACCACACATCTACAGCTATCTGATCTTTGACAAACCTGACAATAACAAGCAATGGGGAAAGGATTCCCTATTTAATAAATGCTGCTGGGAAAACTGGCTAGCCATATGTACAAAGCTGAAACTGGATCCCTTCCTTACGCCTTATACGAAAATTAATTCAAGATGGATTAAAGACTTACATGTTAGACCTAAAACCATAAAAACCCTAGAAGAAAACCTAGGCAATACCAGTCAGGCCATAGGCATGGGCAAGGACTTCATGACTAAAACACCAAAAGCAATGGCAACAAAAGCCAAAATTGACAAATGGGATCTAATTAAACTAAAGAGCTTCTGCACAGCAAAAGAAACTACCATCAGAGTGAACAGATAACCTACAGAATGGGAAAAAATTTTTACAAACTACTCATCTGACAAAGGGCTAATATCCAGAGTCTACAGAAACTTAAACAAATCTACAAGAAAAAAATCAAACAACCCTATCAAAAAGTAGGCAAACGATATGAAAAGACACTTCTCAAAAGAAGATATTTATGCAGGCAACAGACACATGAAAAAATGCTCATCATCACTGGCCATTGGAGAAATGCAAATCAAAACCACAATGAGATACCATCTCATACCAGTTAGAATGGTGATCATTAAAAAGTCAGGAAGCAACAGGTGCTGGAGAGGATTTGGATAAATTGGAACACTTTTACACTGTTGGTGGGACTGTAAACTAGTTCAGCCATTGTGGAAGACAATGTGGCAATTCCTCAAGGATCTAGAACTAGAAACACCATTTGCCCCAGCCATCCCATTACTGGGTATATACCCAAATACCAAAGGATTATAAATCATGCTGCTGTAAAGACACATGCACGTGTATGTTTATTGCGGCACTACTCACAACAGCAAAGACTTGGAACCAACCTAGATGTCCATTAATGATAGACTGGATTAAGAAAATGTGGCACATATATACCATGGAATACTATGCAGCCATAAAAGAGGATGAGTTCATGTCCTTTGTAGGGACATGGATGAAGCTGGAAACCATCACTCTGAGCAAACTATAGCAAGGATGGAAAACCAAACACCACATGTTCTCACTCATAGGTGGGAATTGAACAATGAGAACACTTGGACACAGGGTGGGGAACATTATACACCGGGGCCTGTCATGGCACTTGAACTCGGTTACCATTTATTCAAGGGGATCTAAGAAAAGAGGAAGAGAAGCTTCTTCTGGAGTCTGAATGAGCTGCCATCTAACTTTGAATCAGAGAAATTCCATTCTTAATTTTCAACCGGTTTTATGTATTAGATGTCTGCCTATGATTTTGTTAGGAAAAAAATGATTTTGCTTAGCAAAAAGGTGAAAGAAGTGATTTGGTCCAATTACCACCCCATCACCCCAGCCTCCCTTTCATAGTTGGAAACTCTGGAGCCTGGAGGACAGTGAGCTGGCCAAGTTGATGCATGAGCAAGTGAGCTACAAGGCTCACATGGGAAACCAGGCACCCAGACTCCCTGAGCAGTGCGCTTTTCCCTGCCCCATGAAGCCAATCAAAGATGTAATAAACAGTTTATTACCATGTTGATCTTAGAAAATATTTTTATGATCTGTTCAGCCTCTTCCCAGAGTTGGCCTGGCCCTTGCTGGGCTAGAAGACATTCTGTTCCTGATGAGCCCTTAAGGTTTTGAAGGCCATTGCCGAAATTGGAGATCTCACGCTTGTGCATGCTCTTGGCTGACTTACCATTTTTCCGTTACATGTAGAGTGTGTGGTGAAAAAACAGCAGGCACTGAGTTGAGCTCTCTCCTGCTCCTTCTCTGTCCATCTGTGTATCTCGTTCTCTCTATCTTCACATTAATTCAAAAATATGTCAGTACCTACCTACGGTGAGCCAGTTACCACAGTCTAGCGGCTCAGCAATGTGGGCTGCCTTTGTCTCTTTCTCTTTAGTCCATTTCTCTGTCTTTGCTTCCCTGTTTCTCATTGTGTCTCTTATCTACTTACATATGTGTACTTGTATGTATTTTTTCTTTTTTTTATCTATGTGTCTGTTCTCTCTTCTCCATCTTTCTTTTTCTGTATCTCTTCATCTCTTTCTCTAGCTGTGTCGTCTCTTATCTCTCACTGTATTTGCTCTTTCTTGTTTCTTTTTAACTTCTCTCATGTTTTCATCTAGCTTTTGCTTTTCTCTTTGTTTCTCTTCTGTCTCTTTCCTGTCTCTGTGTTGCTGTGTCTATCCCCCTTTCTCTCTGACTCTCCTTACATCATATTTATGCATTTTTGTACAAAGTGAGGGTGTGCAAAGGCCTCTTGAGCTTCTATTCTTCACCCACATCTCTGGGAAGGACAGTGAGGCCATGCCATTTGTTAGACAGATTTCATAGTATTTTCCTCGGATGATGATTTGGTGAGGTAAACACATTTTGGTCCCACTGAGAAGAAGCTAGGGATCTCACTGGGCTTACGGATTAGACAAGCAGGGGCCAGATTTTTTTCAGGTTGTAAAGAGATTTGCCCTAGTTTTAATATAAGTGAAATGGTCTTTTTGGGGTGGACATTGTAAAGGAATCTTGATGGAGGTTGGAGCTCATAAAACCTGTTTGCTTTTATATTCCTCAGGGTAGAAGTCAGATGGATAAAACAGACATTGAGCGCCTACCATAGATCAGGGTATCTGGTTAGAGCCAGAGAAATAGAGGTAACTGACAGTCTTTCAGGAACACACAGTCTAGTAGTGAGAGCTTCCTGGGTAAGAGAGAGGATTGTTTACTTGTCTAAGTGTTACAAAAAAGAGAAGTATACTGTACTATGAGAGTAGTTATTAGGCCTATGATAATCAAGTATGGTGATACTTGATATGGGCCTTGAAGCACAATACAAGTTTTCCAGGTAGAAAAGCGTGAAGAACTTTCTTTGTGAAGGAAATAGCACAGGAGCATAAAGCAGTCTGGGATTATTGAGAACGTATCGTGTAAGGGGATAAGGTTGGAAAGTTATGTTGGGGCCCAAACCTGAGGGCTTTGAGTGCTAGGTTGAGAAATTTGGCCTTTTTTTTTTTTTTTTCCTCTTTCTGATGGCTGTGTGGGATTGTGTAAGAGTTTTAAGTAACGTTGTGGCAGAGTTAGTGTGGAAGATGGAAGGGAGGTGTTCAGACTAGAGACCTAGAGACCAGGGAGGAGATAGAGGCAGTATTTCAGGTAAGGAAGGATTGGCACACAGTAATAATATTCCTCTTTCTTAGGTCATGCATTTCCTTAACATTTGGTCCTGCTCTGTGCTTACATTGGGGTTTATATTCATTTAACAAAATTCAGTGAGCCTCTACTACGTATGGGGCACTTGTGAGGTACCAAGGATATGGAGATGAATAAGACATGGTTGAGTTAGAGGCCTCAATGAGCTTAAATTGAGGGGAGATACAGATAGATTGAAAGGCAATTTCTACACAATCCTTTATGTACTAGCACAGAAGACATAACAGGGGAATGTGGGGGCTTATAAGAGGTACTTAACCCAGTATAAAATGGGACCAATCAGGGTGGGCTTCCTGGAGGAAGAGAAGCCTGAGTTGACTTTGAAAGGCAGGCCAGAGTTACCTAAAGCCATAGTTTCCAAAGTGTGGCCTCTAGACCATTAGCACCAGCATCACCTGGGAAATTGCGAGAAATGTAAATTCTTGGGATCCACTCCAGACCTAGTGAATCAGAAACTCTGGGTATTGGGACCAGCAATCTATGTTTAACCAGTTTTTCCATGTACCCTTAAGTTTCAGAGCCTCTGATTCAAACAAGGAGGGAGGAGGTTGCTCCAGGCCAAAGGAACAGGTATGCAAAGGTGTGGAAGTGCAGGTGGCCAGATGGGAGCATGTTCGGTGGCTGCCGTGGAGGCTCATTGAGTGGATGTGCCACAGGCAGAGCCTGGGAGTCTGGCTGGGACAGAGCGTGAGGGCCCTAAATGTCAGGAAAGAAATGTGGATTTTATCCTGTAGGGAATGTGAAGTCACAGAAGGGTTTTGTAAAGGAGATTGCATGCTCCTGGGAAGAACGGAAATCATCCCGTTCATTCAAGGACTGTGCTCTGGATCAAGGAAGGCAAACAGACTTGTTTCTTGCGCCAACTCTGACCCATTGGTAACAGCTGCCCAACTGCTGTGTTGAAAAGGATCCTGAAGTTAAGTCAGATCTAGAAGAAACAGGTTTGTGACTAATTAGCCAAGTTTGCCAAGGACATGGGAGGTAGGGAGATGAGGGGTGTGGTGGCTCATGAGCTATATATTATATTTGAGTTGTTCCTGCCAGATAATTAAAACAAAAACAAAAACACATGTTCTCCGGTGCTTATTTGTATTCAGGAAACCCAGCCTTGCTTTTAGTCAATACCAGCTAGAGTCAATTCTAAATTATACAAAATGGAGTTATTTGAAGGACATGGAGTCCTCTCCTCATCACAGCTCCTACAGTGTAAACCTCTCCAATCACTTGGGACAATGACTGACATTCTCACTTTCTTTAGGGTAGGGCAACTAAGGCCCTGGCAGATGAAGATGCTACGAAAGCAGAGGAATCAACTCATCATTAGGACATCATGAGTCAAAGGCATCAGCCACACTCAAGGCCCAGCTCTTAGGAGGGGAAGAGCATACACAGCTCAGTAAGAAATTGCAATAGTGGAAACTATTGGATAGAAAACTATCTTTTCTATCTCAGTAGCCCTTGTGGCCCAGGGGACTGAATGGGTACCAGCTGAGAGGCCTGGAGCACAGCCCAAAGTAGCCCTCCTCCGGTGCAAAGTGGATTGGAAGGCTTGCATTTTATCCCTAAAATTCACGCACTCTTAAAATTCCATTCCATAATATGCCACAGCTGGGTTTATTTTCATGTGGCTATTCTTGACATTAAATAGTATTTAAATGGCTTATCAGTATGTGAAAAGGATGCCCCAGGTAGATGCCCAGTGTTTATCTTTTTTTTTTTTTTTTTTTTTTGAGACGGAGTCTCGCTGTGTCACCCAGGCTGGAGTGCAGTGGCCGGATCTCAGCTCACTGCAAGCTCCGCCTCCCAGGTTCACGCCATTCTCCTGCCTCAGCCTCCGAGTAGCTGGGACTACAGGCGCCCGCCACAACATCTGGCTAATTTTTTGTATTTTTAGTAGAGACGGGATTTCACTATGTTAGCCAGGATGGTCTTGATCTCCTGACCTCGTGATGCACCCGCCTCGGCCTCCCAAAGTGCTGGGATTACAGGCTTGAGCCACCGCGCCCGGCCCAGTGTTTATCTTGTACCTTTGCACAGGCACTCCCCAAGGACAACACTGCATACTAGAGGATTTGTGTGCTCCAGGTGGGGAGGAATGACCATGGGCACTGAGCAAGCGGAGCTCACTCAACCCGCCTTTGAACTGGTAGTCCATTACCTCCTAGCTGTGTGACTTTGGGTAAATTACCTCATCTCTCTGAGTTTGGTTTCCTTACACGTAAATGGGAGAAAATAGAGAATGGAAGAGACAAAATTAACAGAAGTGTGAAACAGAGCATGGCACATGTTAGACCCTCAATACATTTTAGTTCAACCCTCCCGGTCAAGGAATCCGAGTCACGTTTACCACAGTAGGAACAGATTAGTCCTAACACAGAATGGGGCCTGGGGAGAAGGGGACTGATGAAATGTAAATTTGGAGTTTTGGATAATCTCTGCTATTCCTCCTCACTGTGAATCTCTGGGATAGTGCTGTGAGAACACGAAAAAAGGAGGAATTGTGGATGGTTCCATGACGATGGCATTGGAGCTGGACCTCACAGGGCAGGTAGATTTTTTAACAGATTTCTGACTGGATCACAAACTGTGAAAAATGAAACCTTAAGACTGGACAGGCAGATTCAGGTCAGATCCTGGAGGGCCTAGTCTGCATTAAGAAGTGTAGTTTTTATTCAGTTTGCCATAGGGAGCCATTGAGGACTTCTGAGTAAGAGCAAGGGAGTGACATGATGAGAACTGTGCTTGAGTAAGCTCATTAGGATATAAACCTCCCAAGGACAGGGGTTTTCCCCTCTGTGTGGGTCCTATCATATCCCCTGTTCCTGCAACATATCTGACACAAAGTAGGTATCTAATAACTAATTTTTGAATGAATGGATGAATGAATGATTGAATCCCTCTGATAGCAGACATTTGGGATGTATTGGAGAGGATGCTGCTAGAAGTGGGAAGACCAGTTCAGAGGCTATGGCAGCCCCCTAGGATCAGGCCACGAGTGCTGGTCTGGGCGGTTGGCGGTGGGGATGGGGTTTAGGTACAGTGGCTTGGAGACTCTGGGAACATCACTCTTCTCCCGCTCTCTGCACCTCTCTAAGAGCGCTGACCATTCTCTGAATTCAGGGAAAGCTTCAGGGCCACATAATTCATCCTGACAGCCCAGGCCAAATGTTTTTCCAGAGCCCCTGCTCCCCTCTCATCCCCGTGCAGATTGGAACACAGTCCGGGCCATGCTCTAGAGAGGAAATAGTTATTTGCATCTGAACATGAAACAGCGTTTTCTGAAGCTGTGAGCAGGGCCCAGCTGGTGGGAGCTGGGCTCGCTCACAATTGCAACCAGCTTGTTTCAATTTAGGACTGGGAGGTGAAGGGTGGGACTGCATATGTTGGCCTCACTGCGGGAAGGCTCTCATATATACACAAACACACAAGCAAATGCAATAAACCCACCACTCCCTGCCATCTTGGCTGGGGAGAAGACTTCCTAGTGGGTAGAGAGAAGAAGGAAGGAAAGGGGTTGCACAAATGCATTCTTCTCAAACCCAAGAGAAGCGGCTGCTTTTGGAAGTTTAGCAAATCCACTGGGAACTGTCTGGGGTGAACTGCTGGTTCTGCAGCCATATTACAATTTTGAACACCTACTATGTATGAAGCATTTTACTAGCTGCTTTACTTTATGGTTTCTGCAGAAGGCAGGTGGTGGAGGAAGAAGCAGGCTTATTGCCAAGGCCTTATATTGTTTTAAAAAATGATAAATCAAAGTTGAAAAAGTCACTGGGGTGACACTTCAAGGAGACTCATTGGAAATCTGTTGCCGCAAGTGTGACTCAATGTTATCCTGCTGCATAATCCCTTAAAATCAAGGCTGGATACAAATTTATAAACACACAGATAAACAGATGCAAATGGAACGGGTTCCTTTCTTTCTCACTCTTTCTTTTACCTCTCTATTTTCCCATGCCTGCTCCTCTT
The DNA here is from genome assembly GCF_002776525.5 of Piliocolobus tephrosceles. Taxonomy (NCBI): domain Eukaryota; kingdom Metazoa; phylum Chordata; class Mammalia; order Primates; family Cercopithecidae; genus Piliocolobus; species Piliocolobus tephrosceles. The sequence continues at coordinate 166,735,532 of NC_045434.1, read as the reverse complement.
GTACTCTCCTCCATCTTGATTATAACAGTCGAGGCACTGTCTGCAAAGGCTTGCTTGTTCTGGGCTTTCTCCCCATAGTCCCTGCCTTCTGACTTATATTTGTTCATAAACACAGCGGCAAGGGACCCTAAGCAGACCGAAGTCAATGGTGAAACTTCTGAGGCTGCACATGAACAAAATAATGAGAAAGCCCTTTTGCCACAGGGGAAGGGGGCAGTATAATATTCTGAATATATTTCAGATTTAAAATTGTAGACCTATGAATTTCAATCCTGGCTCCATCATGTTATAGCTGTGAAAACTTAGGCAAGTGCTTAACTTTCTTGCTCCTCAATTTAACTACATGTGAGTTGGGTGTATTGATTCCTAACCCAGAGTTGTTGCAGGGAAAATGTGTGTAATAATGGCTAATGCTCACATAATACAATATGTACTTTTTTAAGCACTTTGATTAATGAACTCAATTAACTTTCACACTAATTTTAAGAAGTACAGTAGTTACAGGTGCTCAGTGCTCTGTGAGTCTCTCTCCCCTCACTCCTTTCTTCAAGGAGCCAGGAGTCTTGCATCAAGTCCTCTGGCCACAGTGGAACAGTTCTCTCCGTTAATTAGGTGTTTCATTTTACTGCCAGTCCTTTGTTTTCCCCCTGGAGATCTGGCAGAATTTCCAATAAATTGTATTTCAAGAAAAGAAATAGCAAAAGACAGTGAGTGGCTCCCAGGTTGGGGACTGCAAGGTTTCTTTCTGATGGGAGAACAATTCTGCCATTGTCTTCAGTAATAGGACTTCCTGGGGAGGCAGCTATAGACCTTTACTCCCCAATTCTTTGTTTTGTTTTGGGATTTTTTTTTTTTTTTTTTTTTTTTTTTTTTTTTTTT
>NC_045434.1:166678263-166734553 GCF_002776525.5 Piliocolobus tephrosceles | reverse complement strand
TTTTTTTTTTTTTTTTTTTTTTTTTTTTTTTTTTTAGCAGTCACCAAATTAGGCTACCTTTTCTTCCCCTTCTCTTTTGTCAGTAGCATATTTTATTCTCACATAGACCATTTCTTATTCCCACAAAGGAAATTAAAGTTTTGGTTTTGGACTTAGAATAGGGATGTGGCAAGGGTTTGCTTGTATCCGAAGAGTGGGACTAAATAGTTTGCAAAACCTGTTGTTTTAACCAAGAGTTTCTTTCGGGTGAGCACTCCAGGATTTCCTTGGGCCCCACACTTGCATCTCAGAGAAAAGTCTTAGCATTCAACTCTGGATTGATCACTATTACTTTTTCAGCTTTACAATGACCCAGGCCCAGAATATTCAGTTCTTTGTTCTCTGGTTGAGTGTTTATTTGTTTATTTAATTTATTTTTCACGACTGAGTTTCACTCTTGTTGTCCAGGCTAGAGTGCAATGGCATGATCTCAGCTCACTGCAACCTCTGCCTACTGGGTTCAAGTGATTCTCCTGCCTCAGCCTCTGGAGTAGCTAGGATTACGGGCATGCACCACCAACCCCAACTAATTTTTGTAGTTTTAGTAGAGATGGGGTTTCCCCATGTTGTTCGGGCTTGTCTCGAACTCCTAACCTCAAGTGATCTACCTGCCTCAGCCTCCCAAAGTGCTGGGATTACAGGTGTGAGCCACTGGTGTGCCTGGCCTGGTTGAGTGTTTAACTCTCCAAGGAGAATCAACAGGTGGAGACCTGTGGTAGTGGAACTGGGCATGACCCCAGAGTGACCCAGGTTTGACTCACAGTCCCACTGCCCATCAAGATAAGTAATGTTGGCCAATTTTTCCACTGTAGGCAATAAGACTTTTTCCCACCTTCCCCACTCTGCATCCCACTTTTATGGCATTATTGGCACTCTCAAAACAGCTCTGAATCATTGCATAGGCTATTGTTGATACAATGGCTGTTTCCCTCGTAGCCACTTGCCTCACTCCTTACCTAATCTCCAGATGCCAATTCAAATGTCTCCTTATTCATGATAGGTGTTCAACATATATTTCCTATTAGTAGACATTTGTCACTTTTATTGGCTGCCCAGAGTCTTAATTCTCTCATTGCTTCTTTATTTGTTTAAAATCTTAATAGAAGCTAAAGCTATCTACTACTAGGGAAGCTGAAAAGATAGAACAATCTCTTTTCCGGTGTATCTTGCATCTAGTTTTTGCTGGCCACATGAATGCACTTGGACTTTATTCAAAGCTCCTCCCTAGCTTCGAAAATGGATTGTTCTATCTGAGTGTGTGACCCTAACCTTCATCCCTAGAGGGTTTAAACCCTCAGTAGATCTGAATGTATTGGGTTTCTATAATCTTCCATTAACTTTGATCGTTAGTCATGTTGGTTCAGTGGTATGAGATACACCAATCAGCAGTTGGCAATCTTGACTTCCAGTTCAATGAACCATTGTTGTGTCTCCTGGAGGAAACATTTTTTCCTTGAAAACTAAGACCTCTAGGCCAGCAGAGTTCAAATTTACAGGGATGGTAGTATAATTTTTGTGATAGGGTTATTGGAGTTAAAGGTGCAGGTAGCTCCTTTTGCTTCTTGATTTTCACACCCAAGAATTCTGGCTATAGAAAAATGATATCAAATATGAACTAGTGGTTCAGAACATATATTGCATCTTGTAGCATAGCGCCCCAACCTTGCAAGTATTGTTTTCTAGCAAGCACCATAACTGACTCTTCAATAGGTTATTCTACCATTCTATTAGACTGTCTGCTTCTGAGTGATAGAGTTCATAGGAAGATTCATGGTCATGAGGCCATTGTTCCACTTCTTTCATATAAAATGAACTCCTTCATCATAAGCAATGTTGTGCAGGATTTCGTGATGGAGAATAAGGTGTTCTTATGTCTATAGATGGTGGTGTTATAGAAACACTGTGGTCAGGGAAGTCAAATCCATATACATATTGGTACCTTTTCCAGCAAGGATATATCATTGCCCCCTACATGATTCAAGGGGTCTGATCAAACCAGAGGCTGAATACCTTCCTTGGAAATGATGCAACACCCTAGGCTAAGCATTGTTCTGTGCTATTGATGGGTTGGACAGACATTCATGCATGGGTTCGATAACATAGGCTTCTCACCAAAGTTGACCTAACTCCAGCATTGCTAATGTCCATCCCTGTAATAATGGCCCTCTTGTTCATGAGCCCATTGAGTAAGCATCAAGGTGGCTAGGGAAAGAAATAACTAGGCACAGGATAGGATATCTTGACCATCTGATTATCAAGTGTTCCTTTATAGTGGATAACATTATTTTGTGAACATCTGCGCAGACACAAATAACCTCATGCTCCGTGCCAGTTCTGAGAGGTTCACCCCCAGAACTCCTTTATACTTCTCTAATTTTGTTCTTTCCAAGCCCCTGCCCATCTGACCATTTTAACCTTCCCAGACTTTCTCCAAATAACTATATCTACAACTATATCTACAACTTGGTGGGGATTTAATTTGGCTATTCAGATGGCACTTAGTTTAAGACCTAATTAGGTGGAGAACCAGGAGATAAAGAACAAACAGGATTGATTCTTTTACTTCTCTCTACTGGCTGAGTTTCCCATCCCAGTATTTGGGTTTTCAGAAAGGGCAGGAGGCCAAGCACATGGAAAGCTCCAGGCGGCCCAGCAGGAGGAGAGGTGAGTCATTTACTTCTGGAGGAATTACGTTCGGTAATGTCCCATTAATCTGGCTTCATCAGGAAATGAGCTGTGTCACCTAAGTAAATTTTCCAATAACTGAAGCTTACCCTTTCATGTGCCAAAACTTGATTTAATGATTTTGGATGGAAGTCTTTCTAAAACCAATTACATGGTTCCCTGCTTATTTCAGTGGAAGATCCTGCCCATATTGCAACCTTTTCTTGAGGACGTGGGGACCATTAATCTACTAGGCGGTAATTTACAAAAATAAGGTGCTGTTTGCCCCAGTAATGATTTTCTCCATTCTTGCTCTGACTTTTGAGTTCTTCTGCCCACTCTAACAATCTTATTTGTTTTTGACCTCACTTTCTCCTGCCCTTTGGTGGCTATGTGACAGCCAGATAAGAATGGGCTCTGGAATCAGATCTGAGTTTGAATTCCAGCTCTGCCACTTATGCCACTTATGGTCTTAGGGTTCCAGAATCCTCATATGCAATAGATGTGTAAGTAACCTGTCCCTGGTCAGGTGTCTAGAAATTCCTACTCCTAAGTATCATTGGAAAGGCCAAATACACAATGAAAGGGAAGACCCAGCAGTATGAAACATTCAACACATTGTAGTTGCTTAATAATAAACATTACCTCCCAACAAGTGGGCTGACTTCTCTCTTACTATTCCAGCCTGCTACCTTTGATCTTCAGAGGGTCATCTGTGAGTTTCACAGGCAAGGTTGCCACTGTCATATTCACCCCATTGCCAGCCACCTGGCATCTAGCACAAAATAGGGCACAGATTAGGGGTTGGGACATGTCTTTCTTGTCACCAGGAAGAAGCATGCCAGCTCTTCAGGGGAGGCGAAACTTCTTCCATATAGTTCTACAATCAGTTTCGTGTGTGGAGGTCCTGGGAGATGTGGCAATTTTGCAGACTTTGGAGTTTTAAAACTTTGGAACATGAAAGTCCAAGATCCACTTTGGATTCCTGAACGAAGCTCTTCTGTGTTTAAGGAGAACTGCAGTGATGCATTTGCAGTTCTCTTCACATATAAAAAATCTTGGACTGAAAATTCATCTTAGTTCAACTTCTTGGAGAATAAGCTTTTTTAAAATTAAACTAGTCATAAGCTCTTGGAGCTGCAAAGAAAAAACATGAAATCTTCCCATACTGCTCTTTCCCTCCTCTCCCCAATATCCTTTTCCTCAGAAGTACTCTGCCCTTCATGGAACTGGTAAGGCATGAACAGCAAATGGGAAATTAGGAGTGAGGGGCATGCCAGTCATATTTCCTTTTTTAATTTTAAGTCCTGGAGCCAAGACCAAGGCCACATACTGACTGGTCAGGGCACGCCTCTCACAGCAACTCCTGCCAGGTTCTTAGAATGCTGATTCACCTTCTTGTGAAATGAAGACCTCTCCAGAGGGAGGAGAAGGGAAGTAAAGAAGGGGAAGGGAATGTCTTGCTATTTCCTAAGCACCTAGTATGTGTCAGGCTGTATATGTGTTGTTTTATTTAATGCTGACAGTAATCTCAGTAATTGCCCAATTCTTGCAAACTAAAACAGTTGGAGAGATTGAATAATTTGTTCATGTTAGCAGTTGACATATAAAGACTTTTATTTGGCAGGCAACAGTATATAGGGTTGGTATCTTCTATGAGACACCACCTCCCATATCCTTATCTCTTCCTGTTCCACAGAAGGCTAGAAAACAGGAAAGCAATATGGAAACTCTAATGTAAGTGATCCTTTACATATTCAGTGCAAGCTCAAGCTTGGTATCCTAGCATATGGGAATGATAGTTGTTGTCTTTTCATGTATATAGCACTTTACAGTTTACAAATATCTTGTTTTCCCTTTTCTCCTGTCTCCCTACCTCTCTCTTTTCCTTCCTTCCACGGTGTCGTATCTATTATATGACCTCTGTGTTCTGTGTTTTATCTATTATATGAGCTCTCTGGTTTCACTTTTATCTTCAAAATGAGTATAACAATTTTTGCACTATTCATGGGAGAGATTTTAGGAGGCCAAATAGGACATCAAAGCTAGTTCCTCTGTTATATGCTCTTTTAGAACCCAGTGCTTAGTAAAAGTGCAATTAAATAACTATTGGTGTAATTATGTGTTTACCCTCTGTCTTTCCTGTAGACATCTCACAGGTCTTGGTTGCCATTCTATCTCCAGCATCTTTGTTATTGGCATCTTGGCAGCAGCACTAGGACTTGAATCTGAGTCTAATGACTCCTACCAGGGGATGAGTGGAAACTGGAAACAATAAACAGAAACAGCAAATCTAAAACTAAATAGAAATGAGAAGAATAACTGATGGAATTGAGTGATGCCACTGGAGGGCATGAACCCAAGTTGCAAAGCCAAGGTCAGTGCAGGCTCCGCCATGCTGTCCACACCTGCTCTGAGAGGTGGGATTGGGAAGTTTGGAAACTGAATCAGCAGTCGGTAGCTTGCTCCGACAGGACAGGGAGAAACAGGGCACACTGCCTTTGGAGTCTGGAAGTTACATGCACTATTCCCTCAAGTTTTGTTTAAGTTGCAAGTTTCCCTGGAAGGCTTTCTATTTTCATCCATGTGACTGGTAACATTGAGAAATCTTGTTTTGAGGAAATCACTGGTGGTCAGCTCTGTCCTTAGCTCTTCCTGTCCAAGAAACAGCATGGGTGAGGCTAACCAGACAGTAATGGCCACGGCCTCTATGGACAGGTAGAGAACCTACCTGCTGGAGGATTTTAAGGAGGCTAGGTTGATGGTCTAGGTTCATTTTGCCAACAAATCTGGCAAATTTTCTTATGTCGTTGTGGAGCATCTATGGAATGTTCTTGATCTGGTAATTTAGTACCTCAACTCTAGTGGGAAATGAGGCTAATTTGGTATGATGCACTTTGATTAATCTCTCCTTTCCTTTCTTATGCCACAGACACTGGTTTGATAATCCCTTCTTTAAGTATACTGAGGATTGTTCTCAGATAATTCAATAACTAATGTATATTAAGTATCTGGTTAGAACCAGGCATTGGGCTGCTCCTGCTGTCTAATTTTCGCAAGGATCTTGGTGGATGCTGGGCTCCCATTTTAGAGATGAGGAAATAGAAGCTTAGAAATGTTTTGAGATGTGCCAAGGTCACAGGTGCACCTTCTAGAATTTGATATTTATGTGGGACATACAGACGTGAAGCCTGTCTTCCCAGAGGAGTGGAGGAATGAGGGAAAGGAGACTAGTATTTATGAACAATCATGTGCCAGGCTGAGTAATTGACCAGCTTTATCTCATTTAGTGCTCATAGCACACCTAGAAGGTGGGTCTATTACTGTCTCCATTTTAGAGAGGAGGTAACTGAGCATGGAGAGGTGAAGTAACTTGTTCAATGTCATGGCACTGGTAAGTGGGGGCAGATTGGGAGATCTGGTCCATATACCACAAAGCTCTTCCTTCTGATCACTACCTCTATAGAGCTGCCTCACAGGAATTGTGCAGGTGAAGCTGGGGACATCCAAAAGAAGACTGAGGAGGCTTGCAGACCTGGGAGGGGCAGGAGGGTGTGGCAGCCCCAGAACCTTGGGTGTCACTGACCGGTCAGTGTCTGCAAGCTTCCTTCTATTGTCCCCCTGCTGTTTTAGAGCTTTCAATTTTGTGTTCCTTCCCAGCTAAAAATAAGATTTTGTTTGCACACAGGGCAAAGGCCCTGGGGCCCTCCTGAGAAAATCCGCAGAGGAAACAGGACATGGGGTGGACAGCAAAGGCAAGAACGTCAGCTCCATAGCTGCAAGAGGCTAGAAGCACGGAGCGGGAAATGGCACTTCCCCTGTGTTTTTATGTTTAGCTGGGGTTTAATTAATAACCGGCAAACAAGTCTATAATTAACTTGACTCCCCTTTTGGCCAGCCGAGGGAATAATAATCATGCTGTTTTTTTTTTTTTTTTTTTTAAGTCCTTGGTGTTGCTGGAAAGATGGGAGGGAAATGGGGCTTTAAGCGCTGCTTGCACAATAATGAAAGCTCTGCATAGCACTCACTACTCCCTCCCCCTTGCAAATTGCATTATTTATACCAGATGTTGCATTAAAAGAAGAATTACTATACTTCAGGGCTTAAATTATATATGCCTGATTTATTGCTTTTTTTCAGTTTTAAATGCTACCTTTGTAGAACCTTGCTGATAAATGATAGCTTATTATTTTTCAGAGTGCTTGGGCTTATGAAGATTTCAAGAGAAGGAAGGGGTTAACTCTTTCCAGGCTGGACCATTTCCCTTCATCAGACGTGCACACTTTTGGTTGTTTTTATTTTTAATTGCTAAAGCGACATGCCAAAATCCTGTCTTGGCTCCTTGTACCTCAAGGATATAGCCCAAACTTCTGAGTGTGGCATGCAAGACCTGCCTCTGACTTCCCTTTCTAGCTCCCGTTATTTTCTTTCCCACATGCTCTTCTGAATCCTAAATGATCTGGCCCATATCTACCCTACCAGCTTCATTTTGTGTCCATCTGCCACCCTGCCTTCTTCTGGCTCTTTGAACATCCAGACTCCTTCCTGCCTTAGGGACTTTGCACATACTGTTCCCTCTGCTTGGAACTCTCTTCTCTCCATCCTTCCTTTGGTTAAGCATCTTTCTTGTCTCAGCACGAATACCATTTCCTGACCCCTAATATTTATTAGATACTCCTATCATGGCACCATAAACTTCCCCCTTCTAGCACTTTCCACAGTGTATACTAATTTATTTATTTGCGCGATTATTTGCCTGGTTTCTCCACTGCACCATGAGCACCATAAGGCCAAGGACTGACCCCGCTTATTCACTGTAGTAATTTTGAGTTGCACGCAGAGCCAGGCATTGAGGTACAGCATTTTCATTGAATAGATGGCTGAGTGAACAGTCAAGCGGCTTGGCCTGCTCATTCTGCACTGCTCAGCACCCTCCTCTTCATTATTTCTGCCTCTGACTTGGGGAACCTGCTCAAGGGCTTGGGCTGATCCTTGGAATATGAAGATGACTTTGCCAGGCACTGAACTGTAGACAGTGTTCTAGACAGACGGAACAGCATAAAGAAGGCCCAGAGGTGCTAGAGAACAAGGTGTTTTTGGGACCATGGTTCATATAAAGGTTCAGTACAGTTGGAGTAGAGGGTGCAGATGGGCTGCAGATGGAGAGGAGAGCCTAGGCCTCAGAGGACTTTGCAGGTTATGCTAAGGAGTTGGAGTTGTATTCTGTAGCCTATGGGCAGCAAATAAAAGCTTGGAAGAAGAGAATGCCAAGATCATCTTCAGATGCTATAAGAAAACAATCTGGGCCAACACCAGGGTTCATAATCCTGGTTAGATTAAGGAGAGCAATGCTTCAGAAACATACAAACTCAACTCACTGCCTGCGGAGAAGATGGGGTACAGTTCCCAGGACCGGCTTTCCTGGGTACCACAGGGACTCCCTGGGAGGCACCAACCTTTTAGAACCAAAGGTGTCTATTTCTACCAACTAACGTGTACTGGCTCTTCAGGCATGGATGGAGGTGCTTTTCCCTCATCTCAATTCAGTTTTAATAGGTCTCAGGGGGAGTTGGAGATTCATGAGTGAGCAAGGCAGGCAGAGAGAAAAGAAGGTAGCTTTTGTTGAAGGCCTACTCTGTAAGGAACCAAGCACATGCCTGGGGCAAACACTTTCTCTTTTAATTCTTCCAACAACCCTGAGAAATAGGTGTTATGACCCCTGTTTTTATAGATGAGAAAATAAGGCCTAGAGAAGTTAGAAAATGTGTCCAGCTAGTGGCTGGCAGAGCCTTGGTCTGCTTATTCCCAAACTCCTGCTGTTGCAACTTTACTGGGCTGTTTGCTTTACACAGCACCCAGAGTACAGTGATTCTTTGGTGTATGTGCTGTTGTTCTACTCGACCATGAGTTCATATAGTGCTCAGTCAGCTCTGAGCATTTCTCTTATTAGGTACTCAGTACATGTCTGCCAATTGTCCCAGTAGCTTCTAAAACCCACAATTAACCCATCAGTCACTAGAGGGCGTTATAGATACATAATGTGGAGTGAAATTAAGAGTTACAGATGACTTCATTCACCCAGCTATTGTTTCCTTCCTTCCTTCTTTCCTTCCTCCCACCCATCGATCATTCACTTATTGACAAAAACATTGTTAAATGCTTTACATGTACTAGGCTAGGGACACTGAGTGAAAAACTGGCAAGTTGCTCATTGTTTTTCGCACATCATGGAGGGGAAGGCCCTAGTAGGGTTAAATCATAAAAACACATAGACAGCCCTTCACACGGCCTGGGAGTCAGAGAAGACTTCCTGAAAAGGCAGTAACTGAGCTATGTTTAAAAATGGGTTGAAGTTTGCTAAGTGTAGAAGGAGAGAGAGAAGGCTATCACAGGCAAAGGCCCAGAAAAAGAAAAGTAAAGAGCTCTGGGACTGCAAACAGACTAGAGTGGATAGATGAAGGGTCAGAGGTGGGGCCGAAGATGGGGCTGGCAGGGCCTTGAATGGCAGGCTGGGGACTTTGAACTTACCCTGAAGTCTTCGGAAGAGTCTGAAACGATTTAAGCTGCAGGTAGGAGAGAAAATGAATTCTTTTCAGTCTGTCTCTTTGTTCATATAAAAGAAGAAAATATGACACCCCAAAATATGACCATAGGAGATCAGAATATGCCTCTTTGGCATAAGGATTATTTTGAGCTGATTGTTTTGCAAAATTGCAGACACACTCTGGAAACAGTGGAAGTTACCCCTTTGTGGGGGAAATTTACACCTATAAAGAAAATCTCTATTGGCAAAGGTGTCTCCCTCTCTGCACCAGGAGAGAAAGATGCGTCTAAACCACTGGAGACTCTTACCAATAGTGAAGGCACTGACTTATAAACCTGCATAACAAACCTTAGCAAAACTTACCCTTGCTTACTATGTTTTCCTGGGCATCTCCTCATAACCAGCCTTCCCCCTAGCATTCTTTGTTTCAACAGACCATGGTATTTAAGCCCACATTCAAGGCCACTTCACTGAGATTCACTCATTTCTCTGGATCTCTCCCATGGATACATGAGGTATACATGTTGTCAAACTTCTGTTTGTTTTTCTCTTGTTAATCTGTTTTGTGTTACAGAGATCCATTCTAATCAAGAACTATAAAGGGTAAAGGGAAAATTGTTTTTTCTTCCTCCTTAGTTCCAAAGGAGAAAGTAAAAAACTGTAGACAAGACCAGCTCGAAGGCTATATTAATCTAGCCCAGAGATGACAGTGGCCTGAATTAAGTCACCAGATAAGAGGATGCAGAGAATTGGATGGAATTAAAAGATTTTAAAGAAGTGGAATGGGGAGATCTTGGTGACAAGTGAGGATGAAGGAGTGAAACTGCCTTTGCAAACATCATGACAGCAAGAGAAGTCTAGCATGGCTGATTCCATCTTGCTGCTTGCCTCACAGGCTGGCTGTCCTCACTTATTCTGGGTGTAGGCCTAAGCATGAAAGGAATTTATAGTTTAACTTTAAAGAGAAGATGATAATAGTCCCTCTCTCAAATTGATCTTCTCTGCGTTCAGGGACTGAAACAGGCTTTGTAAGTAATGAAAGGCCACAAGATTAAGATTACAGGGAGGTGTGAATTCTGCTAAAAGTAGATGTAGTTAAACAATAACCAGCCATTGCTCCCTAACTTGTGTTTCTATGAGCACTTGTTGCTCAGGAGTCATGTGGCCAGAGGTCACAAGATTTGTGACTTCCCAATTGCTCCTATAGATAACATCACTGTTGGAAAACCTAAGATTAGTCTTTTGAGATGTTTTTCTGACATTTGCATTCTCGCAACTGACTGCCTCCACCTGGATCCGGGACTCATGACTCAACCCTACCAGAAGGTGGACTCAGTTTTTGGTTTGAATGCCTGAGTGGATGGAGGGGACAGTCCCTGGAGGAGGAGCAGAGTTTGGAGGAAATGCCAAGCTCAATTTTAAACATGCTGGATTTGAGCTGCTTCTGGCACATCCAGGCAGCGCCATACACAGGTTTGGTGCTTAGGAGAGGGCTCTGGGTTGGAGAGACTGTTTTTGAGTCACAAGCACATGGATGCTTTTTAGAGACATGGATATGGATGAGTCCAAGTAGAATTATTAATAGTTTTTGAGGAAAGAAGAGCTGGGAGTTGAAGGAAGAGCCTTGAGGAGACTTAGCAGTTAAGGATCAAGACCTAAAAAGTTGAGTCTAAAAGGGTGGAAGAAAAGCCCTATGAGAATAACAGGATTGAAGTCTAGGGGAGACTGTAGTCAACAGTAGCAAAAGCTGCAGGAAAAATAAGGACTGAGATGTTTCTATTAGCTTTAGCAAATAACATTGGTAAGAGCAGTCTCTAGGAGGTGACAGGTACAGAAACCATGTTTTAGTGACTTGAGGAGTGATTAAGAGGTGAAGCAATAGCAATGAATAAAGATGCTATTACAGGAATTGTGGGTGTGAAGGAAAGGAGAGGGATTAGGAAGTAAAGTTCTAGGAATATGGAATCAATTGAGGGGTTTTAAATTTAAGAATAGAGAATCTTGACCACATTTATAAAAACACAGTGAGTAAAGAGGAAGAGAGTGAAGATACAAGGTGGAGAGCAGATGTAGACAAATTTGTGGATGGTGGGTAGATTGTGATAGATGGAGATGATATTCACCTGAGAGAGCAGTTTCGTCTCAAGACAGTGGAAAAAAAAAAAAAAAAAAAAAGAAGGATCTAAACCAGAACGGGATGAGATAATTCCCTTAGCCACACCTGTGTGAAGCTGAAAATTAGTCTTGGAATTCTGTTGCAAGTCTTCGTAGTTTGTTTTGTCTGCCCATCAGTCCATTCATCCAGTTCCAATCCACCCATGCACTGGGATCTACTCATTCACTGGTCTGTCTCTGATCCATCCAACTTGGCAGAGCCAGTCGCCATCCTCATGTGTGAGATTAGCATTCTCAGTGTATTACTTCTGTTCTGTTTATAAAATCTCCAGATAAAAATCCTTTTCAGGTATTGCTAGGGTATTGAATAAATAAATAAATAAATACAGGAATAAATACTCACTTCAGATCTCTTTCATCCTACCATTTGGTCAACATTTCCTAAACAACTACTATGTGCAAGGCACTGTACAGGTGCTAGGTCCACAATGATGACCTAAATGGGGTTCATGGAACTTGTTCTCTTGTCAGGAATAAAGATATGAAAATGGGTGATTGCAATACAAAATGCTCAATGTTGTGACTGGATCCTGGAAAATGGGGGCTGGAGACGGCATCCTGAAATGTACAACTAGCCAGAACCCTGAGCTCTCCAGGTTAATCCAAACTGACTATTCCAGTCTGGAATGATGTTTTATGATGGGAAAATTAGAATATTTCTTTCAGAATATGCTACACTTATGAATCTATGAATAAAAGAATCAACAAATTAATAGATGATTTCTTTCATCCTGTTAAGAACATTTACAGTTGTCTGTCTTTGAACTCTTACTTCCCAGAAAGTTTCAACTTCAATAAACAGCTGCCCAGTGTCAGGGAGTTTTGTAAATAGTGCAGTTTTGTTGTAGATGCTCTAATTCCAGCCGGTTCTTTTCCAACATGAGTACTTTTCCTGGGGAAAAACTACATGTGTCTGACTGTAATAAGTACTTAAGGCAAGGCACTTAACCTTCTGGTGGAGTTGGGGGGCCATTTTCAGTTGAAGAAGCTAGCTCTCCTTCATGCTGGCAGTCATGTAATTGACCTGAAGTCTTGTGTGAGTTCTAATAAAATGATTGTCAGTAGAGGATGGTTCTGCTCGGAATCATGGAATTGACTAGCATAGAACAACAGTTCCGGTTCCCCACTTCCCTGTGTCAGGCCACCCAGAAACAAATTCTCACCAGAGACTACTCTTCTACTTTTGCAAATCTCCCAAAGAAGAAGCATTTACAGCTTTCTCACACTTCCATTATGTTGATTAAAAATGATAAAAGTGAGGAAATGCTCTGTTATAGAATTGGGACTGATTGATGTCTTGGGGACCTAAAAATGAAGCAGTTGCTAATAAAAATGACAATAATATTGGCTATTGTTCATGGTGTCTACTGGGTGTCAATCTGGTAGAGAGACAGAACATTTGCGTCCCTGTCTAGAGAAGTGACAAGAAGACAGGGGACAGTGCTGAGTGGGGTTCAGAGTTAGAACCAGCCAGGCTTGTGTCTCAAGCTTGGCCACCAGGAGCTGCAGAAGTCACTTTGAAATACTCTGATAAGTCTCTGTCATTCACCATGGGCTGAGAGGGGCCATTCTTTTTACTTAGTACAGAGAGAAAAACTGAACAACCAAGAGTTATCAACCAATCAACTGATACAAAAGTCTCCTAAAGATATAGCAGGTGCTGTTGACCAGGAGTAATACATGAGAATTAGAAAGTTGGAGTGAAAAAATCACCTAGAAGAATTTTGAGGATAATGATATGTTTTAAAAAAAATTGAGTAGTGAGTTGTATGGTTCAGAACAAGGGCACTATTGATATTTGGAAAAGTTGAGGGTTACTGCATCATAAGATGCTCATAAAAGGCTTTTGGAAGGAGAGGAAGCTTGCATTGGGTTTTCAAAAATGGGTTGGATGATTTGAAAGCCTCTTGGCTATTCTCGAGCCCTATCGCTACTTCCTCTTCTTTCTTACTGTTATACCATATAACCCAATCACACTGAAAGCCCTGGCAGAGTCTGAACTCTTAAGCATTTCCCAATACTGCCTCCTATAGAATCATAATGGTATTTATTTCTCACACATTAGCTCTGGGGATGCAAAGATGGATGAGATGGAGTGACTGGAATGTGTCAAGCTCTCATAGCTGGTATAGGAAGAAAGGCCTCCATAACCTTGGCCATGCTGTCTTGTTTTGTTTTTTTTTTTTCCTGGAATGCTTTCCTTCTCCCTGCATGAAGGACTCTGATTATTCTTTCAAGGTCTTGTTCAAACACACCCCTTTTTGGGGAGTCCTCCATCAACTGGGTATGGTCAACTGCTTTCTTCTATTAGAATTTCTACTACATTATAGAATTTCTATTATCTCATAGAAATCATGATTGCTAATAAGTAAACTCATATAATCATAATCATAACAATCATAATAATATATCAAGCACTTAGTTGCTAAGGTCTTTATATGCATTACCTCACTTAATTCTCACAACACTGCAAAGAAGTAGGTTCTACTACCAGGATGTCCCTTTTATAGATTCAGAAAAAGAGACTTAGAAAGTTGCTCCATTAGTTAAATAAATAGTAGCCTGAGCATACAAGCCCAGGTTGGTTTGATGCAGAGTTTGAAATCTTAAACATTCCCCAGCACTGTCTCCTATAGAATCATACTGGCATTTGTTTCTCACAGGTTAGCTCTGGGGATACAAAGATGGATGACATGGAGTGCCTGGAATGCGTCAAGTGCTCATAACTGGTACAGCAAGAAAGAGGTAGTCAACAGAAATTTTCTAGGAATGCCTCACCCCGTTTTTAGCTTGTTAGCCACAGGGAAAGGCACAGGGCTGAACTGAATTGAACTCCTCTGCTATTTCACATTCATTCAAGACTGCTCAGGAATCATCTTTTCCGGGAGGTCTCTCTGTCAACTCCCCTCCCTCTCAACACTGTCATTTTTGCCATTGTTCTGTTCCCTGGCCACATGCTGTCATTGTGTATAACAATTGCCTGCTGGTGCTTACTATGCTGTTGACTTGCCTGTTACAATAAACAGACTTGCCCTGTCTAGGTGACTTCCAGAAACTTTAATATGGTGTATAGACGATGTAGAGCAAATATCTAACTTCTCTGCTTCACTATTTTTATCGACAAACTTGGAATAATAATACCTATGTATGTGAATAATATCCTATTTGCTCCTAGATCAGTATTTTTTTTTTTTAATTATACTTTAAGTTCTAGGGTACATGTGCATAACGTGCAGGTTTGTTACATATGTATATTTGTGCCATGTTGGTGTGCTGCATCAACTCATCAGGAACCATCAATTTGTCATTTATATCAGGTATAACTCCCAATGCAATCCCTCCCCCCTTCCCCCTCCCCATGATAGGCCCCGATGTGTGATGTTCCCCTTCCCGAGTCCAAGTGATGTCATTGTTCAGTTCCCACCTATGAGTGAGAACATGTGGTGTTTGGTTTTCTGTTCTTGTGATAGTTTGCTAAGAATGATGGTTTCCAGCTGCACCCATGTCCCTACAAAGGACACAAACTCATCCTTTTTTATGGCTGCATAATATTCCACGGTGTGTATGTGCCACATTTTCTTAATCCAGTCTGTCACTGATGGACATTTGGGTTGATTCCAAATCTTTGCTATTGTGAATAGTGCCGCAATAAACATACGTGTGAATGTGTCTTTATAGCAGCATGATTTATAATCCTTTGGGTATATACCCAGTAGTGGGATGGCTGGGTCATATGGTACATCTAGTTCTAGATCCTTGAGGAATCGCCATACTGTTTTCCATAATGGTTGAACTAGTTTACAATCCCACCAACAGTGTAAAAGTGTTCCTATTTCTCCACATCCTCTCCAGCACCTGTTGTTTCCTGACTTTTAATGATTGCAATTCTAACTGGTGTGAGATGGTACCTCATTGTGGTTTTGATTTGCATTTCTCTGATGATGAGTGATGATGAGCATTTTTTCATGTGTCTGTTGGCTGTATGAATGTCTTCTTTTGAGAAATGTCTGTTCATATCCTTTGCCCACTTTTTGATGGGGTTGTTTGTTTTTTTCTTGTAAATTTGTTTGAGTTCTTTGTAGGTTCTGGATATTAGCCCTTTGTGAGATGAATAGATTGCAAAAATTTTCTCCCATTCTGTAGGTTGCCTGTTCACTCCAATGGTAGTTTCTTTTACTGTGCAGAAGCTCTTTAGTTTAATCATATCCCATTTGTCAATTTTGGCTTTTGCTGCCATTGCTTTTGGTGTTTGAGACATGAAGTCCTTGCCCATGCCTATGTCCTGAATGGTACCACCTAGGTTTTCTTCTAGGGTTTTTATGGTATTAGGTCTAACATTTAAGCCTCTAATCCATCTTGAATTAATTTTCGTATAAGGAGTAAGGAAAGGATCCAGTTTCAGCTTTCTGCTTATGGCTAGCCAATTTTCCCAGCACCATTTATTAAATAGGGAATCCTTTCCCCATTTCTTGTTTCTCTCAGGTTTGTCAAAGATCAGATGGCTGTAGATGTGTGGTATTATTTCTGAGGACTCTGTTCTGTTCCATTGGTCTATATCTCTGTTTTGGTACCAGTACCATGCTCTTTTGGTTACTGTAGCCTTGTAGTATAGTTTGAAGTCAGGTAGCGTGATGCCTCCAGCTTTGTTCTTTTGACTTAGGATTGTCTTGGCAATGCGGGCTCTTTTTTGGTTCCATATGAACTTTAAAGCAGTTTTTTCCAATTCTGTGAAGAAACTCATTGGTAGCTTGATGGGGATGGCATTGAATCTATAAATTACCTTGGGCAGTATGGCCATTTTCACGATATCAATTCTTCCTATCCATGAGCATGGTATGTTCTTCCATTTGTTTGTGTCCTCTTTGATTCACTGAGCAGTGGTTTGTAGTTCTCCTTGAAGAGGTCCTTTACATCCCTTGTAAGTTGGATTCCTAGGTATTTTATTCTCTTTGAAGCAATTGTGAATAGAAGTTCATTCTTGATTTGGCTCTCTGTCTGTTACTGGTGTATAAGAATGCTTGTGATTTTTGCACATTAACTTTGTATCCTGAGACTTTGCTGAAGTTTCTTATCAGCTTAAGGAGATTTTGGACTGAGATGATGGGGTTTTCTAAATATACAATCAAGTCATCTGCAAACAGGGATAATTTGACTTCTTCTTTTCCTACCTGAATACCCTTTATTTCTTTCTCTTGCCTGATTGCCCTAGCCAGAACTTCCAACACTATGTTGAATAGGAGTGATGAGAGAGGGCATCCCTGTCTTGTGCCAGTTTTCAAAGGGAATTTTTCCAGTTTTTGCCCATTCCGTATGATATTGGCTGTGGGTTTGTCATAAACAGCTCTTATTATTTTGAGGTACGTTCCATCAATACCGAATTTATTGAGCGTTTTTAGCATGAAGGGCTGTTGAATTTTGTCAAAAGCCTTTTCTGCATCTTTTGAGATAATCATGTGGTTCTTGTCTTTGGTTCTGTTTATATGCTGGATTACGTTTATTGATTTGCGAATGTTGAACCAGCCTTGCATCCTAGGGATGAAGCCCACTTGATCACGGTGGATAAGCTTTTTGATGTGCTGCTGAATCCGGTTTGCCAGTATTTTATTGAGGATTGTTGCATTGATGTTCATCAGGGATATTGGTCTAAAATTCTCTTTTTTTGTTGTGTCTCTGCCAGGCTTTGGTATCAGGATGATGTTGGCCTCATAAAATGAGTTAGGGAGGATTCCCTCTTTTTCTATTGATTGGAATAGTTTCAGAAGGAATGGTACCAGCTCCTCCTTGTACCTCTGGTAGAATTCAGCTGTGAATCCGTCTGGTCCTGGACTTTTTTTGGTTGGTGGGCTATTAATTATTGCCTCAATTTCAGAGCCTGCTATTGGTCTATTCAGGGATTCAACTTCTTCCTGGTTTAGTCTTGGAAGAGTGTAAGTGTCCAGGAAATTATCCATTTCTTCTAGATTTTCTAGTTGATTTGCGTAGAGGTGTTTATAGTATTCTCTGATGGTAGTTTGTATTTCTGTGGGGTCGGTGGTGATATCCCCTTTATCATTTTTTATTGCATCTATTTGATTCTTCTCTCTTTTCTTCTTTATTAGCCTTGCTAGCGGTCTGTCAATTTTGTTGATGTTTTCAAAAAACCAACTCCTGGATTCATTGATTTTTTGGAGGGTTTTTTGTGTCTCTATCTCCTTCAGTTCTGCTCTGATCTTAGTTATTTCTTGCCTTCTGCTAGCTTTTGAATGTGTTTGCTCTTGCTTCTCCAGTTCTTTTAATTGTGATGTTAGAGTGTCCATTTTAGATCTTTCCAGCTTTCTCTTGTGGGCATTTAGTGCTATAAATTTCCCACTACACACTGCTTTAAATGTGTCCCAGAGATTCTGGTATGTTGTATCTTTGTTCTCATTGGTTTCAAAGAACATCTTTATTTCTGCCTTCATTTCATTATACACCCAGTAGTCATTCAGGAGCAAGTTGTTCAGAGTGGTTTTGACTGAGTTTCTTAGTCCTGAGTTCTAGTTTGATTACACGGTGGTCTGAGAGACAGTTTGTTATAATTTCTGTTCTTTTACATTTGCTGAGGAGTGCTTTACTTCCAATTATGTGCTCAATTTTGGAATAAGTGTGATGTGGTGCTGAGAAGAATGTATATTCTGTTGATTTGGGGTGGAGAGTTCTATAGATGTCTATTAGGTCTGCTTGCTGCAGAGATGAGTTCAATTCCTGGATATCCTTGTTAACTTTCTGTCTCGTTGATCTGTCTAATGTTGACAGTGGGGTGTTGAAGTCTCCCATTATTATTGTATGGGAGCCTAAGTCTCTTTGTAAGTGTCTAAGGACTTGCTTTATGAATCTGGGTGTTCCTGTATTGGGTGCATATATATTTAGGATAGTTAGCTCTTCCTGTTGAATTGATCCCTTTACCATTATGTAATGGCCTTCTTTGTCTCTTTTGATCTTTGATGGTTTAAAGTCTATTTTATCAGAGACTAGGATTGCAACCCGTGCTTTTTTTTGTTCTCCATTTGCTTGGTAGATCTTCCTCCATCCCTTTATTTTGAGCCTATGTATGTCTCTGCATGTGAGATGGGTCTCCTGAAACAGCAGACTGATGGGTATTGACTCTTTATCCAGTTTGCCACTCTGTGTCTTTTAATTGGAGCATTTAGTCCATTTACATTTAAGGTTAATATTGTTATGTGTGAACTTGATCCTGCCATTATGATATTAACTGATTATTTTGCCCATTAGTTGATGCAGTTTCTTCCTGGCCTCGATGGTCTTTACATTTTGGCATGTTTTTGCAATGGCTGGTACCGGTTGTTCCTTTCCATGTTTAGGGCTTCCTTCAGGGTCTCTTGGAAGGCAGGCCTGGTGGTGACAAAATCTCTAAGCATTTGCTTATCTGTAAAGGATTTTATTTCTCCTTCACTGATGAAACTTAGTTTGGCTGGATATGAAATTCTGGGTTTAAAATTCTTTTCTTTAAGAACTTTGAATATCGGCCCCCACTCTCTTCAGGCTTGTAGAGTTTCTGCCGAGAGGTCTGCTGTTATTCTGATGGGCTTCCCTTTGTGGGTAACCCGACCTTTCTCTCTGGCTGCCCTTAAGATTTTTTCCTTCATTTCAACTTTGGTGAATCTGGCAATTATGTGTCTTGGAGTTGCTCTTCTGGAGGAGTATCTTTGTGGCGTTCTCTGTATTTCCTGAATTTGAATGTTGGCCTGCCCTAGTAGATTGGGGAAGTTTTCCTGGATGATATCCTGAAGAGTGTTTTCCAACTTGGTTCCATTTTGCCCCTCACTTTCAGGCACCCCAATCAGACGTAGATTTGGTCTTTTTACATAATCCCATACTTCTTGCAGGCTTTGTTCATTTCTTTTTCTTCTTTTTTCTTTTGGTTTCTCTTCTTGCTTCATTTCATTCATTTGATTCTCCATCGCTGATACTCTTTCTTCCAGTTGATGGACTCGGTTACTGAAGCTTGTGGATTTGTCACGTATTTCTCATGTCATGGTTTTCATCTCTGTCATTTCGTTTATGACCTTCTCTGCATTAATTATTCTAGCTATCAATTCTTCCACTCATTTTTCAAGATTTTTAGTTTCTTTGCGCTGGGTACGTAATTCCTCCTTTAGCTCTGAGAAGTCTGATGGACTGAAGCCTTCTCTCATCTCGTCAAAGTCATTCTCTGACCAGCTTTGATCCATTTCTGGTGATGAGCTGTGCTCCTTTGCAGGGGGAGATGCACTCTTATTTTTTGAATTTCCAGCTTTTCTGCCCTGCTTCTTCCCCATTTTTGTGGTTTTATCTGCCTCTGGTTGTTGATGATGGTAACACCTTTTGGTATAGGTGTTCTTCCTGTTTGATAGTTTTCCTTCTAGTAGTCAGGACCCTCAGCTGTAGGTCTGTTGGAGATTGCTTGAGGTCCACTCCAGACCCTGTTTGCCTGGGTATCAGCAGCAGAGGTTGCAGAAGATAGAATATTGCTGAACAGCGAGTGTACCTGTCTGATTCTTACTTTGGAAGCTTCCTCTCAGGGGTGTACTCCACCCTGTGAGGTGTGGGGTGTCAGACTGCCCCTAGTGGGGGATGTCTCCCAGTTAGGCTACTCAGGGGTCAGGGACCCACTTGAGCAGGCAGTCTCTCTGTTCTCAGATCTCAGCCTCCGTGTTGGGAGATCCACTGCTCTCTTCAAAGCTGTCAGACAGAGTCGTTTGCATCTGCACAGGTTTGTGCTGCTTTTTTTGTTGTTGTTGTTTAGCTGTGCCCTGTCCCCAGAGGTGGAGTCTACAGAGACAGGCAGCTTTCCTTGAGCTGCTGTGAGCTCCACCCAGTTCGAGCTTCCCAGCGGCTTTGTTTACCTACTTAAGCCTCAGCAATGGCCCGTGCCCCTCCCCCAGCCTTGCTGCTGCCTTGCAGTTAGATCGCAGACTGCTGTGCTAGCA
The DNA here is from genome assembly GCF_002776525.5 of Piliocolobus tephrosceles. Taxonomy (NCBI): domain Eukaryota; kingdom Metazoa; phylum Chordata; class Mammalia; order Primates; family Cercopithecidae; genus Piliocolobus; species Piliocolobus tephrosceles. Next base: position 166,714,183 of record NC_045434.1, on the reverse strand, counting down.
ATGAGGGAGGCTCCGTGGCCGTGGGACCCTCCCGGCCAGGTGTGGGTATGATCTCCTGGTGTGCCCGTTTGCTTAAAGCGCTGTATTGGAGTGGGAATTATCCGATTTTCCAGGTGTTGTGTGTCTCAGTTCCCCTGGCTAGGAACAGGGATTCCCTTCCCCCTTTAGCTTCCCAGGTGAGGGGATGCCTGGTCCTGCTTCAGCTCTTGCTGGTCGGGCTGCAGCAGCTGACCAGCACTCATTGTCCGGCACTCCCTAGTGAGATGACCCCAGTACTTCAGTTGAAAATGCAGAAGTCACCGGTCTTCTGTGTTGCTCGCGCTGGGAGTTGGAGATTGGAGCTGTTCCTATTCGGCCATCTTGCTCTGCCACTTGATCAGTATTTCTTTTAAAGACTTGTCAGAAGAAGCAGTGGGAGTGGAGAAGAAACAAAGAAATCTGTAACTGGTTGTGATTGATTAGTTGTAAACACCGTTGCCCTTGGACCAGCCTCAGCACAGTTTTTGACCCCTTTTGGCTGTGCTCTGTGTCAGGAAGGCTGACTGCATCATCTGGGCTCACTTGCTGACTGACTTCTCATTGCGTTTGGCCCAAGGGAGGCACTGGTAGGTTGGGCAGTGGGAAGCGAGAGGTCTGGGATATTCCTTCCCTTCCCCAGCACACTTCTGGCAGTATTTCATTCATTTTTATCCATGTGTGGCCCCTCCTACATGGGAAGCCAGTTTTCACAGCTTCACTGTCTTCTGACCTGCCCGTCTTCCTTGAGCCCCGGGGGTGGTGGTGGCCTTCTATGGTCACCTTATGATTTCTTTTTTGTCTGTTTGTTTACCTTAATTTAAAAATACTTTACTGCTAAAAATGCAAAGAATCATCTCAGCCTTTAGCAAGGTGTAATCTTTTTGCAGGAAGAGGCTCTTGCCTTGATGTTGAAGGCCTGCTGATCACAGTGGTAACTGCTGAAAGTTGGATTGGCTATGGAAATTTCTTGAAATAAGACAACGATGAAGTTTGCCACATTGATTGATTCTTCCTTTCATGAAAGATTTCTCTGTAGCGTGCAATGCTGTTTGATAGCATTTTGCCCACAGTAGAACTTCTTTCAGAATTGGAGTGAATCTTCTCAAACTCTGCTACTGCTTTATCAACTAAGTTTATGTTATGTTTTAAATCCCTTGTTGGCATTTCGACAGTGTTCACAGCATTTTTACTACCAACAGTACAGTCCATCTCAAGAATCAACTTTCTTTGCTGCTCCATAAGAAGCAACTCCTTCTCCATTCAAATTTTATCATGAGATGGCAGGAATTCAGTCACATCTTCAGGTTTATTGATTTCTTATTCATTGCCTTATCTCTGTCCATACCTCTTTAGCTAGTCGTTTACGGAAACCTTTCTTTTTCTTTTTCTTTTTTAACATCGTGGTGTACTTGGTTTTCCTGGTGGACATAGCTCTGTAACAGGGATGTTGTGCTTGGCTCCTGGTGGGCACCTGAATTTTGTCCTCTTTCTCTTATTGCCATTGAACCATCTGAGAGCCTGTGGTCAGCCTAGGGAGAAACGCTCAGCACCCCTGTACTGAGAGTGGTTTCTCAGGCCTGATGGCTGGCCAGTGCATGGGCCTTCGGCATGCTGACAGTCCTGGCTTCCCAGGCTCAGTGGCAGAGGAATATCCCAGGGTTTATTGCAGCGGATAGAGGAATGACCTTTTCTCTCACAGGTTTTCCTGCACCATATACAACTCCAATTTTGATCTTTCCTCTTCCTGGCTCCTCAAGGATAATCAAGGCTTCAGCATATGAATTTGGGGGTCGGGTGCACAATTCAGTCTATTCCAGGTAGTGATGGAAAGCAAGAATTAGCAGACAGCCAGCTCACACATTTTAGGAAGAGAAATGCCTTCTTTCTGCCTCCTCTTCCAACGTGGATGGATAACTTTAGTGATATATATGTGAACACAAGACAACTTCTGAGGGGCTGGTATGGTAACCCTAGGGAGGGCAGGCTGGTGGGTGCTCACCTGGGATCACTCTGAACATCCTTACCTAGTGGCTACTGACCTGCTATGCTCATGGCTCTCTTGGGCCCCACTGGAGTCCATAGCTCTTGTAGATGTCCTGGGTTGTCAAGCTTGCTGTGTTCAGAGCCCAGGCTGGGGCAGGGGAAACCTTCCCTCATGACCTCATTTGAAGAATCACGATTATTAAAGATCGGATGTACACTTTCCTTTAAAAAATATACTTATTTCTAATTATACAAGCACTATGTTCGTCATGGAGAATTGAGAACATACAGAAAAATATACAAAGAATCAAAAACACTGTCCTGATATCAAGGATATGAGAGACAGCAGAATTAACATTGTAATGTACCCCTTCCATTCTTTTTCCAAGCACATTTATGTGTGTATGTGTATAAGTGTGCATGTTTACATTTGTGTTCACAGAAACATGTGTTACTATATGAAGTTATGTAACCTGTTTTGCATCAAGCTGGGATGAAAAATGGGGAGGTGATATTAATAGTCATAATTTATATTTAACTGGCTTTTATCTCTATGTGGAATTATAGGTCTCATGTCCTCCTCTTACAAAGGCCTGCTGAGTTATTTCTGGGAAGTTCTAAGGGATTTCTCAGATGAACTCAGGAGCTACTTGTCTATCTCCTTCACTTTTACAGCTGTGTCCCTTACAGTGATGTCTACTCTGAGGCCTCCATGTCTCTGAATGTGCTTTGCCTTTCTGGCCAGGCCCACCATGAAAGTTTTTCTGTTGGGTACTGTCTTATCTTATAGTTGTCAGGCACTGTTGCTTCTCCTAGTTACCTGGAGCCTTCCTCCATGTATAGGAACATGGTTGTGCTTTTTGGATCCTGTAGGCCACCAAAGCCAGACTGGGCTCCCTGCAGAGGTGGGAGTCTCAGCCTCCATTGGCTTGTAATTTGGGGCACAGGTCTGCTTTTTGTCTTAAGTAGCAATGTTTTCAGAGCTTTTTATAGAAAACAGTTGTGGTGAACAGGCTTAAGGGAGGGCTGCCCCCTGTCTCTTCCCTTCATGCTTGGGCCTGCAGCTCCTCACATCAGGAGGTGAAATTTAGTCTCCTACCCTTTGACTCTGGGTTGGTCTTAGTGACTTACTTTACCAAAAAGATGCATCCAAAAGGATATTCTAGACCCTCTGAGGTGAGGTTGTAAGAAGGCTTGCCATTCTTCCTGGCTCTCTTGGAATGCTCGTTCTTGGGTCACTTCCTCTCATGGTATGAGAAACCATCCTTGTTGCCCAGGCTGGAGTGCAGTGGCGTGATCTCGGCTCACTGCAACCTCCGCCTCCCAGATTCAAGTCATTCTCCTGCCTCAGCCTCTCAAGTAGCTGGGATTATAGGCATCTGCCACCATGCCCGGCTCATATTTTTTGTATTTTCAGTAGAGGGGGGTTTCACTATTTTGGTCAGGCTGGTGTCGAACTCCTGACCTCAAGTGATCCGCCCGTGTTGGCCTCCTGAAGTGCTGGGATTACAGGCGTGAGCCACTGCACCTGGCTGGCACTCCTTTTGATAGTCCCTCTGCAGGGACATTCAGTACCTACTGGCAGTCATGTGAGTGTATCATCTTGAATAGACAGAGGGTAGAGACTTCAGATGACTCCAGCCCAAGCAACCACCTAAGAAATCCTGAGTGAGAACTGCCTTACTGAACCCAGTTAACTCAGAGAACCATGAATGAAAATAAAAAATTGACGTTTTAAGTCACTAAATTTTGGGGCAGTTTGTTATGCAGGAACAGATAATCTGAACAGCAGCCCTCCTTTCTGTAGACTCAGATGTATTCTGAGCTCCCCGTGAACTGAGGGACAGGTACCTTGTCTTCCTCAGAATGACCCCACCCTGACTGTGTATAAAGTTTTGTTCCTGGGTTAAGCTTGTCTGCCTGGCCTCTTTCCTCCAGATGATGACTTCTGTCCCAGGATAATTCCACCAGATTTATCCCATCATTCCACTTGCAATTCCCAGACATATCTCTATCCCAAAGGTAAATCATGGCTTAAGCTCTAGCTGGGAACTCTGTCTATACAAAATGAGGTATTTACTCTAACACAATTGTATGTATTCATGAAATTCTTTTTCCCTTTAGCGTTCTATTATGGTAAATTTTTCATGTCATTAAAAATTTTGCAAAATTAATATTCCATCATTTGAATGTATATCATTACTCATTTGTAAGTTTTTGGAAAAGTACCTCCTCCTCCTTTTTTTTTTTTTTCTTAAATTGTAAAGAAGGTTGAGATGAGTATCTTTGCCCATAAATTTTTACCCAGGTCTTTAAGGAAATAATCAAGTATTCAGCAAAGGGTATGCTTTTCTTTAAAAAAAAAAACTTGAAATAGAATGCCACGTGACTTTTCAGAAAGATTGCAGCAAGTGGCCTGCCTCCGGTCAATTTGATGGGCAGAGATGGTATTTCCTTAAGATTTTAATTGGCTTTTCTTTGACTCTTAGTGATGTTGAGTAAAAAATGTTTTTAGTCTTTCACATTTCTGCTGCACTGTTTCTGTTTCTTTATTTGTTATTAATTATCTACTGTGTGCCAAGAAAGCAACTTGACACCAGAAAGTGAGGAGTTTGGCATACAACCCCTTGTGGGCTCTGAAGTGGACCACAGGCTGGAGGGACAGAGTGAGACAGACGAGCAGCTGGCCCAGGTCTGGCCGTGTTCTCAACCAGTCACCTGGTGGATCCACAGTGTGCTTGAAAGGCTGCTGTGGGCTTTGTGGAAAGACATCAGCATGGAATTGGCTTCAGACATGCCTACCTTCAAATGCTGGCTCTGCCACTAACCAGCTGGGTGACTTCTGTCAAGTTATTTAATCTCCTCAGCATCTGTTGTCTCAACGGTAAAATTAGTAAAATGCCATGTCCCTTGTAAATCTGTTGTCAGGATGAAAAGAGATAGTAAGGCCGGGTGCAGTGGCTCATGCCTGTAATCCCAGCACTTTGGGAGGCCGAGGTGGGTAGATCACCTGAGGTCAGGAGTTTGAGACAAGCCTGGCCAACATGGTGAAACCCTGTCTCTACTAAAAATACAAAAATTAACTGGGCATGGTGGCAGGCACTTGGAATCTCAGCTACTCGAGAGGCTGAAGTTGCAGTGAGCTGAGATCGTGCCATTGCATTCCAGCCTGGGTGACAACAGCGAGACTCTGTGTCAAAAAAAAAAAAAAAAAAAAAAAAAAAAAAGAAAAAAAAGAAAGAAAAGAGATAGTAAAAAGCTAATAAAAATAAACATGGTATCCACTCAGTAACCATCAAATCCTATTCCACCTCTTTATCTTTTGAGTCCATTCATCTCTCCCTGCTGTACTGCTGCCGGACTGGCTACATAATTTGTGGGGCCTTACTGCATTCAGCACTAGCATTTCTTAATGCTTCTACTGTTCCAGCTCTAACCTGATCTCCCTGTTCAATGTCTCATCCTCCTATCTATTTGCCATACCACCTCTGACTGTCTTTCTCAAACTCAATCTAATTTTGTTACTACTTTACTGAAGGTCCTTCAAAAGCTCCTTAATGTGATTGAGACCTGGCTCCTACTAACCTTCCAGCATGGCTTCTCATCTTGCCGTGCTCTGTCTTCTGGCTGTACAGAACTACCTGGAGTCCCTGACACAGCTTTGACCTTCTTAGAGCTTGATGCCTTGGAACATGCTATGTGTTTGTTAGGACTCTTTTTTCCTCTCCTCTCCGTGTGGTTAACTCCTACTCATTCCTCAGGAATTAGTTCCAAGTTGGGTCAGGCACTCCCTCCTCCAAGCTTCCCTGTCCCAGCACACAGACAGGGAAACACCAAACACACATTTCCCTCTCTATCACTGGATAATGGCTCCTTGAGGGCAGGAATAACATCTTCATTTGGACACCCGTCTTTAGAACAAGAACAGGGTTTCTCAACGTCTACACTGTTGACCAGGACCAGTTGCATAATTTGTAGGACCCAGTACCAGACGAAAATACAGAGACTCTTGTTCAAAAGTTACTAAGAATATCAACATGACAGTAACAGAGCATTAAACAAATGCAGATGCTTTCTGAGAGCTGGGCCCTGTCTACTGGGCCTGCCCATGAAACCAGCCCTGCTAGTGACATTTGGGGCCAGAATTCTTTCTTGTGGGAAGTGTCCTGTGCATTGTAGGATGTTTAGCACCATCCCTGGACTCTTCCCATTAGATGACAGTAGCATTCTGCCCATCTGTGACAACCAAAAATGTTTCCAGACATTGCCCAAAGTCTCAACAATTGTCCCCTATAGAGAACTGCTGACCTAGAAGACCTTAGATACTTGAGGATGTATGTATTAGTCAGGGTTCTCTAGAGGGACAAAAATAGTCAATCAACTATATGTATATAGGAAAGGGAGTTTATTAAGGAGAATTGATTCACACCATCACAAGGTAAAAGTCCCACAATAGGCCGTTTGCAAGTTGAGGAGCAAGGAAGCCAGTGGTGGGTCTGTCTGAGTCCCCAAATCTCAAAAGAAGGGAAGCCAACAGTGCAGCTTTCAGTCTGTGGTAAAGGCCCAAGAGCCCCTGGAAAACCACTGGTGTAGGTCCAAGAGTCCAAAAGCTGAAGAACTTGGAGTCTGACATTCGAGGACAGGAAGCATCCAGCACGGGAGAAAGATGAAGGCTGGAAGACTTAGCAAGTCTAGTTCTTCCATGTTCTTCTGCCTGCTTTATCCTAGCCGTGCTGGCAGCTGATTAGATGGTGCCCGCCCAGACTAAGAGTGGGTCTGCCTCTCCCAGTTGACTGACTCGAATGTTAATCTCCTTTGACATCACCCTCACAGACACACCCAGGAATAGTATTTCACATCCTTCAATCCAATCAAGTTGATACTCAGTACTAACCATCACAATGTGCCTGTGCTTTACTAGAGGTAAGGGCAAAGTGCCCTGGGGAACCCAACCAGTCTGAGGGAGGCTTCCTGGAGATGTGATGTCTCACGAGAAGTGCCTAAGGAAAAGTAGTATTTGGATAAAATGTACAACCTGGCTAAGGAAGTTCGTTGAACAAGAACCCCAAGGGGTGTTGGGAAGAGACTATCCAATAAAGCCAGGGAAGCCTTGGAAACCTCCAGATGAGTCACACATCTGGGGGTTTTACTTGGGTGGGCAGAAGATCCCTAGGCTGTGAGATTTATAATGAGAAAGTAGCTTTGAAGTTCTTCCCTTGGAGTTTTTTCAGGGTTAGGAGTAGAGGAAGCCTTGAGGATCACAAAGAACCCTGGACTATAAAACCCTGAGCAGGCTTCCTTAAAAACAGAGGTCAGGACTGCCACCCTCAACCAGTCTAAGTGCTTAAATGCTTATATGTGTGCCACTCATTGGAGCTGGGCGTGGCCTATCTTCTCATCTCCCTCAGGTTCTCCTACCCCCAAGGACTCCTGAGGATGCTGCAAACAGGTTACCCCATTTGTCTTCCTGGGGAAAGAAGGTGGAATGCTGTGGCTTTGGGGGCTGCAGAATCCAGGTGGAGATGGCAGGTGGTATTTCTTGGGGCCAATGCTGGGAAACCAGTTGTCAGGTCAGATGTTGAGGAAAATGGTGAGTTTCTTAGACCCATGTGAAGGAAAACCTCCTTATCTTCCTCAAGCTAGGACCAGCCGGTTGAGCCTTGCTACTGGTCAGTATCATCAGTCTGGTTCCCATAAAAATAGCTACTTGGAGAAGGCATTCTCCTGAGAGGAAGGAGAGCATAGGTCAGATGAGATTCCAGGAGATGCAGATTACATGACCCTTCATGGAGTTGGGTCTTCCTTGAAGCCCATGCTTTTACACACACTTGTACACACACCTCTACATTCTAGCCATGTGACTTGCAATAGTTACTTAACCCCTCTGTGTCACAGTTTTCTCATCTTCAGAATGGGCATAAGAATGCTATTGACTTCATAGGGTTGTAGTGGGTAAAATGAGATCTTGCATGCATGTGGAGGGGCCAGCCTCTCCCCTCGGTGGCTAGAACATAACGCCAACTAATATCTGTTAAAATCTTCCTTTTAAATTTTTTTTTATTTTAGATTCAGGGGTACATGTGCCTGTTCATTACGTGGGTATCACCGGCATAATGGGGATTGGGCTTCTAGTGTACCCATCACTCAAATATTGGACGTTGTACCCGGTAGATAATTTTTTCAACCCTCACCCCCTCCTGCTTTCCTCCCTTTAGAGTCCCTAGAGTCTACTTTTCCCATCTTTATGTCCATGTTTATGGACATGTTTATGTCTATGTCCCTATCTTATGTACTCCTTGTTTAGCTCCCACTTATGAGTGAGAATATGAGATATTTGATTTTTTGCTTCTGAGTCAGTTCACATAGGATAATGGCCTCCAGCCCCATCCATGTTGCTGCAGAGGACATGCTTTCACTCTGTTTTATGGCTGTGTAGTATTCCATATGTGTACCACATTTTCTTTATCTAGTCAACTGTTGGTGGACACTTAGGTTGGTTACATGGCTTTGCTATTGTAACGAGTGCTTAAAAGCTGCTTTTCATCATCTACTCTATGCATGACCCTTCAAGTGAATCTAGATCAACCACATACTTCGAGTCACACTACTTTCAGAAGGTTCTCAGTTCCAACCAGTGAAAATTAGTTCCTACCCTCCACAAAATTATTGGAAGGGAATTGGAGGCTCCAGATTCAGCAGATTCTAAAGGACCAGATTTCAGAACCAGACAGAAATCAAAGGAGCTCTCTGATGATCAGGGAGACTAATAGCAAGAAGCAAACATTCATCTTTTAGAAGATGGCTAGGTCAGTCATCCATCAGTGCCTTCCCCACCGACAGCGGGTGTGAATGAACCCCAGTCCTCACTCATCTGGGCAACTTTGTTGGCAGCTGGGGCAGGGAAGAGGGAGGGTTTCCCTACTACTCAGGCTTTGATAGAGACAACAGACTGCTCCTCACTGTGGGGTTTCCCTCCAACTAAGAAGAGATGTGGCTGGGCAGCCAAGAAGAGCTGACGAATGTCCCCCTATGCCTACCTCTTTCAATGTCCCACCTCCACACAGATCCGTCTTTCTATATCTGTTCATCCAACACACACACACACACACAAACACACACACAATTTTTCTTACAACTAAAAATGGTTTCAGCCTCTCCCAAAAGAATAAAAACAAAAGTTTGACCAGCTACTGCATCCCTACTGTGCCTCCAGTTCTTTCTAAAGCCCAAGGATTAATTATAAAGCTCACTGTTACTATTAGCCACATATGTAATAGTGGGGAAAATGGAGAGGAAAGAAGAGAGAACTGCAGTAAAATATACAAATAGTTGACACTATCAGGAAGGAAGTAAATAGAGGCTATTGTCTTCATTTCTGCATAACTGGTGTTTGTGGCTTCTCTTTATTATTCCATTTCAATGTTTGACTTTGTTTTTGCCTTCAGCCAGCCCTTCACTGGTCACCCTTATGGGTGGCCCCAATGTTTAGTTTTGAGGGATATGAGCCCTTGGTATGTATGGGGCTGCAGAAGTTTTCCACTGATTTTATGACTAGATATGGCAGAAGTAGGAGCCACTGAGCAGGGGTGGTTCCTAAATTCCCTCTTACTTCTGCATGCTCCCATAGTTGGCAATCCTATTTTTCTTTGACAATCAGGTTCCTATACCATGGTCAGTTTGGTGGCTGCCTCTTTTCTTGCCCTGTTTTCTCAGGGGCATAAGGAATCTGAAATGACCAGATGGTCCAGTTCAGTGTGATGGTTGTTATGGCCCCTCGTGGAAGCATTCCTCCCCAAAGCATAGCTTCCCCACAAGTCACTGAACTAACAGATCCCCAAATTGTAGGAAGGGAAAACAAAAGTTATAAGTGGGGCACGAGAAGTGCAAATCTTTCTCCTATCCCTTGGTTCTGGATGCTTTATTCTGGCTACGACAGCAACAGAACCAAAAGTTATTCCCCTATTGAGGGTATTTATTACTTTCTGCAGGATAATACCCCATCTTGTGAGGTGTTACCCTGCTGGCATGGGTAACGATTCTTCAACCCACCAAGACACTATTCTGTGAGTACAGTAGCTTCTGTTCATGGCCTTATTCTAAAACCAAATGAATCCCATGGGCATAAACTCGTTGTCTGCCTTTCTTCCTCCCTCCCTGTCTTCCTTCCATCCATTGCAAAGTGGACTTAAAAAGGTACTGCTTGGAGTTTTCCTTCCTGTGCAATCCCTTCTCTATGGTTCCTGGGTGGAATTTCTGTTGCAGTTCACCGGTCTGAGGTGTCTCCCATGTAACCGTAGGTATGTGTTGCTGGAGGAGATGAATTATGGCAGGAGTGGGCACTGCGGGAGTGTGAGCAGCCTGCCTCTGCCACTTGCTTGTGCCTTAAGAGCCTGTAAGCTTGGTCCCACAGATGCTATTTTCATGGGTGATGGCCTGCTGCTGCGCTTGGCCAACTCTCTGGCCAGGTGGAAGACCTAACACTCAGTTCATGGTGTTCAGCTTGGGGTGAGGACCTTCTGTCCCAGTTTCAGTTATTCAATTGCCAAAAGGGCCCAGTAGCAATCCAAAAGGTGCTTTATAAAAGGAGCATGATCATTTGCCAAATAGGTCCCAGATTTGTCCTTAGACTTCAAGGGCTTTTTATTGTGATTCTTTCTTGGAGACTTGCTATGGGTGTTGGACAGCATTCTAAGAAGTACTGTTGGATCTGCTGGGTCATCATATACAAGCTGCACCACTGACTGTATTATAGCCTGGGCTAGGCAGAGATCCCCTTCTAGTGAGTACTCCACTCCAAGCTGGTAGTTTACTCCCCAAGTGGGTTAACATGGCATATCCAAGTGTGGTATATGTTACCACCAAAATTCCAAGGCTCAGCAATTATTGTGCTTCTTTCCAAGTGGTAGGAAGCACAAGGTACCTCAATTTAACATTCATTTTTGAGAGACTACTGAAAAATGCCTTCGGATGCTGGCACTTACGGAATTCACAGAAATAAACTCTCTACATTTTCATAGGATTTTTTTTTTGGTAGGATTTATGGCTTGCATGTATCCTACAGAAAGCATCTATAGTACTTGCTGTTTCCTATGTTTTTGCTCCTAACATGATGCAATTGACATAGTGAACTGATGTTCTGCCACCTGGGATGGGAATATGGTCAAGGTGTCTGTGGCTTAAATTATGGCACAGACCAGGAGTTTTGATACTTCCTTGAGGCAGAACAGGTGTATCTGTTCTTCCAGTATATGCTCTTTCTCCCAGGTGAAAGCAAACTTCTTCCAGTATTTTCTGATACTTGGCATAAAAAAACATCATGGCCTGGTGCGATGGCTCGCGCCTGTAATCCCAGCACTTTGGGAGGCTGAGGCGGGTTGATCACGAGGTCAGGAGATCGAGACCATCCTGGCTGACATGGTGAAACCCATCTCTACTAAAAATACAAAAATTTAGCCAGGCATGGTGGCATGGCGCCTGTAGTCCCAGCTACCCAGGAGGCTGAGGCAGGAGAATGGCGTGAACCCGAGAGGCAGAGTTTGCAGTTTGCTGAGATCGCACCACTGCACTTTAGCCTGGGCGACAGAGCAAGACTCCATCTCAAAAAAAAAAAAAAATCAGCCACTGTATACCAAGTCAGACACTGATGATGATTTACTTTTTTTAATGAACAAATTTAGAATAGCAGTTTGTGTTAGAGATACCAACTAATTCTCTTTCTTCAAAATCAACATCATCCCTCAACTGTCAAACACTGGTGATGACATTAGTGTCTAGAATTCCCCCTCTGAGTTCCCTGGGACACAGTAAATAACATTCTTCCCAATTTGAGCTTAAAGCCCATGGAGAGATAGAAAGAGTAATCATATATTAAAACTCGGCATTTATTGTTGAAAAAGCTGATTGGAGAATGTGGCTTTAGATCTGAGGCCAAGTGGGTTTGCTTATATGTCATTCCTAAATTTTGACTTCCTCCTGGTCATTGGCATAGCAGAACCACCACAGGTCTTGTCCTGCAGCTAAAGTCTGCCACAGTAAACTCATGGCATGGAGAAGTAAAATCTATGTGTCCCTTTAGGCAGGTTAGTTTGAAAAAAGAGAAGGAAGTAGTAGTCTGATTTCTTCCCCTAAACTTGATAATCACATATGTGACACTTCTTCCCGTGAAGAAAAATCAGTGGTCACTGGGCGCGGTGGCTCATGCCTGTAATCCCAGCACTTTGGGAGGCCGAGATGAGTGGATCACCTGAGGTCAGGAGTTCAAGACCAGTCTGACTAACATGGTGGAACCTTGTCTCTACTAAAAAAAATACAAAAATTAGCCGGGTGTGGTGGCACGTGCCTGTAATCCCAGCTACTCGGGAGGCTGAGGCAGGAGAATTGCTTGAACCCAGGAGGCGGAGGTTGAAGTGAGCCGAGATCATGCCACTGCACTCCAGCCTGGGCAACGGAGTGAAACTCTGTCTCAACAACAACAACAACAAAAATCAGTGGGGAATGGGAAAAAGGACAGCAGTATTGTGTTATGCTTCTAGTCTGGGGAGATGGAAGTTGGCCTCACATCACTCCCTACTCACTGTGACTCATATCACTCCCTACTCACTGTGACTCCCCATAACTGGATCCAACTGTGCCTCCTGTGAATAAATCTAACTACTCCTTCAACTTTGCATCCCTTACTCTCATGCCTGACAGGTGGGCCTAGGTCATGTGTTTGTGCTGTGGCTTCCAAGGCATGCACTTATAGAACATCTTTCATCTTCGGTTGTGATAGTAATAAGGAGGGCATTGTGTCTACTAATAGTGTATGTAATATATATAAAGAAAGACTCCTCCCTAATAGGAATAGGGATTGAATACCAAGCAGCCAGAAAACTAAGCAATGGCCACTCTCCTCCCCAGAAGTGTGCATGTCTATACACTCCAGGACGGGGTGCTTCATCTGTGTGATCATCAAGGCAACTTCTTGTTGGCAGGTTCTGACCCACTTTCCTCACTGTTCCTATTTCCTTAGCACCTGGTGCACTAATTGCCAGCCCCGATATGCTCCAGACTGGGTTTCAGAACTCTCCTTCAGGGCATACATTTTGACTTTGTCTCCTCATAACTGCAGAAAAATAATTATTCTCCCTGATCAGCCTCAGCCTAAGTCTTTATAAGTCTCATGGAGACTTGCTTCACTTTTGTTCAGAAAGCTAGCATTTACCCAGCCTTTGCTCTGTGTTCTCATGATCACAGGTGCTGAAGACACAGAGTGGGTCAAAAGTGGTATGTACTCTTTAAATGCTTCCCATCTTGAGGGGTGAGGGCTCCCAATCTGTTGTTATTGTCTGTTTTTCTGTCTAGATGTTGTAATAGACCATGGGTAAAGGAAGACTTCATCTGAGGAAAGAGTTCATAATTCGGGCTAGAGTGCTTGTGTTAGTTTCCTAGGATTGCTCCAACAAAATATCGCAAACTGGTTGGCTTAAAACAACAGAAATTTATTTTCTCATAATTTTTTTTTGAGACAGGACCTTGCCCTGTCACCCAGGCTGAAGTGCAGTGGCATGATCATGGCTCACTGCAGCCTTGACCTCGTGGGCTCAAGTCATTGTTCCACCTCAGCCTCTCAAATAACTGGGACTACAGGTGCATACCACCACACCCGGCTAATTTTTCAATATATTTATTTTGTAGAGATGAGGTCTCACCATGTTGCCCAGGCTGGCCTCGAACTCCTGAGCTCAAGCAGTCCTCCGGCTTTGCCCTCCCAAAGGGCTGGGATTACAGGTGTGAGCCACCATGCTTGGCTTTCATAAGTTTGAAGACTAGAAGTCAAAAATCCAGCTTTTGGCAGGGCTCATTCTGTCTGGAGGTCTGAGGATGAATCTGCTCCAGGCCTCTCTCCTGGTGGTTGCCGGTAATCCCTGATGTCTCTTGGTTTGTAGCTGCACGACTCCAACCTCTGCCTCTGTCTTCACATGGCTTTCTCCCCTGTGTCTGTGTCTCTTCTCCTCTTCTTAAAAGGATTCCAGTTATATTATGGCCTATCCTAAACAGTATGACCTCATTTTAACTGTTATATCTGCAAAGATTCTGTTTCCAAATAAGGTCACACTGAAAGGTACCGGAGGTTAGAACCTTACATATCTTTTCTCGTGGGAGACAATTCAACCTGTAATAGCACTAAATTCTTAGGAGATGTCTTTCAACTTCATTTTCTTAAACCAAATGCATTTTGTTTGTCTTTGAAGTGAAGAATACATTTTAGAAGCAGCTCCTCTTCTAAAGTTTTCTATCCTAGTTATTATCACTCTATAAAATTGTTTAAACTGAAGGTTCTATGGGCTACATGTCTGGTAGAAAAAATGTCCTCCAGTTAATGGTGTGACCCGCTTCAAAGAAATTGAAGAAACTCCTGGAATTCCAGCCCAGGAGGATATAAAAAATTCCTTCATTGAAATACAAAGAGTCTTGGTAGGGTAGGGATCAGCAAACGGTAAGGCTTGTTTTTTGAAGTAACAAAAGAAAATCCAAACAAATAAAATGCTGTTTACATTCAGGAGATGGCCAACTTTCCATATAAAGAAAGAAGAATTCTTCTAATATATTTGCTTCCATTCAACATTTTTGTTTTCAAGGATCTTATTATTTAGCAGTATAATAACATCTGACATTCATACAATGAATGGCAGTTTACTAAGGGGTCATATAATAACTCATTTGTACCTTAAAATCATCATGAGACAGGAAGACCAAAGAGACTCCCATTTTACATATAAGGAAACTGAGGCAGACTGGAGAGCTGAACTGACTTGCCTAAGATCAGAGAGCTGGTTAGCAATGGAGTTGGGAGCACTGGCTTTCTGGCCAAAAGTCATAGATAATTCTGCAGGGCATGCTGGTGGAGGGTGTGGGCTTTTATTTTATTTATTTTTAATCTTTCATCCAACTTGAATAAGATAGAACAATTTCTAAATAAATAAATCTGAGCCAGGACTTTGCTAAGTGCTGGGGATACATAGTTACTCCCCCCAAATCAGCAAATAATTTCACAAGAGTTGATACTCCCACAAGTCTAAGTGTCGTGTAGAGAGATGCTGGGGTGCCAAGGATTCCACAGAGGGGCTGATTCAACTGCTGAGGGAGGGGGGATGGGTCAATACAGGCTTCATGAGTTCGGGGACCCAAGCTGAGTCTTGTAGACAAGGAGACTTAAACCAGGTGAGATGGGAGGTGGGGGTGGGGCTGACGTTTGCATACAGGGGAAAGTGCATGGGCAAAGGTATGGCGGAATGGCCAATGATGAGGCAGGACTGATAAGCAGCATGAAAACCTGTGTCTTGGACTTCACTTAGAGTTCCATGGAAGGTATTATAGAAAGGGAGAGAGAAGGTTATTTTAAAACATTGACCCAACTAAGGATGATTTGCCGCCTTCTCTACCCTGCCTCTGCTGGGACATTTGGCAACATGTGGAGACATTTTTGGTTGTCACAATGGTGAGGAGAAAGTTGCTACTGGTATCTCGTGGGTAGAGGCCAAGAGTGTTGCTAAACATTCTACATTGCACAGGACAGCCTCCTACAACAAAGGAATGATCTGGCCAAAAGTATCAACAGTGCCAAGGTTGAAAAGCCCTGTTTTAAACAAGGGAATGATACGTCTGATTTTTTTTTCTTTTGGAGACAAATTATACATTCTCTAAGAGCTGGGGAATTGCTCTGTGACCCAGCAGCTTTGTTTATTTTGAATGCTCTTCCTTCTATAATAGACTGAATATATGGTATTTTCATTTTCTCGTTTGTTTTTATTCTTCTCTATTCTCTATAGAGGGTAGTTGGTGTGATCATAGTGTATGTGAATGGCATCCCCTAGAGCTGTGCAGTGCACAAACTGCACAAAGTCCACATGGCAGGCTTGATGGGAACTGTGATCCTTGAGAAGTCATTCAATGAATACCTGGCTGAGTGGAGTCACCTTCATAGAGCAGCATTTAAAATTAGTCACCCAAGTAGTACTTCTTTTTAGTGTCCAGTACAGCCTGGCAGAGGGGTTCAGAATTTGAGGAATGATTGAACAAATGAATGAATGATTGAGCAGCCCGAAGAATGGGAAAACTAATTGGATACCAGGTGATGCCGAAGTAGAAACTCGCCATTAAAAATCCCAGCAAGGTATCCTACCGAATTTCTGGAGTGCACTGGAGTGGAAACAAACAGCCCTGTGCCAGGGTCCTCTTGGCTGACACTTCAGAATCCTGCCTAGTGAGGGGCCCCTGGAGTAGAGACTGGGTTTAGACTCTGGAAAATTACTAGGTTTTCTGGTCTCCTGGGTCCTCTGCTGCCTTATCAGTGAAGCTTTGTCAGTGTTTCCATCATAAACCCTGGGTGTGGGGCTAAGTGGCCTATAAAATCTGAATCTGAGCCAAAGCTGGCAGGCACAGAGCCTGTTAAGATGCAATTAGTTTGTCTCGAGGAGTCTTCGGTTGGCTTCTTTGCTTAATTGGGAGAGCACAACCAAGAAATGCAGAGGTTTGGTCGCCTTCTGTCTCTAAGGGCAGCCACAGAAAGGTTTCTGTTGCAGGGAAGAAAATTGGGCCAGTCTCTAACACAGAGCTCTGGGAAGTAGAGGTTTGAAGAGGGTTGCCCATCAGAAGCTGGGAAATACATCTGGACAGGTGCCAAAGGCAGTTCTGTCCCCCAGGCCAGCCCATGCTCCTCTAGATCTTTCCCTATGGTTAACTTACAGGATCCTTAAGGTCTGCTTTTATACCTGAGTGGGGTTGTTCTGGGATGGTTGCAGCAAAATAAAATGATTGTTTAAAGCCATGCTTCACACTTAAGCCCCCCTCACTCCATGGTGACGTTCATTCATCATTTCACTTATCACCTATTATTACTTCTTTGTTCAGGTTGAACAGTAGGGAATTATAAAGGAGTCAGACCTGGCCCTAAATACAGGCATTGTCCCTTGCCTGAGTTACACAGGAGGAAAACCACCAACCTCTTGGAGTCTTAGTTTCCTTACTTTTAAAGTTGAGAAGAAAATACCTAATTTATGGCATAGTGATGAAATTTAAATGATACATAATTTGTAAAAAGACCATAACACTGTGTCTGCCCCCCCCCGCCAAAAAAAGTGTTCCTTAAATAGCAATTTATGTCACTAGTAATAGTACTACTACTACAATAATAACAAGGTAACAAATGCTGTCCTTGGAGTATATATAATGCTGTAAAAACTCAAAGGTATGAGTGTCTGAGGGTGGGTGGAGGTGAAAGAGGAGTCAAGGAAGACTTCATGGAGGAGGTGACATGACCTGAGACCTGAAAAATGGATTATGAATTTTCCAGGCAGAGAAGAGGACGAAAACCTTTCCTGTTAGCAAGAAGAGCCTATGCACAACTATTGAGTGTAGGGGCAAGAGAATGCCTGTTTGCTATCTGCTCACAGGGTAGAGGGTAAAGGAGGCATGGCGTGGGGATGATCCCCTGGCCTCACTCTGAACCTGAGCTGATTGAACCAATCCATTCTTCCTCTCCTCCTCCCTCTTCCCTTTCTCATTTCTGCTTTTAGAACATTTTCTTACATGCAGATTTGTTAATGCATAGTTAAGTTTCATGAGGGAAGGAACTTGCCCTGGGTCACATGGTGAGTCCTGGCACCAGGATCTGAGCTCAGCACTCTCCCGAGGAGGCTGTGGTTTTTTCTTAGCTCCTCTTTCTCCATCAGAGCTGACTGCCCATCTCTCAGATCTATTCATCTTTCCACCCCAACCCTCTACCTCACTTCCTACCCTGCCCGGCTGGAAGGCCTACTCCTGTAAAGTTCTATTAAAAATCCTTTATGACACCTTAGTGCAGGCTCCCATCTACCCTATACCATATGTGGGCTTGTTAATTCCTTAGAGGTATACTTATGGCAATAACTTCGAGAGAAGGCACAGGTATCCAGGGAACAGCTGCTTTCATGCTGGAAAAATGCTGATAGGTGTCTACTTTCCAGAGAAGGGACAGGATCAGCAGAGAGTTGGAAGCATGCAAGGGAACAAACATTTTGAACACCTACTATTGCTGAAGACTCTGCTGGGGACTCTTACAGCTGAAACCTGGGTTCAAATCCTGACCCTGGTTCTAAATACCCCAGGCAAATTACTCACATTTCCCAAATCTCATTTTCTTCATGTGTAAAATGGATAGTAACGCCGACATATTCCAGAAAAGGAAGATCAAATGCCCTAGCTGCCTTTGAGAGTCTAAGATCTGAATATTCCCTCTTATCTGCTTAGATTTGGAAGAGACTCTTAGGTTGAACACATGATTCCTTTGTTCATCAGTTGAATTATCTCACTGAAGCGGTGGGGCATGGGAGAAGGAACACTGGCCCTGGAGTTGGGGCTAGAAGCCTGATGCTCTGTCTGCTAACTTGGGAAGGTCTTTGTCAGAAGAGAAAATTGATTCCAAGGGGAGCAGCCCCTGCTTGCTCCTTCATGTGCCTGGGGAAGAGGATGCTCAGGCACAGTGAGGAGACTCGCTCAGGTTAAACAAACAGCCTGGAAAACCTGGAGAGACAGGAAAAATAGCCCAGAAGCCTCCTCCTTCCTCAGAGCCAGGTCCACTGGTTTGTGTCATCTGTTCCTGGGAGGCGCACACACCTTCAGGGAAGGAGCCCTGGACTTGGAGTTAGCAGATTCTACTACCCCAGCTGGGTGTCCATAGGCAAGTCACTTAACCCCTAAGTGTCCCTCATATGCCAAACAACATTCATGTCGATTTCTGGAGGGATGAATGCTCCAGAACACAGTGAAGAGTGTGTAAATCCCACTCCCAAATATCCTTTTCCCTGAGGACTGCCACCCAGCCCCAGGGTACAGCTCAATAAAACCTCCATAAAACTCAGCTTCTCTGAGTCCAGCTCCAGAAATTACAGTGAGTTGATTCTTCACATTGTTTGAATTATGGCAATATGAAAATACAGAAAACCCACAGGGAGTCAGCCTTTTCCCATGTATAAAACAGGGTTATGGTCCCATATAAACTTTTAAAAGAGAATAGTTTATATCATATGCATATGACTGAAAATATAAAAGGAAAGAGCAAGAAAAGAAAAAGGTACACATTGGCAAACGATGTAATTCAGGCTGACGCCCTGGCTTGGGACTCCCCCTTGCCCTTCTCTTGATCTTCATTTCTCATCTCGATAACATCCCCCATTGGTGCCCTGGCAGCAGTAGGCTGGGGCTTTTCTGTGGCTTCAGAGTCCTGTTGCCTCCTAAGGATCCCTGAGTTCATCCACTCTTCCCCATCTCCACTGTCACAGCCCACACCAGGGCACCAGCATTCCTGACTTGGACCATGGACCACTTTGCAATGAATTGTACTATGTCCACTGAGGCTGCAGCGAGGATAAATGTGGGTAAGAAGCAAGTTGGGGCACATCAATCTGTGCATGTCTGTCCCCAGAGAAGACCTTGAAGAGGCCCTTTGGAGGCATTAGGATGAAGTTGGAACCTCTGGACAGCTCTGCCCGGCTCCCCACCCTCATGATCCACCCCTCCCATTGCTTCTCCTTTACTATCCCCTATGCCCTGAATTGTCCCTCTCTGCTCTCTCTGCCTGCAAAGTTCTACCCTCTAAATTCACCTGACCCTATTTTACTCCTGCTGTGCTGTGACTACCCTACCTTTCTTCCCCACCTTAACCCAGGTCAACTCCTCTTGCACTGTGCTACCTAACTCCCTTACACTACAAAGAAGTGATTGTAAATCTGATGGACCTGTTTTCACCTCCAAGCTGTGAGTTCCACAAGTGCAATAACTAAACCTGTTTTGTTTCATCCTCATATCTTCAATCTTAATAAAGTGACTTTGTTTTTTTGAATGCAGAGTCTTCCTCTGTTACCCAGGCTGGAGTGCAGTGGCATAATCTCGGCTCACTGTAGCCTCTACCTCCTGGGTTCAAGCAATTCTCTCAGTCTCCCAAATAGCTGGGATTGCAGGTGCACCAGCACACCTGGCTAATTTTTGTATTTTTAGTAGAGATGGGGTTTTGCCATGTTAACCGGGCTGGTTTGGAACTCCTGGGCCCAAGTTATCTGCCCGCCTAGGCCTCCCAAAAGTACTGGGATTACAGGTGTGAGCCACCACGCCTGGCCTTAAAGTGACTTTTTAAATGGTTGGCACTGAAACAATTTTTGCAGAGTTGTAATGATAGACTTCTTCTAGCCCATTCTTGGTTCTGCCATTACTGATACCCAAAGTTACTTCAAGACAACCCTACCACCATTCTCCCCTGTAAAATGGGTACAATAATACTTACTTTGTGGTGGCATTATGAGAATCAGAAAAAAGTTTGTGAAGTGTACAACACATAGTTATTGATTTCATTTATGAAATCAATTGTCTTATTTTGAGGGTTTGAGGATAGAAAAATAATAATTTTTTTTCTAACACTGTGACCACCAGCCATGATGAATTATTCAACATGGGCTAATGCCCACCAGAGATGCACAATAGCAAGTTCTTGGATCAGAGTTCTGTTTACACTTGGATGGTGAAGGAATATCAGTTGTTAGTTTTCAAGTGAGACCTCCTCTTGGATGGCAGCACATGAAAGAATTTCCTGGGCATGGGTCCAAGTTTCTGTATGCAACATGTGTGGATTTCAAATACAATTTCATTTATGCATGACCCCACCTGTCAAGATCCCACATCCAAATTAAAAATACAAAAGATCAGCTTTTATGGTAAAGAGAATGATAATAATAATTTGATAATATTAGTATTTGAAGTGATAACTTATGATAAAGAGAATGATAATTGTGTACCTTATTAATTACAGTCATCCCTCCATGTACATGGGTTTCTCATCTGAGGAGTCAACCAACAACAAATAAAAAATATTTGGAAAAAAAATTTAAAAAACAATATAACAATAAAATACAAATAAACAACTAGTAGTGAATTACAACCACTTACATAACATTTATACTTAATTAGGTATGATAAATAATCTACAGATGATTTAAAGTATACAGGAGGATGTGCCTAGATTCTATGCAAATACTATGCCATTTGACATAAGGGGTTTGAACATCAGTGGATTTTGGTATCTGTGGGTGGTTCCTGGAACCAATCCTCCCTGGATACTGAATGATGGACTGTATTCCTTCCCCTTCTGTCCTTACATGGTCAACATTTTGTAGGGAAGAGCAAGGGTGGTTTAAGATAAGACTCTCCGGGACAAGCACTGGAGGATTCTCTGGTTGCCAATCTTCTTACCAAAGCCTCCTAGAATTTTGGATTTGGTGAAGCATTTCAGATGGTGTCTTAAGGAAATCTTGGCAAAGTGGGTTGGCAGGTGACCTAGAGGCTTGAAGATTAAAAACAGACTAAAGGATTATTAAAAGACTCCCTCCCAATGGCACACAATGTTGTAGTTTAAACTATGCTGACATACATTACCTTGTGTAATTTTGATGCAAAACTCTTATTTGGTACAAGCTGGGATTATCCAACCCATTTTACACGTGAGGAAAGGGGCTCACAAATTTGCCCAAGGTTGATCAGCTAGTGAACGGTGCTGCCAGTACTTAGCCTTGGTTTTCTCTCTCAAAGCCTTCTTTTAATTGTTTTACATTTACTTTCCTCAGGCATGGCTGAGTTCTAAGTCCTTACTCTTAGCCCTGCCTCCTCTCTCAGTCTGGAGGTCTGAGGAGGGAGGACTGCTTTGGACCTTCCCCACCCTTCTGTCCCTACGAATCTTGGTCTCCTGAAGTCTGACCTGCCTGCTTACCCAAGGAGATCTTATCACTCTTCTTCCATACTCGTTCCCACAGTACTTATTCATCAAGTGTGCTTATGTGTGGCAAATAGGTGTAGGGCAGTGTGGTTTGAGCCACAGAAAAATACCACATCTATTTGTAAGTTTCTGCTTAATAAGATGGTGTCAAAGGAGGGTGCTGGGTGGGGATGTGTCCACGATGATTGAAATCATTCTATGGACTTTATTTCTCGTAACTGTGCACAGTAGGCATTCTTACCCCTGTTTCATGGATAACGCGGTGCATTACAGGAAAAAGCAGATCCTGTCTGCATAGGGAAAGAGACTAGAGCATTTATTAACTGCCTAACATGTGCTAGTATTTTGCATATTTACAACTTATTAAATCCTCACAACATCTTACGGAGGAAGATAGAAGCGATCCCATTCTACAGGTGAGGAAGCAGAAGTTTAGCAAAGTGCAATAGCATGTTCATTTACCAAATAAGTGATAAAGCCCAAAACCCATGATCTGGCCTAGGCTGAAATTTCAGGAAACTGTCCCCAAACAGAAATTGCTGCCCACAGGGCCACCTGTCTGATGAGAGGAGGTCAATCCAGACTAGAACAGTCCAGCAATCAAGGCACAGCCTGCAACTTTTAGACAAGGAAGAAGCCAGGGAATTATAAGGTGTCAAACAAATAGGAAACAATTGGGATGTAATTATAAGGAAAATGCAGGCAAAATTCCAGGAAGCCAAACTCTCATAGAGTTGTTTACAATGGAAGTAGTGGGAAAGCCATGCTCTGGCCTGAAAACCACATGTTCTGGAGAAAAATATCACATAGAATCACAGAAACTCTTTCAACAAAAGGGCTTTCATTCATTTAATTGATCAGTTCAGGGTTGTTGAGCTTCTGCCATGAACGTATCCTCTCCTTGGCACTGCAGGTCTGAAGTTGAAGAAAACTCAGTTTCTGCCCTCAAGTCACACATTGTTGAAAGGTCATGGAGAAAGAGGACATGTGTTACCATGGAGCACTAGGTACCTATCAACAAATGCTACAAGAAAGTGCAAAATCTGAGGAATCACAGAGGATGGAACAATTCTGGGAAACCTGGAAAATCAGAGAAGACTTCACAGAGTGGGTGACCTTATAGGAGGAGAAAGCGTTCTCCAAATTAAGATGTGGGCAGAGCACATTCCAGGCAGAATGATGAACACAGGCAAAGACACAAAAGTAGGAGTGTGGATGGCAAATTCAGGGACAGTAGGTAGCCATGGATTAGTCGCATGAAAAAATATATAATGTGGCTTTTCCTATGCTTGGAACACAGAGCACAGATGACACCAACAGAGGCAGCTAAAAGAATGTAGATGGCTAAGCACACAATAAAGAATGAAGCCCTTTGCTACCGATTGATTTCCATTGAGCATTTCATTTCATCCAATGTTTCAATCAGTGTCACTGCAAGGAAACCCTTCAGTTAGGATGCAGTGAGGCAGGTAAGCCTCTGAAGCCAGCATGCCTGTGTCAGAACTTGGCTCTGTGGTTTACCAGTTATATCATCGAGACTCTTTGTGCTTTGCTTTCTTCATCTGTCAAATGGGGATAATGATGTACATACCAATCTCCTAGGACTGTTGTGGAGATTAAACTTGTGTTTATATTAAGCTATGTAATCTCCCTATCCAGGTCTTCTTGAATTTAATGGAATAAAAGGACTGATTTTGCTTATTTGTTTACAGTTCATGCCCAACCTTCTGAGGCATGGAGAATAATTACTTGAATGATGCATTGGAGATCTTCTAGTCCAACTTCCTGGGTTTGGAAATTTGGCCGGATGACTGCCTGGGTTTGGAAATTTGGCCAGATGACTGTGTGATCTTGGACAAGTCTCTGAACTGCAATACCTATTCTTCAAGCCCTAGAGACCATATGTGACCTAAAGCCTCTAGTAGCAGTAGTGACTAATGGCCACACAAAGTTGGGAGAATGAACCAGGCCCTGTTGTGTTCTACAAATATTAACTTGTTAACCTCTCCCAACAACTTCATGAGGCAGGTACTATTATGACTTACATTTTACCGATAAAGAAGAAACTGAGACATAGAGAAGTTAAATGATTCTCCCCTAACATCACACAGTTAGTACATGGTAGAGGCAAGATTTGAACCCTGGCAGTCTGATTCCAGAGCTGTGGGTTCCTCCACTCTGCTGATACTTCTCTATAACCATTGGAAGAATAACTATTATTTTGTTACTTTCCCAGGGTCCTTAGGAAGGTTAGATAAGATCTGAGAAATAAACATCTCCTACATAACTTATGTAATTAAAATCTATAAAGTACTGCGAGCATGTCAAATGGTTACATAGCATAAAGATACACAAAATGTATAAAATACATAATAAACAGCCTGGAAAACAATATAAAATATTTTCTCAGCTACCTCTGTCTGTTTGTCATTTTAAACTCTTGGCTTGAGCTTATCCTTGTGTTCCTGGGTTCCTAAGAACTGGCCACATAGCAGGGATTTCTGGTTAATGTTAAATAAACATCAAGAAACAATTACTGCCCTGGCTACTGTGAGGTGGATGAGGCAGCTGGGCTCATTTCCCCTTTTCCTGGCCAGCCTCACTCGTGGCCATCCCCTAGAAGGAGGACAGCTCATCTGAAGGCCACAAGCTGGTCTCGGCAGGTCCTGAGAATCTCCAAAATTCGTTGTGTCTCTATTTTCCCTGAAATCATCCTCTCTGGAAATTGTTTTCTTCTTAGGGCATCTCAGCCTAATCTTGGAAAAAACTCTTTTACAAGCAGCCCTGCAAGAACTACAGAGAAATATCATGGCCCCAGAGTCAGGAAATCAGCGTACCTTAACCTGGGAGAATCTCAGCCTCTCTATGGGCCTCAGTTTTCCCTTTTGTGAAATTACAAGGTTGGATAGAGAATCTAGAAGATCCCTTCTGGCTTGAAAACATACAATGCACCACCCATCTACTAGCAGTCATACACTAAGTATACTACATTGGTGTGAAACACATTATGTCTAGAACACAGAAGCTTGTTGAGGTAGAGCATTTTACCTGTCAATCTCCCCCTCCCCAATTTCCACTATGTTTCGTAGACATTTCTGGTGATGGCTTTGGTGATTTTAAAATAGGTCCACAAAATTTTTTTTTCTTTCTTATTTATTTATTTATTTATTTATTTATTTATTTATTTATTTATTATACTTTCAGTTCTAGGGTACATGTGCATAACGTGCAGGTTTGTTACATATGTATACTTGTGCCATGTTGGTGTGCTGCACCCATCAACTCGTCAGCACCCATCAACTCGTCATTTACATCAGGTATAACTCCCAATGCAATCCCTCCCCCCTCTCCCCTCCCCATGATAGGCCCCGATGTGTGATGTTCCCCTTCCCGAGTCCAAGTGATCTCATCGTTCAGTTACTACCTATGAGTGAGAACATGCAGTGCTTGGTTTTCTGTTCTTGTGATAGTTTGCTAAGAATGATGGTTTCCAGCTGCATCCATGTCCCTACAAAGGACACAAACTCATCCTTTTTTATGGCTGCATAGTATTCCATGGTGTATATGTGCCACATTTTCTTAATCCAGTCTGTCACTGATGGACATTTGGGTTGATTCCAAGTCTTTGCTATTGTGAATAATGCCGCAGTAAACATGCGTGTGCATGTGTCTTTATAGCAGCATGATTTATAATCCTTTGGGTATATCCCCAGTAATGGGATGGCTGGGTACATCTAGCTCTAGATCCTTGAGGAATCGCCATACTGTTTTCCATAATGGTTGAACTAGTTTACAGTCCCACCAACAGTGTAAAAGTGTTCCTATTTCTCCACATCCTCTCCAGCACCTGTTGTTTCCTGACTTTTTAATGATTGCCATTCTAACTGGTGTGAGATGGTATCTCATTGTGGTTTTGATTTGCATTTCTCTGATGGCCAGTGATGATGAGCATTTTTTCATGTGTCTGTTGGCTGTATGAATGTCTTCTTTTGAGAAATGTCTGTCCATATCCTTTGCCCACTTTTTGATGGGGTTGTTTGTTTTTTTCTTGTAAATTTGTTTGAGTTCTTTGTAGATTCTGGATATTAGCCCTTTGTCAGATGAGTAGATTGCAAAAATTTTCTCCCATTCTGTAGGTTGCCTGTTCACTCTGATGGTAGTTTCTTTTGCTGTGCAGAAGCTCTTTAGTTTAATCATATCCCATTTGTCCATTTTGGCTTTTGCTGCCGTTACTCTTGGTGTTTTAGACATGAAGTCCTTGCCCATGCCTATGTCCTGAATGGTACCACCTAGGTTTTCTTCTAGGGTTTTTATGGTATTAGGTCTAACATTTAAGTCTCTAATCCATCTTGAATTAATTTTCGTGTGAGGAGTAAGGAAAGGATCCAGTTTCAGCTTTCTACTTATGGCTAGCCAATTTTCCCAGCGCCATTTATTAAATAGGGAATCCTTTCCCCATTTCTTGTTTCTCTCAGGTTTGTCAAAGATCAGGTGGCTGTAGATGTGTGGTATTATTTCTGAGGACTCTGTTCTGTTCCATTGGTCTATATCTCTGTTTTGGTACCAGTACCATGCTGTTTTGGTTACTGTAGCCTTGTAGTATAGTTTGAAGTCAGGTAGCGTGATGCCTCCAGCTTTGTTCTTTTGACTTAGGATTGTCTTGGCAATGCGGGCTCTTTTTTGGTTCCATATGAACTTTAAAGCCGTTTTTTTCCAATTCTGTGAAGAAACTCATTGGTAGCTTAATGGGGATGGCATTGAGTCTATAAATAACCTTGGGCATATGGCCATTTTCATGATATTGATTCTTCCTATCCATGAGCATGGTATGTTCTTCCATTTGTTTGTGTCTGCTTTTATTTCACTGAGCAGTGGTTTGTAGTTCTCCTTGAAGAGTTCCTTTACATCCCTTGTAAGTTGGATTCCTAGGTATTTTATTCTCTTTGAGGCAATTGTGAAGGGAAGTTCATTCATGATTTGGCTCTCTGTTTGTCTGTTACTGGTGTATAAGAATGCTTGTGAGTTTTGCACATTAACTTTGTATCCTGAGACTTTGCTGAAGTTGCTTATCAGCTTAAGGAGATTTTGGGCTGAGGCAATGGGGTTTTCTAAATACACAATCAAGTCATCTGCAAACAGGGATAATTTGACTTCTTCTTTTCCTAACTGAATACCCTTTATTTCTTTCTCTTGCCTGATTGCCCTAGCCAGAATTTCCAACACTATGTTGAATAGGAGTGGTGAGAGAGGGCATCCCTGTCTTGTGCCAGTTTTCAAAGGGAATTTTTCCAGTTTTTTCCCATTCAGTATGATGTTGGCTGTGAGTTTGTCATAAACAGCTCTTATTGTTTTGAGGTACGTTCCATTGATACCGAATTTATTGAGCGTTTTTAGCATGAAGGGCTGTTGAATTTTGTCAAAGGCCTTTTCTGCATCTATTGAGATAATCATGTGGTTCTTGTCTTTGGTTCTGTTTATATGCTGGATTACGTTTATTGATTTGCGAATACCGAACCAGCCTTGCATCCCAGGGATGAAGCCCACTTGATCATGGTGGATAAGCTTTTTGATGTGCTGCTGAATCTGGTTTGCCAGTATTTTATTGAGGATTTTTGCATCGATGTTCATCAGGGATATTGGTCTAAAATTTTCTTTTTTTGTTGTGTCTCTGCCAGGCTTTGGTATCAGGATGATGTTGGCCTCATAAAATGAGTTAGGGAGGATTCCCTCTTTTTCAATTGATTGGAATAGTTTCAGAAGGAATGGTACCAGCTCCTCCTTGTACCTCTGGTAGAATTCAGTTGTGAATCCATCTGGTCCTGGACTTTTTTTGGTTGGTAGGCTATTAATTATTGCCTCAATTTCAGAGCCTGCTATTGGTCTATTCAGGGATTCAACTTCTTCCTGGTTTAGTCTTGGAAGAGTGCAAGTGTCCAGGAAATTATCCATTTCTTCTAGATTTTCTAGTTGATTTGTGTAGAGGTGTTTATAGTATTCTCTGATGGTAGTGTGTATTTCTGTGGGGTCCGTGGTGATATCCCCTTTATCATTTTTTATTGCATCTATTTGATTCTTCTCTGTTTTCTTCTTTATTAGCCTTGCTAGCGGTCTGTCAATTTTGTTGATGTTTTCAAAAAACCAACTCCTGGATTCATTGATTTTTTGGAGGGTTTTTTGTGTCTCTATCTCCTTCAGTTCTGCTCTGATCTTAGTTATTTCTTGCCTTCTGCTAGCTTTTGAATGTGTTTGCTCTTGCTTCTCCAGTTCTTTTAATTGTGATGTTAGAGTGTCCATTTTAGATCTTTCCAGCTTTCTCTTGTGGGCATTTAGTGCTATAAATTTCCCACTACACACTGCTTTAAATGTGTCCCAGAGATTCTGGTATGTTGTATCTTTGTTCTCATTGGTTTCAAAGAACATCTTTATTTCTGCCTTCATTTCGTTATGTACCCAGTAGTCATTCAGAAGCAGGTTGTTCGGTTTCCATGTAGTTGAGCGGTTTTGATTGAGTTTCTTAGTCCTGAGTTCTAGTTTGATTGCACTGTGGTCTGAGAGACAGTTTGTTATAATTTCTGTTTTACATTTGCTGAGGAGTGCTTTACTTCCAATTATGTGGTCAATTTTGGAGTAAGTGTGATGTGGTGCTGAGAAGAATGTATATTCTGTTGATTTGGGGTGGAGAGTTCTATAGATGTCTATTAGGTCTGTTTGCTGCAGAGATGAGTTCAATTCCTGGATATCCTTGTTAACTTTCTGTCTCGTTGATCTGTCTAATGTTGACAGTGGGGTGTTGAAGTCTCCCGTTATTATTGTATGGGAGCCTAAGTCTCTTTGTAAGTGTCTAAGGACTTGCTTTATGAATCTGGGTGTTCCTGTATTGGGTGCATATGTATTTAGGATAGTTAGCTCTTCCTGTTGAATTGATCCCTTTACCATTATGTAATGGCCTTCTTTGTCTCTTTTGATCTTTGATGGTTTAAAGTCTATTTTATCAGAGACTAGGATTGCAACCCCTGCTTTTTTTTGTTCTCCATTTGCTTGGTAGATCTTCCTCCAAGTTGATGCAGTTTCTTCCTAGCCTCGATGGTCTTTACATTTTGGCATATTTTTGTAATGGCTGGTACCGGTTGTTCCTTTCTATGTTTAGGGCTTCCTTCAGGGTCTCTTGTAAGGCAGGCATGGTGGTGACAAAATCTCTAAGCATTTGTTTATCTGTAAAGGATTTTATTTCTCCTTCACTTATGAAACTTAGTTTGACTGGATATGAAATTCTGGGTTTAAAATTCTTTTCTTTAAGAATGTTGAATATTGGCCCCCACTCTCTTCTGGCTTGTAGAGTTTCTGCCGAGAGATCTGCTGTCAGTCTGATGGGCTTCCCTTTGTGGGTAACCCGACCTTTCTCTCTGGCTGCCCTTAAGATTTTTTCCTTCATTTCAACTTTGGTGAATCTGGCAATTATGTGTCTTGGAGTTGCTCTTCTCGAGGAGTATCTTTGTGGCGTTCTCTGAATTTGAAATTTCCTGAATTTGAATGTTGGCCTGTCCTACGAGGTTGGGGAAGTTCTCCTGGATGATATCCTGAAGAGTGTTTTCCAACTTGGTTTCATTTTCCCACTCACTTTCAGGCACTCCAATCAGACGTAGATTTGGTCTTTTTACATAATCCCATACTTCTTGCAGGCTTTGTTCATTTGTTTTTCTTCTTTTTTCTTTTGGTTTCTCTTCTCGCTTCGTTTCATTCATTTGATCCTCAATCGCTGATACTCTTTCTTCAGCTGTGCTCCTTTGCAGGGGGAGATGCACTCTTATTTTTTGAATTTCCAACTTTTCTGCCCTGCTTCTTCCCCATCTTTGTGGTTTTATCTGCCTCTGGTCTTTGATGATGGTGACATACTCATGGGGTTTTGGTGTAGGTGTCCTTCCTGTTTGATAGTTTTCCTTCTGACAGTCAGGACGCTCAGCTGTAGGTCTGTTGGAGATTGCTTGAGGTCCACTCCAGACCCTGTTTGCCTGGGTATCAGCAGCAGAGGCTGCAGAAGATAGAATATTGCTGAACAGCGAGTGTACCTGTCTGATTCTTGCTTTGAAAGTTTCCTCTCAGGGGTGTACTCCACCCTGTGAGGTGTGGGGTGTCAGACTGCCCCTAGTGGTGGATGTCTCCCAGTTAGGCTACTCAGGCATCAGGGACCCACTTGAGCAGGCAGTCTGTCCCTTCTCAGATCTCAACCTCCCTGTTGGGAGATCCACTGCTCTCTTCAAAGCTGTCAGACAGAGTCATTTGCCTCTACAGAGGTTTCTGCTGCTTTTTTTTTTTTTTTTCTCGTTGTTGTTGTTTTTGTTTAGCTGTGCCCTGTCCCCAGAGGTGGAGTCTATAGAGACAGGCAGGCTTCCTTGAGCTGCTGTGAGCTCCACCCAGTTCAACCTTTCCAGTGGCTTTGTTTACCTACTTAAGCCTCAGCAATGGTGGGCGCTCCTCCCCCAGCCTCACTGCTGCCTTGCAGTTAGATTGCAGACTGCTGTGCTAACAATGAGGGAGGCTCCGTGGCCGTGGGACCCTCCCAGCCAGGTGTGGGATATAATCTCCTTGTGTGCCCATTTGCTTAAAGCATAGTATTGGGGTGGGAGTTACCCGATTTTCCAGGTGTTGTGTGTCTCAGTTCCCCTGTCTAGGAAAAGGGATTCCCTTCCCCCTTGAGCTTCCCAGGTGAGGGGATGCCTGGCCCTGCTTCAGCTCTCGCTGGTCGGGCTGCAGCAGCTGACCAGCACCGATTGTCCGGCACTCCCTAGTGAGATGAACCAGGTCCACAAAATTTTGACACCCTCCCTCTAATATGTGAAGCTTAATTCCCCTTCCAAAGTTA
The DNA here is from genome assembly GCF_002776525.5 of Piliocolobus tephrosceles. Taxonomy (NCBI): domain Eukaryota; kingdom Metazoa; phylum Chordata; class Mammalia; order Primates; family Cercopithecidae; genus Piliocolobus; species Piliocolobus tephrosceles. The sequence goes on along the minus strand of NC_045434.1, from coordinate 166,683,542 downwards.
GGTCATAAAAGGCGTCACAGCTTCCACATTGCTCTTGCTCTGAAGGAAGCCAGCTTCCATGTTGTGAGGATGCTCAAGCAAGCCTAAGAAGAGGTCTAAATGTGAAGGCACTGAGGCTCCTTGTCAATAGCTATATGAGTGAGCTACCATGGAAGCAGATTCTCCAGCCCCAATCACATCTTCAGATGACTGCAGTCCTAGCTGACATCTTGACTGCAACCTCATGAGAGACCCTGAGCCATGGCCACCCAGCTGAGGTGCTCCTGGATTTCTGACTTTTAGAAATCATGTGAGATGATAAATATTTATTGTTTTAAGCTGTTAAATTTGGGAGTAATTTGTTACACAGCAATAGATAGCTTATGTACTAGTAGTGGTTGCTATTGCTAGTGATGGTCATAGTGGAGTAAGCATAACCTATAACCCTGCTTGTGTATCACTGTAATTTTTCTGTGTGGGGACTGATTGAGTGATTGATGTATATCCTTGGTCCAGAAAGGATTTCAAAAGGCCTAATCTGAAATTCCTTAGCTTCTACACCCAGCCTGAGCATAGATCCAGATTTAAAGAATAATTCTGCCTCTGGACCAGTAAATACCAGTGGCATTACCTAGGCCAGCAGACTCATGACTTAGCATCATATAAATCTTGATCGGCTGGGTGCAGTGGCTCATGCATGTAATCTCAGCAGTTTGGGAGGCCGAGGTGGGTGGATCACTTGAGGTCAGGAGTTCGAGACTAGCCTGACCAACATGGTGAAACCCCTTTGCTAGTAAAAATTGCAAAAATTGGCCAGGCATGGTGGCAGGCACCTGTAATCCCAGCTACTCAGGAGGCTGAGGTAGGAGAATTGCTTGAACCCTGGAGGTGGAGGTTACAGTGAACCAAGATCACACCACCGCACTCCAGCCTGGGTGACAGAGCGAGACTCCATCTAAAAGAAAAAATTCTTGACTACAATTTCTTCTCTGAGTTTATCCCTATTCTGGCAATTGCTTTCCCCAACCTTGTCTGCTCCTCTGTAGCAATCACATTGGTCCTTGTGACCCTGAGAGAGCTCTGTGCTCAATTAGATAAGTCTGCCATGAGTGTGAGAGGGAGAATGGTAGCACACACACCAGGCGGCAACCTCTGTTTTTTTATTTTTTATTTATTTTACTTTAAGTTCTGGGATACATGTGCAGAAAGTACAGGTTTATTACATAGGTATACATGTGCCATGGTGGTTTGCTGCACCTATCAACCCATCATCTGGGTTTTAAGCCCCAAATGCATTAGGCATTTGTCCTAATGCTCTCCCTCCCCTTGCCCCCGACCCCCTGACAGGCCCCAGTGTGTGATGTTCCCCTCCCTGTGTCCATGTGTTCTCATTGTTCAACTCCCACTTATGAGTGAGAACATGCGGTGTTTGGTTTCCTGTTCTTGTGTTAGTTTGCTGAGAATGATCATCCTCTGTTTTTAATAGGAAGCTTGTAGTTTATCTCTTAATCCTTCCCCTGTGCCACCTACTATTAGACCTCCTGTGGGAGAATGTGAAGGACACAGTTTGCCATTATAACTGTTGAGCATGTTCTCTAATGATTAAAAACGTCCCTGGTATTTGGAAACGTAATTTATGAGCACAGTCAGCTCCAGGGTCTCACTGAGTCTCAGGGACTGCTGAGTAAGCTGCATGGGGCTTAGTGTCAGCTCCCATTGTATGGGAAGGAAAACTGAAGCTCAGAAAAGGCACACATTGCAAGGGCCATCTCTGTCATTCTGTTTTATGGCTGGATGTCTGTCTTCAATACTATTCTATAGAGATTCAGGCTCATGAATATTTTAAGGGTTTGGGTTCAGTTAAAAACTAAAAACTTCTCTCTTATTACCACACTGCATGAGGTGGCTAAGTACACTTTTAAGGAGTCTGGAGGACTTTGCCAATACAAGATGGGAGGAAGAGAATGTAAGCGTGCAGTGCTTGTAGGGCATGTGATCGATAAGAGGTTTCCCCAGGGTTGGACCTCTCTGTCTTCTACTTTGGTGTCATCATCATCATCAAAATAAAAACAAGTACTCTCTGGCATCTCCCAAGAATAGTAGTTCTTCACATCTGGGTTGCCTTGTCACTTACAGAAGGCTTTCCTTCTCCCGGCCCCCTTCGTTTTTCACAGTATGCCCCTCTGGGAGGTTTTGGTATTACTCCCTTTTATTGATGAAGAAAATGAGGCTCCATTAATAAAACTGACTCAAGACCCACAGTGTGATAATCTATGTCATACTAAAATTCCCCATTTCTTTCCTCAGTGTGTGAGGATGAATGTGTGAGAATGCGTGTGCCAGGTGTATACTTGTATGCATGAATCTTACAAGTACAGATGACTTCAGATTCTTTAACGTCTAGGCCCCATCCACCTTTCCATCATTAGCTCTTATTATTTTTGTAGACCTAGGAAAAGAAGATTTTTGAAAGAAAATACTACATGTTCATTATAGATAATTTAGAAAGTATAATATATTAGTCTACTTAAGCTGTTATAACACATACCATAGACTGGGTGGCTTAAACAATGGAAGTTCCTTTTCGCATAGTTTTGGAGACTGGAAGTCCAAGGTCAAGGTGCCGTTAGGGTTAGTTTCCTCTGAGGTCTCTCTCCTCAGCTTGCCGACGGCTGCCTCCTTGCTGTGCCTTCACATAATCTTTCCTCTGTGTGTGCACATTCCTGGTGTCTCTCTGTGTGTCCAAATTCCTTCTATCATAAGGGCAATAGTCAAATTGCTTTAGGGCCTACCCTATTAGCCTCATTTTAATTTAGTCACCTCTTTAAAAAAACTCCAAATACAGTCACATTCTGAAGTATTGGGTTTAGGCCTTAAACATGCGAATTTTGGTGCAGAAGGAATATAATTCAGCCCATAAATGCAGAAAATGTGGAAAGTGTAGAGAATTAGAAAGAAGATAAAAATCATCTGTAATCTCACTCCTAGAGATGATTTCTTTGCATATTTTGGAATGTTTTCTTCCAGTGCTTTATAGTTCCTTTTCTCTTTCCCTATGAGTAATCTTGTGATTCAGGTGGGATAATAACAATAACAAATAACAAACAACAACTGTTACATTTGTTAATCCTCCCACATTCCAGGTATAATTTTAAGTGCTATAGACGTGTTAACTAATTTAATCCAGACATAACCTCCTGAGATAGGTACTGTTTTTTTTTGAGACGGAGTCTCGCTCTGTCACCCAGGCTGGAGTGCAGTGGCCGGATCTCAGCTCACTGCAAGCTCCGCTCGCTCCCGGGTTCCCGCCATTCTCCTGCCTCAACCTCCCGAGTAGCTGGGACTACAGGCGCCCGCCACCTCGCCCGGCTAGTTTTTTGTATTGTTAGTAGAGACGGGGTTTCACCGTGTTAGCCAGGATGGTCTCGATCTCCTGACCTCGTGATCCGCCCGTCTCGGCCTCCCAAAGTTCTGGGATTACAGGCTTGAGCCACCGCGCCCGGCCCAGGTACTGTTATTATCCACATTTTGCAAATGAGGAAAGTGAGAAGTGGGGAGGTAAGTAATTTTCCCAAAGACACACAGCAAGTAAGTGATGAAGCCAGGGTTTGAACTCCGAGAGTGTAGCTCCAGAGTCCATGTTCCTAAGGTGTGAATTACAGGAAGGAGCATGAATTTGGAAAAAGAAAGGCAGTGAAGTAGGAAAAGAAGTTGGAAGCTGATTAGCCACAGCACTCTGTCTTTCTGAGCAAGGCAGGAGTGAAAGCAACATAGGCTTAGGGGGGCAGTGAATCCAGCTTCGGGTCACAGTTCTATCATTCTTTAATTTGTAAATCAGAACAAGCTCTGCAGCTCTTCAATATCTTCATGTACAGATATTGAAGCTGAAACTTTAAATTGCCCTTTCAATGGTGCTGCGACGATGAGAAATAATATACTTAGAATACCTAGCACATTAGCTATGCATAATTATTGCTCAAGAAATAGAGGTTATTTGGGTTATTTATAAAGATCTTGCAAGTCCAAGGGATGACAAATTTCCAGATGCAGCCCTGCTGGTGAGTGGCAGAGCCACTGCTAAACAGGAGTTTGAAGAAATGAAAGGGAGAGTGAGGGAAGGGATTCAAGGGCATCTGGCAACTGGGTGGTGCCTGTCCCAAAGCCTCCCAAGCCAGCTGCAAAATCCTTCAGGGAAGGGACATTTGTCTCACACTCATTCATTCAACAAATATTTCTTGTGCACCTGCATGCCAGCCATGGTTCTAGGTATTTGGGCTACGTCCGTAAACAGAAGAGAGAAAAAGCTATGCTGTCTTGGAACCTACATTGTAATGGGGGAAGATAGACAATAAACAATAAACATAATAAGAAATTAAAATGTAGAATACATTCTAAAACATTAAATGCTCTGAGAAAAATAGAGCTGGTTAGGGGGACTGGGAGTGCTGGGTAGTTATATAATTTTAGAGACGTTATCTTTTGACCAGAGGCTTGAAGGAGCAAACCATGCATATATATTAGAAGGAAGAATTTCAGGCAGACAGACAATGCCAAGGAGGCCAGTGTGGGAAGGACAGCAGCAGGGGTGAAGTCAGAGTGGTGACAGGGCATCCAGATATGTAGAAACTAAAATCCATTGTTAAAACTTTAGCTTTGGCTCTGAGCAAAACAAGGAACAAATGGGGAATTCTGAATCAAGAAATAACTTAACCATCTTATTTTTCAAATGGATCATTCTAGTAGCTCTGTTGAGCGGGGATAGGGTTGGCAGCAGGCAACTGACCTCCTAAGATCAGTTAGAAGGCTGCTGAATAAACCAGGCTCAAGATGATGATGCTTCAGACTGGAATGATAACAGAAGTGGTCAGATTTTGGATCTGTTTTGAAGGTAAAACCAGTATGGTTTTCTAACAGATTGGATGCAGGATATGGGAGAAAGAGAGAAGTCAAGGAGGACCCTAAGCTGTTGCTTATCTAACTGTAAGGTTAGCATTGCCCTCAATGTGGATGAAGAAAAGTGGAAGTTAAGCAGGGCTTGGGAAGAAGATGGGGAGCTCACATTAGGAGTCTGAAATATCTATTGTATATTTGTATGTAGTTTTTGAGTAGAGAGGTATGAGAGTCAGGGATTTAGGAGAGAGGGCCGGACTAGAGATGCACATTTAGAAGTTTTCAGCATGTGATACATAAATCTATAAAATTGGATGTGGATGAGATCACAAAGCGTCTACCAGTCTTTACATCTATCCATCTATCCATCCATCCATCCATCCATCCATCCATCCATCCATCCATCCATC
>NC_045434.1:166619937-166678253 GCF_002776525.5 Piliocolobus tephrosceles | reverse complement strand
ATCCATCCATCCATCCATCCATCCATCCATCCATCCATCCATCCATCCATCATCTATTAGAGAGAGAAGAGATGAGATTTGAAGAGCCCTCTAGCCCTCCAACTTTAGGAGAAAGGGAGAAGAGAAGGAATCATCAGAAGAGACTGAAAAGGAGGCATCAATGACAGAGGAGGGAAATCAAGAAAATATTGGAAGCTGAATTAAGAAAGAGTATCAAGAAAGAAAAAGCAATCAACCGTGTCAAAAGCTGCTGTTAGGTGGAAGCAATTGACTATTGGGTTTAGCAACATGGCAGTCATTGGTGACCTTAGCAAAGTTGTTTCCATAGAATGTGGGGTGGAAACATGACTGGAGAGGGTTCAGGTGAAATCAGAGGGAGGAAGGGAGACACAGAGAAGACAGAAACTTGTTTGAGGAGTTTTTCTATAAAGGGGAGCAGAGAAAGGGGGCAGTGGCTGGAGGGGCATGAACAGTCAAGTCTGGGGTTTGTAAAGGTGGGAAAGACACAATGTGTTCACATGTTGATGGGAAAGGGAAAGGGAAATTTTGATAGTGTAGGAGAGAAGGTGTCCATTACTCCACTTGTGTCCTTTCAAAGTGTCAGGGGAAGTCTAGACCATCCGTGGCAGAACTGACCTCAGGTGGCAGCAGGATGGACCATCTAGAGTGATGGGAGGGAAGGCAGGGCACACAGGCCCGGATGCAGGGTGGGGATTGGAGAGAATGTATGAGTGTGTGGAAGTTAGCTTTGGAATGCATACGTTTTCTGTGACAGGAGCAAGCAAGGCCATTAGCTAAGGGAGAGGAGGAGGGAGGAGGCGTTGGAGGTTTGAAGAGAGAGGAAAGGGTGTGGAGGCATCTTTAGTTTTTCTTCCTATCCCTTGTATAGGATTTGACCCTGGCGAATTTTTAACAAACCCAAGACATAGAATTGAACTGGATTTTTCTAATGTTGCCCTCTTCGGGGGGCACTGGGTTTGGAATCGGACAGAGTTTGAATCTTGGCTATACCACTCATTAGATGTGTGCCTTCCAGGAAGTCTTTATCCCCTCTTCACTTCAGGTTTCTCATCTGGAAAGAGGGAATTGAATAAGGTAACAAGTGTTATGTGCCCAGCTAGTCCCTGACATACAGTAGACATGGAAACAATGCTATCATCAGTTTCCCAGGCATCATCATAGCTTTAGCCCTCTGGACCGCATAACGACGTTGGAATCAGAAGAATTTGGACTGAAAGACTTCCATTTTTGTATCTCAATAAACTAGAGATGATAGAATGAAGTTAAACTAACCATTGAAGGCTGACTCTTAATTTTTTTAATCTTAAAAATGGAAGGAAAGATGCTATGAGTTCACATTTATTCCCTTTCAAGAAAATTGACAAGTTTTTCTATTTCTAAATTAATAAATGGTAGAGTGGACAATTACAAAAGAAAGACAAGCTGGACAGCAACGCACTGGCTGGTGACTTTTGTGTAAGTTGCTTTGCTCCTCCCAGCCCCAGGTCTTTCCTCTGCCCAATGGGAAACTTCAATCCCTTCTTTATAGGCAGGTGTAGGGCCTAAGGAAAAAGTTGCTGAGACACAGATGTGAAAGCATTTTGCAAACTATGGAGTGCCCAAACACTCCCAGGATAGTAATGGTGGCCTCTGCCTCCATGAGAACCAAGGAGCGCTTGTTAAGGCCCTTGAGTGAGGCTGCAGCACGTCAAAGCCCATAGCTGCTTCTGGAGGGAGTTCGAGAAGGGCCCAGGGCAGCCTTATACGCTCCCTTTGGCTCTCACCTTTGTAACATTTCCCAATAAAACTGTGACATGTTGCTTATGTTTCAGACTAAAGAGGAAGTAAAAACAGGTCAGGTTGTCCAGACCTAAAAAGGAGCAGATGGACAAAAACTGCATCACTCCCTCCCATCTCTCTCAGTCCTCCAGGAGAAACCCTGGTGGGCATCATCCAAAACCTTTGGTCCCCCAGACCCCTGATTTCTCTGGGCTGAGCAAAGGAAGCAGATTCTGACGGGCAGATTATGGAGGGGCACAGACAATGGAGACTTGGAGACATATGGTCCTGGATTTGCATTCCAGCTCTCTCATAGTTTACATATGAAAGCTGATCCTATGTCTTGGTTTGCCTAGTACAGTCCCAGTTCAGCCCCACTGACTCTGTGGAATGAATATTAGCATCTCCTTTCCCTTTCAAAAGTGTTCCTGTTTGGATGAGAAATTGCAATGTCATATGTTTTGAACCCCAGTTTCCACATCTGAAAAATGGGAATCATCATTTATATACTTCAAGATCATTGTTGATAATTTATACATGATTTAAATGGAAATGGAAATGAAATAAAGCACAAAGTCTATTTATTTATTTAAAGACAGGGTTTCACTCTGTTCCCCAGACTGGAGTGAGCGGTGTGATCATAGCTCACTGCAGCCTTGAACTCCTGGACTCAAGGGATCCTCCCATCTCAGCCTATTGTGTACTTGGGACTGTAGGTGTGTGTTACCACACCCTGCTTTTTTTCTGTTGTTGTTTGTTGAGTTGGGGGTCTCACTTTGTTGCCCAGGCTAAAGCTGGTAATTTAATATCAGCATTTTTCTGGTTTATGCAGCTATCATTTTTTTCTTCAAAGTATTTAAATAAACTCTTAGCTGGTTGTGTGACCTCCAGTCCAGTGGTTCTCAGACGTTAGGGAACATCAGAATCACCTTCAGGTCTTGTGAAAACAGACTGATGGGCCCCACTCCCAGAGTTTCTGATTCAGTGGGTTTCTGGTGGGGTGAGACTATGCATTTCTAACAAGCTCCCAGGTGAAGCTGTGGTCTGGGACCACACTTTGAGAACCACTGATCCAGTTTCTCCCCATCCAGTCATCTCTATGCTTCTGCCTGAATGGTCTTTTCGAAACACTCATCGGTCCATACTGCTCAGAGGAATCCTATTTCCACCTCACCCTTTCTCTAGAGGAGAGGATTTAGGCTCCAGCCTAACTAAGAGATCATGTTACCAATGAGCTCATGCAGGATCTCATGATTCCACATGAGAGGTTGTTGGCCAGGCTTGAGAGGCAGCAGGAGGCAGCATAGGGGCAGATTCGCATTCCACAGACTCATCAATGGGTTCAAAGCTCATCAATGTCATCCACTCCCTGAGTCTCCTTGGTTGAAACTTTCATCTGTGTGGGCCTCGGTTTATTCATCTGTAAAACACAGATAATAGCAAGCCCTGTGTAGGTTGTGAGGATTTCTAAAAAGTCACTCACATTTATTTAGCATTTACTATATAAAAAGCACTATGCAAAATACCTTACTTGCAATATCGCATTTAATTCTCACAACAGCCTCATAACTAGCTGTTACTATTATGCCTATTTTACAGGTGGGAAAACTAAGGTAGTAAAATTAAGCAAATTGTCTGAGGTCTCACAGGTAATAAGTGGCAGAGACTGAATCAGGTGCAGGGGGTTCTGATTCCAGAGCTAACACGCATGACCACAGACACAGATAAACTTAAAAAAGGTTTTGAACCTGACCCCTACTCTCATTTAGCCTCAGTAGGAGGTTTAATGGGCCAGTGTTAGATGGCCAACTTCACATTTATAGAAATCCTTTCTGTGAAGAGTTTCCAAAAACTTTTCACTGACACGATCTTACTTCCACCTCTCAGCAACTCTGTGGGAGGAGATATTGTCCTGTTTTACAGATGGGGCAACTGAGGCTCAGAGAGCTAGTCAACAGCTGAGCCAAGACTTGAATCCATTCCTCCTGACCCAAAGCATAAGCTTTCTCTGCTTCATCATCTGCTTGGCATTTGTCATTGTCAAGGAATAAATTAATTATATTAATCAGTCACATTAATAGTGAGCAGAAGGACTCAGCAAAAGTTGATCTTGGTGGCACGGGGAAAAGTACAAAGCGGGGCTTGGACCACAGGTTGCTGTCTCAGAAGGGTGGGCTCAGGCAGAGGGATGACACAGAACAGGAGATGGACAGCAGGGTTGTGAGCTAGATGTCCCTGTAGTTGGGGGTTGTTTGAAGGATATTGAAGGTGGGCGTTGCTGGTTTCCTCATTCTCAGCGGTCTTTATGCCATGGTTGTGGTTTAGACAAGGATAGAAGCACTCAGTACAGGGTATGGAAGAGTACATTTTTTAGGCAGGTCAAAAGGGCTAAACTGAGGTTCAAAGTATTAGCCTGTTGGGTCCAGATTTTGCAGTATACAATATCCTCTTGACCTTAAGCATTTACAGTCTAGCCTCATGGATTAGCACTTTAGGTTCCCCAAGTCACCTTAAATGGTCTGTGTCTTTTCTTACCTCTGGGTCTTTGTACTTGCGTTCCCTTCAGCCAGTCAGAGAAGGAGGCTGCACAATGGGCAGAAGGGCAGAGGGAGGCGAGTGGTGTTCTGGCAAAATCCTTTGGGTGCCATTGACTCTTTAGGTGCCAGGTTGGATAGCAATACAGTAACATGATGAAAAGTTTTACTACTTACCACCTGTGTGGCCTAGACAAATGACTTCACTACTCTTTGCCTCATTTTCCTTATTTGTATAAAATAAGGATAATGATAATAACTCAAAAGGTTAGTGTGAGAATTAAACGTGTTAACACATGCGAAGGCAATCAGGCTGCTGGAGGATTAAAGAAAGAGATGCATACAGAATGCCCAGCACCACGTCTAGCACCTGGCTCTCGTGCAATCACGGTGAGCGCTTATGAGTCCTTTAGAAGGTTTTCCTGGACTCGTACTTTCCTTTAACAGCTCATCAGATTATGGTGTTAGTGTTATGTGGCCTCTGAGCACCAAAGTTCAGATTCATTCGATTTGGGTTGGGATTCAGATATGCCAGTACCTTTTTGACAGGCATTCCAGGCGATTTGAGTGGTTCCCACTTAGTTCGTCTGGGTTGGTGTTTCTCAATTGTTCACTGTAAGATACGAGGCCATTTTTTCCATACCCTGAACTCTGTGAGGGCAGGAGCTGCCCCTGTGTTTTCTTATCAGTGAGTTTCCAACACCTCTGCACAGTGCCTAGCACAGAGAGCTTTCTTAGTAATATCTGAGGAATGTGCAAGCTTGCATGTCTTGTTAACGATTCCCTCTGCAGCATTATATGGTAGACAGAACTCAGAACATAAATTGGATCCAGTGTTCCTGATATCACTGTTACTAGTTAATAATTAGTTATACTAAGCTTTCCCTATTCAAATCATGTTTCTGTCTCTTTATTGAACTCTAACTGATACAGATGGCAATACTGTATAATGGGTAAGAGCATGAACTCTGGAGCCAGAAAACCTCAGTTTGATTTTTGGTAAACAAAAATACTAATAACTGTAGCTTTGTAAATTTGGTTGCTTGTGAGGACAAGCCCTGGGGCTTATCCTGAGTGGTTGGTTTCTGAGCTAATTGTAAAGAAGTCCTGATTTCTGTTTGCCTTTGCCAAGTGTCTCTGATGTCTGGACCTCCAGAGTGAGGTAACGTTTAGGGAAGAAGGGTCCAAACCAATCCTGCTTCTCTGGCAAGATTTTGCAGCCAGACACCCCTTAGGATGCCTCTGTGTGCATAGTTAGGGAGCTCACAGGTGGGGATGGCAGGATTAGGACTGAGGGTGTGTAGAGGCTTAACTGATGGGAGGTTACCCACCCCACATCTGTACGTAGGCCTTCTCTAGCAGTAACCCAGGGAAGTCACTTGTGTCCCTAGGACCTGAGCCTATTCACATGCAAAAATATCAGCTCCTGTTGTCCAGATGCCATCCTGGCTGGTCTCCTGGCCTCCCATCCCCACCCCCACCCACTCTGGCCTGGATCCCATTTATAGTTTCACCTTCGAATTACAAGTGTTAACTGCAATCATGCTTCCACCTGAGCTGGATGGGGAACGGAAGGCAGGCTGATTACCCCCTGGGTTGGCACCATATATTTGAATGGCAGGAGTGCCTCGGGTGGGGATCTGAGTACTCACATGGGCTCTGTCTTTCAAATCCCAAGAAAGTCACTAAAAATCCTAGAATGTCAGAGCAACCAGATACCAGAGCTCTGTAAGAAGTCAAGCGTTGTATATATCATGAGGTGCTTGCCATTGTCATTGGTTTCTGGGTAAATTGGAGGAAAATTGTGAAGCAGGAAACCAAAGCTAGAAGAGCAGTGACTTATGGCCTCCCAGGAAATAATCCTGCTTCCTCTCACTTTCCATTCCCAGGTATCAGATCAGCATCTCAATCTGAAGGCTTTCCCTGCCCAGTTCTGACTTCTCTCCCTTTTCAAGTTTACAAACATTGCCCTCAATATACCACTTGTATTCCTAACTCATCTCGGTGTCTGCTCCCCGGAGGACCCAAGGACCATGAATACTGCCCCCAATTTAACACAGTATCTAACACATAGCAAGGGTATAGTAAATGGTAGACACAATAGCATTGGCAGTCATGCTGTTATTGTTGTTATTATTATTATTTCTCCTGATTAAGAGAAATAATAATATTGCAGCCTTTCTGATCAAGGGAACCCAAAGTGACAAATACACAGGAAATCTGTTCTCAGTCTGACCAGAAATTCTCAGAAGGAACAAATATTCTGCAGGGCTGGCCGTGAACGTGTCCCTCAGGGTTACGTCAGAAAGATCATTGTTCTATACATGCTCGCATCATTTGCGATTGTTCTTCTCACAAAGAGGACATGGCACTCATTTGGAGTGTGCAAGGCAGCTCAGGTCTCCTGACAAATGAATTTTAAAAAGGGGAACATTTCATATTTGACATGCTCAACACTTCCTCCTTGATGCAGAGCGGAGAGTGTATTGGACCATTCATTGTGCTTGTCAAGACTTGAAGACAATCTCAATACAAGTCATGCTGCTCTGAGATTTAAGACCCTTCAGGATATTTTGCATACTTGTTATATTGCCACCTTTGGTGTTTTAACATTTATTGAGCCCCTAGGGCCATAAAAACGTCCTGCCTTTTATAGAGTGCACAGATTCAGAGACTCCCCCATAGGCTAACCCACCAGAGTTTGAAGAGACCTTACTGAAACATAGAGTTCTTGATTTGTAACTGAAATGCTACCCTACTATTAAGTTGTCTCACTACGGCACTGGCATGTTACAGAGGGAGAGACAACTCTCTCCTCCCATCCCCAACACCCCAAAGGCATTCGCTGAAACACTAACTTCTAAGACAACCCGTTCTGTGTCTCTGTGAGTGTTGTTCTGAGTTGATTGGTAGATTTCTTTTAACTTATTTTTTCAAATTTATTTTCTTCCTTCTTTCTTCTTTTCCTTGTCCTCCTCCTCCATCTTCTCTTCCTTCTTCTTATAGTAAGTGCTACCTTTTGGGAGCTTTATTTTGTCTGAAAAGGAATCAAAGACCCCATAAATCATATCATATGACCTGACTTGCCCTGCTTGGTTCTGGTTTATACCCATTGCCTGAGTATAAATATTAATAGCACCTCCTTTCCCTCTTAGATATGGAGTAGAGTCCTTAGCAAAATATAAGTGTACATATACACCCCACTCGCACATATCCACACACATACACATGTATACCCAAAATGGTAAAGGTTTGGAATCATGAACCATATACAAATTTAGAGAAATGAGGTTGCTTTTATTCATTCATGATTATTTATTGTACGGTTCTGTGACACTGCTGTAGAGAACCCTCCAGTGACTTTCATGAAAATCCAAATGAGCTGCCATCCTGGATTTGAGGGAGTACAGTCTTGCTTGAAATCAAGGGTATGAGATGAATAACTACTCAAGGCTCTATATGGTCTTGGGAATGCTTGAAGTAGATCATTGGGTGCTTACAAATCGTAAAGAGGTCATGGCTCTTGCAGTTAAATAAAAATGATAGTGGTAATGAATGTGATTAGTAATAGTTAACATATTTGCTGCATGCTTAGGCATTGCTTCAAGTATTTTATATTTACATATACTAACTTATAAAGATTTAATCTTTACAATAACCTTATGAAGTCAATACCATTATTATCCCCATGTTACAGATAAAGAAATCGAGGCACAAGGAGGTTAAATAACTTGCTCATGATGTATAATTTTTCTATTGGAGCATAGAGCTTTACCTTGTATACTAATGTTTTGGTAGAAAGATACCACAGGGATACGTGGTCTCTTGCCCTTAGACTTTACCTCTGGTTATTAAACTGGCCACCAAAGTTCTCTTTAATTAGAATGTCTATATAATTTATCATGCAAACAGGGACACTTCTGAGAATGAAAAAGGGTATTATTAATAGTTATGTTGGGACATTAGTCATAAATGGAATGATGATGTGGGACAAACCAGGCCATCTGGTCACCATACAGCTAAAATTAAGTTCCTAAAAGCTTGAACTCTACTCTACCTTAAATCCTCACTAGCAAAACCAAAACACGTTAAACCATAGTATAAGTTGTCTTAAAAATTAGTTGTAAAGAACTGTGAAGAATCTGAGATTTTATCCTACCTCCAAGCTAAGAAGGTAGCCTGCTACAGTTTAATGGAGGCTGGTAGAAGACAAGTGACTCCTGGGTCAGAGACAAAGGGCTTTATTATTCGTAGCCCAGCAAATGGCATAGCTTCGTGTTTGCGTGTATTTTCTCTTGTCCTCTAAGTCCCAAGGAGTGATGCAAAGTACCCCAGGTGGGTGCTGTATTTACAATGGGCTTACTTCACAGCTAGCTGAGAAATCTAGAGCTTAGGAAACCCAAATCTTTTATAGTGTGTTGCAAGCAAACCCACCTGACCCTTGTCCTGGGGAGACATAGTACCTTTATTATGCAGGACAGCAAACAAACCTGTCCTTTGCTCCTGGGGGAAGCACTATTTCTATTTTCTGAGGCCATTTGCTCTACAAAGATCTTTGAAAAGATAGTTGGTGCCTCTGCTTATGAGATATGTAGAAACATGAAAGACCCATAGAGAATTGTCTCCCAACATCAGTGAGTGCCACAACATCAGGGGGTGGCACGGTTTGGATCCATATCCCCAACTAAATCTCATGTTGAATTGCAATCCCCAGTGTTGGACGAGGGTTCTGGTGGGAGGTGACTGAATTGTGGGGGTGGATTTCTCCCATGCAGTTCTGGTGATAGTGAGTTCTCATGAGATCTGGTTGTTTAAAAATATCTGGCATTTCCCCCTGCTCTCTTCCTCTTTCTTTTGCCATGTGAGATGTACCTGCTTCCCCTTTTGTCTTCTGCCATGATTGTAAATTTCCTGTACAGCCTGCAGAACTGAGTTAATTAAAAGTCTTTTCTTTATAAATTACCCAGTCTCAGGTAGTTCTTTAGAGCAATGCAAGAATGAACTAATACAAGGATGTTCAATAAGAGTTTTTGTTTTTGGGGTTCTTGTATTGGATGTGGAATAGACTAGACAACTTTGTCACAACTAGATAATTACCTTTTTCCTGCTAACTTGGAGATTTCATGAAATTTTGGTTCTCTTTGTCTTGTTTCTGGGAGAGGCTGAGGTTAAGAAAAGGAAAATTATGAGACTGAATGACACACATGTACACCATCATTCTTTTTCTGTCTGTTGCTTTTCTCCCTTTAAGACTAAGGATTTTTCAGCAAAGGGTTGGAAAATTATTACTCTTCATTGCTCATGGGTGGATGTTCCTGGCAGAAGATTAACAGATGATTAATGGGAAGGTAGACAGTTATTAGAATTAGCAATAAATATAAAAATATGCTCTTCCTACTATCAAAATAATTTACTATGATGATTCTAAAATGTTTAAAAAATTGAGACACAAAATAAAGTAACCACCCTAATCTTATTACCTTACCACAACCACTGGTCGCATTTTGGTTTATATTCTTTTGAGGTGTGTGTGTATGCGTGTGTGTGTTTACAAACATGTAGCCATGGTTGTCAAAGTATAATTTCAAATTGCTTTTGATTTTTTATTTGCTGTGGATACTGTAGGCAGTTTTTGTAAACATCATTTAAAAAAATTGGATAACATTACATTTAATATCAAAATTTATTTACCTGTTCTGCTATTTGATCTGGAGCCTAGTATGTAAGATCACTGGCCCTGGAATAGGAATTATTATCTCCATCACTTAAACTAGCTTTCTGACCAAATGTAGACTAAATAATTACCCTTTCTGAGCCTCAATTTCCTCAACTGGATAATAGATACAATAATGGCCTATTTATAGAATTGATAGTGAAAACTAATGAGATTAAGATAACATTTACAGGTACATTAACACAGTGCCTGACATGTGACCTAAAAAGTTAACAAATGATGATGATTATTATTACTGTATCAGTTCTTCATTATAAACTGTGGTTCAGTGGACATCTTCTGTGCTTTTTCAAGACTAACCACTATTTCTTTAGAGCAGATTCCTAGAAGTGTAAAGACTGGATTAGGACCAGGGACATTTTTGACATTGGTGACTCCAGATTTGTGTTTGGAAGGTGACTGTGCAACAGTTGAACAGGTGGAATGTAAGCTCTGTGGCCAGTATCAAGGTAAATAAGTCCCATGAATGTTTTCAATGCCATATAGAGCATTGTGCCTCCAAGATGCACCTACAGCATAAGCAGTCACAATGATCCTTGACTCAGAATTATGGTGAGCAGCGCAGAATAATGGACAAGCACTCTTTTACCTGTCTGTCTTTTTAGGAAGATCGGTGGCTCACATCTGGTGTCTCAATGGCTAAACAGTCAAATTTTTCTTCCAAACATGTTCTGTTTTGTTGACACAATGTGAAAAATTGAATCTGAACGTCATTGATTGGGGCATGGGTTCTCCCTTCTCCATAGGCTCCTGGCTCTTCTATATTTTCTTCTATGATGGCTTCCTATGAAGAAGTTATCCACTAAGCCCCCATGACCCCAGGACTATGCATGAGCACTGTGGCAAGGATGGCGTCTCATTACTTGTGGTATTCCAGTGCCCATCCTGAAGGCTGGCACATAGGAGGGGTTCTAAGTATGGGCTGGCAGAGGAATCAGAGGAATCTGGGCTGAAGTGGCTGAGCTGCATGTGCACACAATTCTGATGTACTCTATGAGCCTTAGGCTGCCATTTTTTTCCCCTACAAGTCTCAGTTTTTCCATCTGTAAAATGAAGGAATTTAACTGGATGTCCTCAAATATCTCTTTTGATTGTAGAAGTCTATATGTCTGTTACATAATTATAATCATGAATTTCTATTTTGTGACAAAAGGTAAGAAACGTGACCCCTCTTTCAAGGAGTTTACCACCAAGTTGGGAAAAATATATTATTGTTATTTATTTTATATAAGTAAACGCCAAAAATGACACTGGGCTATATATGATTAAATCCTAAAAGAATAGAGGTATGTTAGGAGCAATTCATTTATCCGCTGAGCATTTATGGAGCACAGACCATGTATGAGCTAGGTTCTGTCCTAGGCACTGAGTTGATTCAGGGTCAAGAGAAAATGCTACAGAGGCCCAGCAGTATGATCCTGGGAAAATTATTAAAGCGCCTCAAGCTTCACTTTACTTTTTGTTTTTTTGAAAAGAAATATAGCCTTTAATTTCAAAAAATAGTTTGAAAAAGTCACTAAACAAATCAATAACTATGGTGGTCCCCAACAATCAATAACAACAAACTTTGAAGACAGATGTGAATCTGATTTCCACAGTTACCACATTATAATATTTTAAATGTTCAGTCTTCAACAAAAAATTTTAATGCAAACAACAAAAAAGAAAGCATGGTTTATTCACAGGCATAAAGAAAATTTATAGAAACCACTTTTGAGTAAATCCAGATATCAACTTACTAGACAACCCTTTTTTTTCTTGGTTATTTCTTTTATTTTTTATAAAAATTTTTTTTTTATTATACTTTAAGTTCTAGGATACATGTGCACAACGTGCAGGTTTGTTACATATGTATACTTGTGCCATGTTGGTGTGCTGCACCCATTAACTCGTCATTTACATTAGATATAGCTCCTAATGCTATTTCTCCCCCCACCCCACGACAGGCCCCGGTGTGTGATGGTCCCCTTCCACTGTCCAAGCGTTTTCATTGTTCAATTCCCACCTATGAGTGAGAACATGCAGTGTTTGGTTTTCTGTTCTTGTGATAGTTTGCTGAGAATGATGGCATATATGTAAAATGGAGATGAAATAAAAAGCTATGGAGAGGATTTGGTGATTTATGAGTTTGAAAAATACAGGGTAAATTGAAGGTGAGACAAGTGTTAGCTGCCATTATTACTCAGAAAGTATATTTGCCTATTGATTTTTCATGCTTAGCATTAAGAGGTGAAGAGCAGGACCTGTGACGTTATTATCTTTGGCCTGGATCATCAAACATCTTTCTAATCTGGTCTGTTTATGTCCAGTCTTGGTTACCCCCATTTATACCCCAGTCAGCGTAAGAACCCTAAAATCTCATCTGGCCATGACAGATGTTAAAATCCCACAGGACACATAATTAAAAAATGGGAGAAGAGCCTGGGGCTTCACTTCATCTGTAATGTTTTTATTTTCAGTTAGGTAGTAGGTTTACAAAGATTATTTATACTAGCTATACTTCTTGTCTACCTGCAATGTTTCTGTATTAAAAGGTACATGAGGAGGGAGTACCAAGGACATCACGTTTACTGACTTGTTTCCTGGCATGCTGCAAACTGGGTAGAGGGAGACAGCGTCCTTCAGGGTGGCAGGAACAGGAGGGCTCAGAATTAATTTTGTGAGTCATTTGAGACTTCAAGAAGGTACTATGTTCCAGAAAGAAATCCAACCTGTGTTCATGAATTGGGGTCTTTATTTTCCATATAGCCTTTGACAGTTTTCCCAGAAAGAAAGAAAACAAGTGGAAAAAAGTGGGAAAATTCTCCAAACCTATACAGTCAACAGCAAGGGAGAAAACTGTTCTCATTGCCCAGCTTCTGATTTAAACGCAGGGGAAGGTCCTAATTGTCTCCCAGGCCACAGGCCCCATTCTGATTTATGGAGGGGAGGGCCTGGGAGGTAAATCTCTATGTCATTTTCTAAGCCACCTAAAATAAGCTCATTAAACTACCGCCCATGAATGGAGGTGTTTTTCCCAGTGTTAAGGTGCTCCCACCCTCATCCCACACCCAGCATCACCCAGGGCACCGCCACTCTGAGATCCCGAGGGCACATCTGACAATGGAGCATTCAGGAAGGCCTTCTTGGATGGGGTAGGAAGCCTGTTTTATGCCCTGTTAATTACTGCAACAATTTATAAAATTCATGACAAACATAAAGCCCTTACAGAGATTGTATTTCAAATGGTATTTACCTGTAACAGAATCCCCTTTGTTTGTAATTCCTGGATTTACGAGCTGTCGCACAACAAAATGGAACTGCCCCTTGTCCCCATGTGGGGCACTGGCTGGGGGACCTCAAACCTGCTGTGGAGACAGAAACCTACTCAGGCTGGGATGGAGAAACCCTGTTCAGACCCACCACCAACCCACGGCGCATCTCAGTTTCACAGCCTGTGAACCTGGCGTTCGTGATGGGGGATGTGAAGGTTGGACTGGGTCATGTAAGTTTTCTCAGAGAACCTTGGTGCCTGACAGCTGGAAGGGACCTCAGGCAGGAGCTATTTTGACTTTGTATCCATCATAGGGATGTTCTTACAGCTTCTGGATCTATTTGCATATTCCAGTGATAGGGAGCTCCTTACCTGACAAAGCAGCCCAGATTATTGCCATGGTCCCTTGGTCTCTAGTCTTATCCCTTTCTTTTTCTCCTCATTCTTTTTTCTAAAACCCAAATCTGATCTTCTTATGCTCCAGCTTAAAATCCAATGGTTTTCCTTTGCCTTCAGGATAGGTTCAGATTTCTCAACAAGGCCTGCAAGCTCCTGTGTGGTTGTCCCTGCCCTCTTGTTTGCCTGCAGCTGGCAGTGGGCCCTGAGGACTCTTCACTCAGTGATGTCAAACTACTTGCAGTTCTGCTCTTGCCTCTTTTACATTAAAATCCCACAGATGCTGGTGAGGTTGCAGAGAATAGGGAACAACATTTATACACTGTTGGTGGGAATGTAAATTAGTTCAACTATTACGGAAAGCAGTATGGCGATTCCTCAAAGAGCTAAAAACAGATCTACCATTTGACCCAGCAATCCCATTACTGGGTATATACATAGAAGAACATAAATAATGTTACCATAAAGACACATGCGTGCAAATGTTTATTGCTGCACTATTCACCATAACAAAGACATAGAATCAACCTAAATGGCCATCAATGACAGATTGGATAAAGAAAATTTGGTACATATATACCGTGGAATACTATGCAGCCACAAAAAGGAAAGAGATCATGTCTTTTGCAGGAACATGGATAGAGCTGGAGGCTATTATACTTAGCAAGCTAACACAGGAACAGAAAACCAAATACCACATGTTCTCACTTATAAGTGTGAGCTAAGTGATGAGAACTCATTTAACACAGACAAGAGAACAACAGACACTGGGGTCTACTTGAGGGTGGAAAGTGGGAGGGAGAGGATCAGAAAAAATAACTATTGGGCTCTAGGCTTAGGACCTGGATGATAAAATAATCTGTACAACACACTCCCATGACACAAGTTTACCTATATAACAAACCTGCACATGTGCCCCAAAACCTGAAATAAAAGTTAAAAATATCACACAGTAAAACTCATATGATACAAGGATCAAGAACTTAAATTTAGGGCAGCAAGTGTGAGTATGTTTGTGGAGCTGGAAGACTGTACCTTTCTCAGCCTCCAGCATGGGAGATCAGGTGATTAGAACTCTGTAGAGAGACAGGAGGATGCTGGTAGCACCAAAGAAAAGAGGAAAGCAGGCTGAGTCCCCAGGACCCAGGCAGGAAAGGGTAGAGGGCCTCAGGAGAATCAGAGGCTTGAGAACATGAGAAAGTCCCTGCTATTCTCTCGGATGACATTTGAGCTGCTGAAATGTGCTACGTTGAAAGGAGCCATTCTCATCGGACCCATCTAGCAGCTTGGGAGAAGCTCAGCCCAGCTCAGTTCTTTTCTCTGCACAGCAGGTCTGGTTTTCAGTGAGTTTCCAGCTTCAGAGAAAACAGTGCCTCTAAGCAAAGGTGCTAACTTTATGAGTCTTGGACAAGGAGTTGCTTTCGTTTTCTACTGGGTGTCAGAATATGTGTCCTCTGTGAGACATGCAGGAGACCTTCAGGTTTGCACCTTCTGAAGCAGAAGACTGTGTTTACGGAGCAGTTAAAATCTGGAGTGACTGTGTATTGTGACTGTCCAAAGTGTCTATTTTAAATGCTTGTGTGCTCATTTCTTAGAAGAGCTATTTCACACAAAGACCTAAGAAAAAAGCATGAACTTCAGAGTCCATCAGATTTCAGCTATTTTACTTACTTCTTCTCTGTGGGTCTTGACTGTAGTGTCTGAAAAATGAGGCTGCTGTTTGGAAGAGTTCTTTGAGCCACTTCATTTCTCAGGAGCTGAAATTGATCTATGGTTTTCTCATTGATGAGATGGAGTTAACACTAACATCTACCTCTAGAGCTGCTCCGTATAAGAATTAAAATAATCTATCTTATAAATATTACAAGGATGATGCTTCTGAATTTTCTATCAGACCACAGTTTAAGAAGAAGCTGGGAAGAAAAGATGCAATCTGTTTACACTGAGGTATAGGAAAGGGAATGTTAGGATGCTTTTGGCTGCAAGCAACAGAAGACTTAACATTGTTTAAATGGTAAGGACATCTATCATTTTACATATCAAGATGTTTGAAGTCAGGGAAAAGACGACAAAATGATTCTCAGCAGTCCCAAAAGCACAGCTTCATGTTTCATTGTCTATAGGTTAGTTACAATCATGGTTTACCCTGTGGCTGGGCTTCCCCTAAGCCTATTGCCACCAGATACAGATTGAAATGTGAATGCAAGCAGGGAAAGAGTAGAGACTGCACTGGCTTGGGACAACTAGCAGTGTCTGCCCCAGAAGAAACTAATACACACCATGCAACCATATACCCAGCAGGTTCCAAGTCAATGACTACTTCAGAAATAGTTTGGTCTCTGGATGTAGACACTTCCTGGTGTGGAGGAAGGCAACATGATGTATGGGGAGAAACACGGTGTCTTTAGAATCAGCTACCTTGAGTTCAAATTTGGCTCTACCCTGACCAGGCAGGTTTCTGGTGGCTATGTGTTTAGTCAGTGCAAATATAATAATAAGATTATTTCAACAAAAATAATAAGATTAAAAAATAAGATTAAAGTGAAGTGAGTGCAAATCAAAACCATGAGATACCACAAAACACCCACCCATGAGAATGGCTAAAATTTAAGGGACTTGCTGGTGAGTGTATACATTGATAAACACTCTATGACTGATCCAGCAATTCTGCTCCACATGAAACGACTAAGGTGGGCCATTTTAGCTTCAGAGCTCTCTGGGTCAGCTGAAGTGGTCTTTGGGTCTGCATTGAGCTCTTGACTTCTCTCTGTTCTGACCCTATTTTCTCTTCTTCCCTTCCATAGGGATTCATCCCAAGGGCACTTCAAAGAAACTATGCTGCGTGTTAACCAACATCTCAGAGTCAACTTCCCAGGGAACAAACTTGTAACATGTGATATGTTTATTCACTAGAATACTACACAGCAGTAAGAAAAGAACACATGATGATACAGGCAACATGGATGAATGTCGAGTGAGAAAAGTCATATATGAAAGAGTACACTTTATAGGATCCCATTTAAATGAAGGTCAAAAACAGACATAACAAATCCACAGCGAAAGAGGTCAGAATAATGGCAACCCTTCATATTAGGGAGCCTCCTGTGGTACTGGAAGTGGTTTATATCTTGATTCAGTGGGTAGCTACCACCTCAACATAGTTATGCATGTATGTATGTAATATATTCATATTTAACATTTATTGGGCTGCATACTTACTTGACTGCATTAAGTTATACCTCCATAAAAACCAAAATAATAAAAAAGCCAGATTGCACTCTACTTGCCTGTGACCCTGCTAGTATGTAGTATATAGGATGCAGCACCTGTTATTCTGGGTGCGTCTGTGAGGGTGTTTCTGGATAAGATTAGTGTTTGAACTGGTAGAGTAAAGCAGATAGCCCTCCCTAATGCAGATGGGCCTCATCCAATCAGATGAAGGCCTGAATAGAATAAAAAGGCGGCCCCTCCCTCCAGTAAAAGGGAACTCCATGCCAGCGGGGGGACATAGACAATTACATACAATCTGACCTTTTTTTATCTTACTTTTTAATCTTATTATTTTTGTTGAGGTATAACTTAATGCAGTTACTATCCCAGGCTCATAGTAAGCATTCAATAAACATTTTTTAAATGAATAAACAAGTGTCTCCCTAGTCTAGCATTGATTCATTTGGTAGACCTGGCTAAGTCTCTCTACTCTGTGAATTTCATTTTACACAGGAGGAAACTATGGCACAGGGCAAATCTTAATCCACAGACATGTTGTGAAAAATCGAATGAGAGAGTTGATGAAAACACAGTTTGTAAACTGTAAACTGCTATATCAGAAACAGTGCACAGGTTTTGAGGTTGAATTGACGGAGGTAAAAACATAAGCTCTACTAGGCCTCACCTGTGCAACCTTGGGCACTTACACAACACCTCTGTGCCTCAGTTTCCTTATTAGTAAAATGGAGGCAAAAAGAGGTCCTCCCCTGTTGGGTGACTGTGATAATTGAGATAATCCGAATCACTAGAGTAGTGACTGACAGTCAGTACTCCATGCACACCGGCTGATATTATCATCGAAAGAATTTTTCTGGGGGAGCACCTTTCCTCAAAGCATTTCTCTTCTCCCCCTTCCCCTACTTCTTTTTCTCTCACTCATCTCTTCTCTGGAGCCCACTAGGATTTAGGGATCCGTCATTTATAGCCTTAAAGAAATGAGTTTCTCTAAATTGCAACTGGGTCCCGACAAAGGAGATGACCCCACCGGGCAGCCTCACACCCCTGAGTTCAGGAAGTCTGAGAATCACTTTTTCCACTAAGGAGGAAAAAAGGTGTTAATTGGCTGCTTGTGAAATATCTGGGGTTCTGCTACCAGGGCAGCCAGGAAGGAGGGGCCAGGAATGGTGAGGGGCAGAATGGGGGTCACCTGTGGAAACATTCACTGGTGCTGTGGAGGCCTTGAGGGCAGAACATGATCCCGGAGTAGGCTCTTCCCCCTCACAGGCTAGGTGGGAAGAAGTGACCAGAGATGGAGTCAGATTCTTACCAAAAGCCAAGCCCAGCAGGGGCGATGTGGCCAGGCAGGAGGAGCTCTAGGCAGGGGCTGCAGCCCCAGCTCTCTCAGTCACTTGTGTTGCTTCGTCAAGAGGGACAGGGTCCAGATCATCTGTAGGGTCTCATTGAGCTTCAAATTTTTGGATTCTCAGAAGGGAAGCTTGGTAGACTCAGATGAAATGAGATTCAAATCCAACTTTTTCCTTTTGGCAGCTCTGTGTTCTTGGGCAGATGACATCACCTCCCTGTTCCTTTGTACAAAGGAATAATAATATTGACAATAGACGTTTGCTGTAAATAGGAGCTCGATAAATAAGAGTCCCAATGATGGTTAACTGTATGTGTCAACTTCACTGGGCTGCCGCGAAGTATGCAGATGTTTGGTCAAACGTTACTCTGGGAGTGTTGGTGAGGGTGTTTTGGATGAGATCAACATTTGAACTGGTAGACTGAGAAAGCAGATGGCCCTTTCTCATGGGGTGGGCCTCAGCCAATCAGTGGAAAGCCTGAATAGAACAAAAAGGCTGAGGAAGAGGAAACCCCTTCTGCCTGACTGCCTTAAGCTGGGACATTGGTTCTTTCCTGCCTTTGGCTTCAAATGGAAACATTTGCCCTTCCTGGGTCTGGAGCCTGCTGGCATAGAGACTGGAACCACACCATAGGCTTTTCTGGGTCTCCAGCTTGTTGACTGCAGATCTTGGGTCTTGTGAGCCTGCATAACGATGTAAGCCAATTCTTTATACTAATCTCTCTGTCTCCATATGTGTGTATATATGTATACACACACACACACACACACACACACACACACACACACATATATACATGTATGTCCTGTTGGTTCTGCTTCTCTGGAGAACCCTAATAGAGTCCCTTTCCTATCTGCCATTCACCCTGTCATTTTTTCAGGAAAATGTTCATGATTTTCTTTCACATATATTTCAGCTCTTACTCTCCACTCCCAAATAAGGCAGTGGCTATTTATAGTGAGCAAAATGTCACCAGCAACAGCATACGTTCCATTTGTCTCATCTTTATTATTTCAAGTGTTTCAATAATTATTATTTAATTATAAGGACACAACCACCTAGGAAGATAAATAAAGTAGAAATTCTTCTCTTTCTTTTTCCAAAAGAAGCATTAATGAGGTATAATTAACATACAGTAACCTGCATTTATTGAAAGTGTACAGTTTGGTGAATTTTGAGACAGATACACACTGATGAAACCATCAACACAATCGGTATACAGAACATACCCAACCCCCTCTAGTTTCCTCATGCTTCCTCATCATCCATTCAGTGGTTTTTATAACTGCTGAGAACACAGAGAACCAGAAAGGAAGTGCCAGTCTCCTGATACTCAGTCCAGTGTTAATTCTAAGAGGCTACCTTCAATCATCCCAAGAAGAGAAGGAGAGGGAACCATTTATGAAGCACATACCATGTATGAAGCCCCAGACCAAGTGCTTTATATAGTTATGTGACACCAAACAATGTTTTGGTCAACAATGGACTGTATATTTTATGGCGGTCCCATAAGATTACAGTAAAGCTGAAAAATTCCTATTTCCTAGTAACATTGTTGCCATCGTAAAGTCATAGCAAAACACATTTCTCACCTGTTTGTGGTGATGCTGATGTAAACAAACCTACTGTGTTGTCAGTTGTATAAACGTGTACAGTCATGTCCTAGGTCTTCACATTTGCTCACCACTCACCCACTGACTCACCTAGAGCAACTTCCAGTCCTGCAAGCTAATTCACATTAAGTGTCCTGTACAGGTGTGCCAGTTTCTTAATGTTTTATACCATATTTTTACTCTCCCCATTCTAGGTATAGACATGGTTAGATACATAAATACTTACCATTGTTTTACAATTGCCTACAGCATCCAATACAGTAACATGATGTCCAGGTTTGTAGCCTAGGAGCACAAGTCTATACCACATAGATATAAGACACACACACACAAGCAAACTAGGTGAGTGGCAGGCCATACCACCTAGGTCTGTATAAGTACTTTCTGTGATGTTTGAACAGTGATGACATCACCTAATGATGCATTTCTCAGAATGCGTGATTGTCGTTAATAGATGCATGACTGTATATGTAGCTTATTTACACACAGTAGCCTCAGTACTTCCTTTAGCTTCAGGTGTCTTCTCACTATGAATGTTCACCTTGATCCCTGACTTCTTCCTAAGCTCACATATCCAGGTATGTTCTTTGCCTCTCCTCTGGGATGTTGAAGCATCTCAAACCAAACTTGCTCAAACCATAACTTTGTTTACAACCTGTCCCCACAACCTCCAATCTGTTCTTTCCGAGTCTTTTCATTCACCATATACTCATGTGCTCAAGTCAAAAATTTTGAGTAAACTCTGATTCTTCCCTTTCCCTCACCTATGACAGCTAATCCACCAGCAAGTCCTATTAGCTATGTCTTCAGACAAAGCCCAATCTGGCCCCTGCATTCCATGCCTGCTGCCATTACCCTGGTCCAAGCCACCATCACCTCCCACTGGTGTCTCGCTTTCACCCTTGCCCAACCTTTACTCTTTCTCTGCATGTCAGCCAGTGATCTTAAAACAGATCATAGCACTCCCCTTCTTAAAACTTCTCAGTGGCTTACCAGCACACTTAGAAGAGTCTTACATTTTACTCAGCCTCATGAAGTTCTATATGACCTTGCACCTTCAGGAATGAACACATACACACACACACAGAAACACACACGCTACTGTCCTTCTGACCTTCTTCTTGCTTGAACATATGAATCTTATCACTGCCTTAGAGTTTTTGCAGGTTTTATTTTCTGCCTAGAGAATGTCATACTCTCCTTATCTGGAAATGGCTTAATTTTTATTCTTTCCTAAACTTTCAGCTGAGGAACAGGAATGGAGGTTATCACCACCCCACATGTTGTTATTTGTCTGATTACCTGTGTGCTGCTTGCCTTCCCTCTTGAGAATGAGAGTATAAGCCTTCTCTGTTTTATTTACTGACTTATTTACTGATATATCTCCAGCACTTAGAAAAATACCTGGCATTTCCTGGATGTTCAATAACTATTTGTTGAATAAGTGATCAAACCATAGGCCTCTTAATTATTGCAGATGTCAGCCATCTTTACAGTCAAATACTTCTCTATTGCTACATAAAAATTCAATAACTCTTCCTAATTCTTCCCCTCGCCTCATTGTTTTACTTGGCCATGTGCTCTGCACAGTGATGAAGGCTTTAAATGTTTTAACTTCTTCATTTTCCTGCTCCCTTGTGGAATCTGCCCCCCACAACCCACTCCTTCTCTCTCACACATGTATACTTTCTGGGTTTTGCTGAGTAAATTCAGAATGTTGATGCTATTATCCCATATTTTCTTAATATGCCTCTTCTGTTTCAATAATCCTTACTTAACTCATATTACAATTCCCAGTCAAGCATTCATCATTCTCTTATATTTAACTATGAAATACCACAAGATTTATTGCTCACCATTCTTTCTTGTATTTGTCATCTTCCCTATCTTGAGACTTTGGTTTAATGAGTTTTCATTTGGCCAGAGTTCTTCCTCAGGTAATTTCCTCAGCTACAGGCATGGGCACATACTCTGAATTTTTCAATGTCTGAAAATTTCTTTCAATAACTATAGCAGCAGCGGCAACAACATATACAGCACTAATTTATGCGGTGCTTGGGCAAAGGGGCTATGACAGAGAATAGTCAAGGTCCTTGCCCTCATGAAGCTTATGTTTTTTTTTTTTTTTTTTTTTTTTTCCTGTGGCTTTGCTTTTGTGTTAGTGAAGTAGACTGGCTTGTGCTGCAGAAATCAAAACCACTCAAATTTTGAAGCCTTCAGAAAAAGGATAACTTTTTTTTTTTGCTCATACCAAGTTTACTGCGGGTCTCAGAGGACTCATCAGGGAGGTTGTCCTCTGTGTGATAGCTCAGTGTTGCTCTCTGTATCAACACAAGCTTCCCAGATCACAACGGCAAGGGGAGAAGGTGCTAGAAAGTCTCATACCACCAGTACATATTTCTGTTCAGAAGTGACACACTCGTTTTCATTTACAGTTCATTGGACAAAAAAGTTACATGACCATGTCAAATTGCAGAGGTATAGAGAAATGCCAATCTCTGTGTGCCTGGAAGGTAAAGAACCGGGGATTTTGTGAGCATCATGAGTATCCACCTCAGCCTGCCCTTAAAATTCATGTCTTGGCAGAATATAAGATATCATTTGCTTGAATATCTTTTTTTCTCTCAAGCATCTAAAAATTATGATTCAGTGTCTTTTATCATCAGTACTGCGTAAGAGAAATCTTAGTCTTAATTTCAGTCTAAGAGAGACTTAGAAGAGAGACATGCAAAATTATGTCTAGATACATAAATACATACACACACAGCACTATGCATGAGGTAGTCTCCCCTTATCCACAGGAGACACGCTGCTAGACCCCTAGCGGATGCCTGAAATCATGGATAGCACCAAGCTTTATATATGCTATGTTTCTTCTTATATATGTGTACCTATGATAAAGTTTAACTTATAAATTAAGCACAGTGAGAGAAAAATGACAATAGCCAAAAATAAAATAGAACTATTATAATAATGTACCATCATAAAAGCTATGTGAATGTGATCTCTCTCAAAATATCTTATTATACTGTAACTTGGGTAACTGAAACTGTGGAATGTGAAACTGGATAAAGGGGGACCGCCGTAGACACACACACACACACACACACCACACACACACATACATACATCATGTTATATATCTCAATTTACTCATCCATCCATCCATCTATGACTGTGTTAGTTCAGGTCTGCCAAGACAATACAAAGACTGGATTAGATATGTAGGAGACTTATTGGCCTGGGAGCAGGAGAAGCCTTAGAGAAACTTCAGATCATGATATAGATCTGAAACCTGTGGAAGGAGAGAGGGAAAGGAGGGGAATTAGATTGGAGTCATCTCTGACTGTGGCACACTTGCAAGGAAGGTTTGGTCAGGCTCATGGGGTGCCCTCAAGCCAAAGTTGTCCATTGGAAAAGTCCCACATCTTGCAGAACTGGCCTGCTGTAGGATCCCTGCCATGCTTATTCATTGCACACAGCCTGCAGGAAGCATAGCCTCCGCATAAACTTAGTGGTGGATTCAGAGGGGTTGCAGATGAGGCCATCTGTTAATTACGTTCTCTGCAGCAGGAGATCTGAGAGGTTGCCACATTTTCATGGCTGCCACAAGAAGCTTAAAAATATTTTTTCTTCTTTTTTTGAGTTACATAATTTCACCAGGGTATGTCTAGTGTGTGTCACTCGAAAATTATTCCTATTTAAGGCAAAGGAGCATCTTTTTCATATCAAGTTTCATGTCTTTCCTAACCTCAGTAAAACTTCTTTAATTCTAATTTCCTGTTATTCTCCTCCATCTGTTTCTTGTGCCCCTTTTGAAACTCTGTTACTTCCATAATATATCACCTACATATATCTTTCATGTCTCTTATCTTTTTACCCATGATTTTCAATTTTTTTGCATTTTTTTGCTGTGTATTGGGAGTTACTTCCTGTACCTAATTTTAAAAAATGCTCTTGTTTGAAAACTTCTCTATTAAATCTTAAAATTCTGAAATAATGCATGAAGTACCACCAGTATATTTTTGTGCTTTCACAATATCTCCTTAAGAATTCTAACTATATCTTGCCTCCTTAAAAGCTACTTTGTTTTAGTTGTTGGGATTGGTCTCCTTACTTCAACGGCTTTGATCCGTTTTAAAATAATGTCTACTCTTTAAATGCTTGGTTTGGAGGATATACACACTAGGCATTGGGGTCTTTTGGGCCAGGGAGATTGACAAGCAGTGGAAGGTAAGGAGAGATTTCTTCTCCAGTAGGCTGCTGATGACAGGTTCTTTATATGGGGTGAGGTTCAGAAGCTTCTTTATTCTAAACTCCCAGTGGAAATGGGGTGTCCTTGGCCCCACATTGCTACTCCTCTTGGATACAGCCACCTATGAGAATAGCTATCTCCTGGAGCTGCACATAGCTAGTTGGAGGAGTGGTTCCCATCTTTGATCCTAGGGGGTTCACCGGGCTTTCTTCCCTGGAACTCATAATTGAAGTGTTCACTCCAGATTTTTCTAGAGAAGCAATCTTCTGTTCAGGTGGAGTTTGGGGTCCTTCCTTTGCTATCACAATCAATGAATCCCTCATCCTGTACCTTCTTTCCGAGTATTTGAGATGTCAGCCATATGTGGCTTTTTCTCTAGCCTACTACAATCAGCCAAGTTAATTTTGGTGGTTGATTCACCCCCAGGGAGTTGGAACAGCAAGAAGATCCTGAGCACCTGTTCAGGTCATTATTTTGTGGAATCCCCCAGTAATTTCTCGTAGTTCTTGATAATTAAAATGCTCTTCCCATCTTCTTATCTTTTTGAGCCCCCTTATTTTCTTCTTTATTCATATTGGCATGTTAGCTTATTTCTATCAAAGAAGTCTTACACAAGGGAAAACAATAGTTTGATTTGGCTACTGTCACCTAACTTACTATCCCCAGTGCAGATACTCTATCTGATGTTGGTTATTGCATGTCATAAGTCTAGGGTCAGCAGTCTGGGAATAGCCCTGGGAATTGGCACTAAGTCTGTCATGATTGGAGTAACCCCCACCAGAAGGATGGGGAGGCAGGCACAGGCATAATGGGAGGGTATGTTTGTCTGGAAGTGAGGGAGTAGGCTGGGACATATAATAGTTGCTTGTGAAAGCAGTACTCTCGTTTTGAGTTGCTACCTTGGAAATGCCAGAGTTGTTTAAGTCTCTGTCTTGTTGGCTGGCAATGTTGCTTTTCTAATCAAAAAGTTTAACAGGCATGGGCTGCATGCCAAATCCCATGCAAAGCATTTTATATGTCCTTACTCTTGCACTCCTTACCACAACCCTGTGTTGTTGTCTTCATTTAAAAAAAGGCAGACAGAGCTCAAAGAGAAGAGGACAATTAGATGGCACAATTGGTATTTGAATATGGTTTGGGTGATTCCAATGTCCACATGTATGCTGTATGTCACTGCTCTGTGTTCCTTACTGGCACATGCTGTGTTTAATTTTGAGTTGACTTTTGAAAGCTGAGCAAGATTTCAATAGCAAAGAAGATAGGGAGGGTTGTTCAATTTGAGATACCAGCACAGGAACAGGCAGGAAGGCAAGTGTAGATGGAAAGGGAGATGTGGTTCTATGTGATTGGATTATAAACTATACAAGAGCGCTGTTATAGGGAGAAATGAGATTTGAAAGATAGGTTAAAGCCAGATGGTGAAGGATCCTGTAACTTCCAATCTGTGGAATTTTAGACAAGTTATTTCACCTCTCTGAACTTCAGCTTCATGATCTGGAAAATGGGGATGAAATGCCCATCAAGATTTTGTGCGTGTGTGTGTCTGTGTTCATGAGCTCATATCCACGTGTGTGTGTATAAAGCACCTAGTAAGCACGTAATGAAAGTTGATCCTCCTCCCTGTTTTTCAGGAGCTGCAGCTGGCTGGTTGGGGTGGGCAGGAGGGTTAAGGATGGGTGTAATGGAGGACTGGCAATGTTTTAGCAGCTCCTGAGGTCCCAGGTTTCTTCCAATCCCAACAACCTCTTCATCATTTGAGCAATCAGCCTCAGGCCCATTTGGTGTTAATTATGGCAACCCAGGCTTCTCTGTGTGAAGGAAACAGTTCCTCATTTCTCTCATTAAAGTAAAATATGACCCAGTTTTATGCCTGCGTATTTTGTTGCCGAGATTACGAGAATCATCCTTTCTGTTTATATGGAACGAAGAAACGTTACACCAGGAGGGCGGCCTGGGCCCCTGAGCCCGGGGAATAGAAAGCAGATGTTGTCCTCACTGTTATTTTCCACCTAGTCCTGCTCCCACCCTCCTCCTCCCATCTCTTCTCCCTCTGAGAAACATAGTCCTCATTTCAGATCAACACAAGGTAAGAGGATTGTAGGAGAATAAACTCAAATTTACTGAGCTCTGTATCAGGTGCCAAGTCCTATAAACAAGTTCCCAGAAGCTTCAGGGGTAGTTGGTATTAATACTTTTTAAAAATTGTATATATTTAAGGTGTACAACATGATGTTTGGATATACATATACATAATGAAATGATTACTATACTCAAACAAATTAACATGTCCATCACCTCACACAGCTGGCTCTCTTTTATGTACTCTCCATTCTTAGCAAGTTTCCAATATACAATACAATATTATTAGTTATAGTCCTCCTGCTGTAGGTTAGGTCTCTAGACTTACTTGCCCTATAGAATTGCAACTGTATATACCCTTTGACCTATTAATCTTTTCTCACGGTTCCCTCAAACCAAGAATGCCCAAAGTCTTTCTGTTGTCTTGAGATGTGGGAGAAAAACTAACCATGCTAGTCATACATGCAATTACAAACCTTTGTGTGCTGCTTTGTGGGGTACACGGACTTTCACACGTATTGTTCTGGTGGATCTTCACCCCAGGTAAAGTGACTGGGGGTTGCAAGAACTCAGGAATTTGTACAACTGAATTACTAAGTAATGGAGACTCTGAAAGATTTTAAGCAGGGAATTGACAATGTAAGATGTGTGCTTTTGAAGGATTGCTCTGACAAGAGTCTGGAAATGGGTAGGAAGAAAGTGACAGTGAAAGAGATATTAAAAAAAAAATCATACCAAACACGGAAATAAGGCAAAGAGGTCTGCTTGTGTTCTCATTGTTACACCAGAGCATTGTCTAACAGGTACGCTTGATGGATATTTAATTCTCTATGGCAGGGGTTGGCAAACTTTTACTGCAAAGGACCAGATAGTAAATATTTTAGTCTTGTAGTCCATATGGTCTCTGTTGTAGTTGGTCAAAAATTTCACTGTAGCATGAAAACAGCCAAAGACAATATGTAAATGAATGAGCATGAATGGTGTAAATAAAACTTTATTTACAAAAACAAAAGGTGGCTGCCAACTTCTACTCTACAGGAATGTACTTTTGTTTGACATATTGTTTACTATTGATTAGAACCCAGTTTTGCTAAATTACATGCTGGTTTGTAAATTTTTTTTCTAATGGAGATGCAAATAATCTCAGCCTGTTAAAAAAATTCTAATGGCTATGGCTTGATTGTCTTGAAGGACATTAACCAGTTTTACATCTAACAAAAAATCTTATTCCAACATTCTTTCTGCAGTGCTTATATAATATAAATACTCAGCCCTTCGCATATGCTACAAGCCAGATTTACCATCTGGCTGGTTCCCTCATTAATGCATTAAATAAATCTTTAACACATGTTCACTTTATATTTGTATGACAGTTATGTTTTATTTTAACTCTCTGAAAGTTATAGTCTACTTTAACAGTAGAGAGTTTCAGGATAAGGTTGTTGGAGTAGTCCAGAAAAGATTCAGAGGTGATAATAGATGGAGACTCTGAGATATTTTCAAGATGTTTAAAAGATATAATTGATAGGACTTGATCATTGATGATATGGAGGAGTGAAAAAGAGGATAGAGAATAAATGATTCCCAAATATAGCTTGATATGATGACTAATAAATGACATTGCTACTTATCGAGCTAGGTTATACTGTTACAGAATATTCCCTAATCCTTCAAAAGTTTATGGCAATGTCAGTAATCTGCAGAATAACTAAGGTTCTTCCAGGTGTGTGCCTTCTCAATCAGTCCAGAGGTCCTAGGATCTGATCACATTGGACCATATTACTGTTGATAAGAACTGTTGCTTGTTTAACACTGTGCCTTTTTCTCCCATGTACTTTCTTGTTTTATCCTAACCCCATCTAGGGATGCTATCTGAGTTTCCTTATCAACTCTATTTTGGTGAGAAAGTTTAACCACTTAGCTGAGACTACATAATACAGAAGACCAGAACCTAGAACCTAGCCTTCCTGAGTCCTGGTCTAGTGAGGTTTCAATGGAAATTTAGAGAGAAATCTCAGTGATGGCTTACTAGGCTGTGAACTCTCTGAGGTCAGGGACCATGTCTGGTTTTGTTTACTATTATGCCCCTGGCATATAGTAGATGCTCATCAAATATTTGAATGAAGGAATAAATGAATGAACTTGGTCACTGAAGAAAAGCACTATTTTGAGAGTCAAGGAGTCTAGGTCTGCAACTGACTTGTTAAGAAAATCCCTTCCTTTCTGAAGACCTCATTTTCCCCCATTACAAAATGAGATGAATTGGACTAGGCAATACCGGGGGTTCCTTCTAAGTCTAAACACCTATAAATTAGGAGAGCAGCCCAGGACCCATCATTTCAAGTGAATTTTGAGAGAAATAATTTTGCTTTTGTGTTGTATTTTCAAGTTCAAATGTCTAGGTGTCTCAGATTGAGTTAGTGCCTCTAGGGCCAAAGCTTATGGAGTCTCTTGGATCAGAGAAGAATGAGGGTCTTTCCTGCTTCTTAAAATGTATAATGATTATTTCTAGAACTAGTGAGGACCCTAGATTGGGAGATAATATTTGTTGTTACCACAGCATTTCATAGCACTTCCAGCAGCTCCTGAAAGGAGAGCGAGAAGTATTAGCGAAAGCCCACTCAGTCCAGCCTTGTTCTGGGCACTGGGGCTAGGGCTGATCATGGTGCTTGCAGACATGTTGTGGAGTGGGCAGAATCCTGGGCGGAAAGTTGGTATACCTAACTTTTTATCTCAACTCTGCCACATAGTAGCTCTGTGACATGGTCAAGTCTCTGCCTCCTGAACCTTAATTTTCTGTCTGTAGACTACAAGGTAAGGGTTCCATAGGAAGACCTCAACATCAGTCTGGCTGCTGGGAGGAAACAGGTTCTAGCTTAGATGGTTTGAGAGAGGTTAATGAAGGACCTAATCATGGGGATGTGGGCAGGGTTAAGGGAACCAACATGAGATGCTAAGGTGCCCAGAGGCTAGCAAGAGTGGGAAGCCATTGTTACCCAAGCCTGAACAGTGAGGGAGGACAGTAGTTTTCTGGGAGCCCACCAAGAACTGGAGGAAGGGCCACCCACAGGAGGTGTAGTCAGGGAGGGGCTTAGCCTCTTCCAGAAATGTATACCAAGGCAGAGAGGGAGCCAGAGGAATACCCTGGCCTCTTTCTCTTCTGCCCCGATTTCCTGCAGGCACCTCTGAGTTGTGCAGAGTGAGGGTCACCCTCAACAGCACAAAGCAGGAAAGAGAGAGTAGAGAATGGATCGGAGAAAGGGTGGAAAAGTGGCAAAGAACCACCCCAGCCTCTAAGGCCGCTTGTCATCTGACCATTGTGTCATCCTGTGAAACTGTCAGCCGCCCTTCCTTAACCAATCCCTCTTTTCCAGTCACATCACAGGACAGTGTGTTTGGAGAGCTATGCAATAGTTAACATCTCTGCCTAGATTTCTCTAGATTTTCTCTGGAAAATCAAGGGGTAAATGATGATGCCTCCAGAGGCATGAAATAAAAAAAACTTTTATTTCGGGTTTGGAGATGCATGTGAAGGTTTGTTACATAGGTAACATGTCATGGAGGTTTGTGGTACAGATTATTTCATCACTCAGGTATTAAGCCTAGTGCCTGATAGTTAATTTTTCTGCTCCTCTCCTTCCTCCCACCCTTCACCCTCAAATAGACTCCGGTGTCTGTTTCTCCCTTCTTTGTGTTCATGTGTTCTCATCATTTAGCTCCCACTTATAAGTGAGAACATGTGGTATTTGGTTTTCTATTCCTGTGTTAGGATAATAGATGCTAAGGATAATGGCCTCCAGCTTTATCCATGTTCCTACAAAAGACATAGTCACCTTCTTTTGATGGCTGCATAGTATTCTGTGGTGTATATGCATCACATTTTCTTTATCTAATCTTTCATTGACAAGCATTTAGGCTGATTCCATGTCTTTGCTATTGTGAATAGGGCTGCAGTGAACTTTTGCATGCATGTATCTTTGCGGTAGAGTGATTTATATTTTTCTGGGTATATACCCAAGTATGGGGTTGCTGGATTGAATGGTAGTTGTTTTTAGCTCTTTGAGGAATCACCATACTGCTTTTCACAATGGTTGAACTAATTTACACTCCCACCAAGAGTGTAGGTTTCCTTTTGTCTGCAACCTCGCCAGCATCTGCTATTTTTAGACTTTTTAATAATAGTATGTATTAGTTTGTTCTCACATTGCTATAAATAACCACCTGAGACTGGATCATTTATAAAGAAAAGAGGTTTAATTGGCTCATGGTTCCACAGGCTGTACAGGAAGCATGGCTGGGAGGCCTCAGGAAACTTATGATCATGGCAGAAAGTGAAGGGGAAGCAGGCACATATTCACATGGCTAGCAGTAGACATAGAGTAAAGGGGGAAGTGCTACACACCTTTAAACAACCAGATCTCATGAGAACTCACTCACTATCATGAGAATGGCAAGGGAAAGATCTACTCCCATGATCCAATCACCTCCCACCAGGTCCCTCCTCTAACACTGAGATCATAATTTAACATGAGATTTGGGTGAGGACACAGAGCCAAACCATATCATCATATCTACAATGAACTTAAACAAATTTACAAGCGAAAATCCCATTAAAAAGTGGGCAAAGGACATGAACAGACATTTTTCAAAAGAAGGCATAGATGCAACCAAATATATGAAGAAAATCTCAATATTACTGATCATGAGAGAAATGCAAATCAAAACCACAATGAGATAACATCTCACACCAGTCAGAATGGTTGCTATTCAAAAGACAATGCGTGTTTTATTGTCTGTTTTTCCTCTAGACTTAACTCAGTGAAGTCAGGTGTGCTGTCTGTGTGGAATCTATAATTCCTAGTATAGAGCCTGGCTCAAAACAGGCTCTCAATAACTATTTGTTGAATGGATGAAAAAAATGAAAGAGTGGCCATATTCCTTATGACTCCTTTCCTGTCTCTGGCCTGTGACAGCATAAACCGCTCCCTCCTCTGTGCTGCCTGTACACCCTGTTTGTACATCTTACTTCCCTTGTAGTGCTGCACTGTAATGGCTATGACTGTGAGCTCCTCAAGGGCGGGAAGCTTATTTCAGGCAACCCAGTTTCCCCAGTGTGATGAGGTCTGGCAGAGATCGAGTGCTCATTATATGTTCCTTGAATTGACTCTGAAAATATTTATTCAGCTAGTCTGGGCTCTGTAGAGGAGCTGTGAGCTCCATCCCTTACTCTAGTTAATCTCCTTCTTCCTTTCCCTCTTCTCTGCCTGCCTACCCCCAGGCACATCCTAACTGGCTTGTAGTAAATTTCATTTCTTGCATCTTGATAGGTTAGTTCTTGGCAGCCTGACCAGAGCATTCAAATAAATCATTTCCTGGAATGTTGAGGTGCCTCTGCCTATTATAGGACTAGCTTTTAAGGGAATACAGTTGAAGGTTCACTGAGTATAGCTTATGTAAAAAGGAGTTAAAAAGAGGATAGCGCTGGTTATTGATACCCCTTTTCACGTCGAGCTGTATGGCTGGTGTGTGCTGAGTACTGTGCTCCATGCCAGGGGCTGAGGCACAGAGGGGAAAACAGATGTCCTAACCCTTATGGGGCTTACATTTGAAAGGGGGAAGATATTACACTATATTATAAATGTCTTTCCATTATTTCTTGGAATTTACCAATTTGTCCTATAGACATACCAGCACATCTACAACATAATAGGTGTACAATTTGCATTTTCATCAGTGGGGAAAGAATAAGAAAAGAATAAAGAAACTTTCTATATCCTGGCATGGAAGGATCTTCAATGTAGAGTATGAAGCGACCAGAGCAAGGAGAAAAATGAAAATGTACAGTTGACTCTTGAGCAAAACAAGTTTAAATTGCATGGGGCTGCTTATACCCCTGGGACAGTAAAACCAACCCCTTTTTTCTTCCTCCCCCTCAGCCTACTCAATGTGAAGATGATGAGGATGAAGACCTTTATGATAATCCACTTCCACTTAATGAATGGTAATTATATTTTCTCTTCCTTGCGATTTTCTTAATAACATTTTCTTTTCTCTAGCTTACAATATCATGAGACTACAGCATATAATACATATAATATACAAAATATGTGTTAATCAACTGTTATTGGTAAGGCTTCCCATCAACAGTAAGCTATCAGTAGTTATGTTTTCCGGGATTCAAAAGCTGTATGCAGAGTTTTGACTTCTGAGTGGTTCAAGGGTCAACTGTAGTCTGCTCTTTTCATGTGAGAAAGAAAGAAGGAAAGTTAGAATACATGTTTTTGTTTGCCTGAAGTGAGTCTAGAAGGATACACAAGAAATTAATAAAAGTGATAACCTGTGTGGGTGAGGAGAGGCAGGTTGATAGAGCCAGATGTTCATAGTGTTACCATTTTATGTTTCAGTTTTTGAAATGTAGAACAATTACTTGATTACCTTTGATGTGATATAATAGGGAAAGCATAGGTTGCCCATAGAAGGAGTACATAACCTAGTCTGAAGTTAATGGGGAAGGCTTCCTGGAGGAGGTGACATTTAATTTGAAGTCTAAGATTAGTTTTAGCCAGAAATGGGGAGTGGAGAAGTTCCCTTCAGTCAGGGAGAACAGCCCTCTGAAGAACTTAAAGTGAGAGAGTGTGGGGAATTCAAGGAACCTAAAGAAGTTCATTGTGGCTGGGCAGAAATTTTAAGGTTTGGGATTATTGTAGGAGGAGAGGGACTGACATTTATCAAGGACTAACTTTCGATTTTATTAATGGCAGCTGCAGCCTGCACATGCCATGGGTTTCCTATGTACCAGACACCTTACTAAGCCTGCCATATGCAATCTCTTATCCATTCCTCACATGAGTTAGGCACTTATCATTCCCATTTTCCAGACAGAAGCAGGAGCTCTGAGAGTTTCAAGAACTTCCTGGGTCAAGCAAGTGGCAGATGGCAAGGCAGGCCATCTGCTCTGCAATGAGGATACCGACCTTGTGGATGAGATGAGATGCATGAGAAGCACCTAGCCCAGGGACAGACACATTACAGAGACGCAGCCAATCTCATCTGCTACTAATTGGTGGTTCCCCAAGTCTGGGAAGATTGCTTGAACTATCCAATAAGCCTGCTGGAAAGCACTGAGTCTGAAAGAAAATAAAACTCAGCAGCTGCAATTCCTTACTAAGAGATCAAAAACAATGATTCTAAAGACAGGGGTTGGCAGGAGGCAGAGGTTACAGTGAGCCGAGATTGCGCCACTGTACTCCAACCTGGGCAACAGAGCAAGACTCCATCTCAAAAAAAAAAAAAACAAAAAAAAAGAAGAAAGAAAGAAAGAAAGGGGTTGAGGAAATGGTATTAAATCCAGATCTTCTAAATATAAGTTTCCCGAAACCCTCTTCTTTTAATGAAGGTGAGGCTGAGCAGAGTGGCGCTGAGCACCAGCTCCCTGCCAGGCACTCTGCAGGCCAGTGCCACCTACACGGTCTCAATTACTCCTCACCAGGACTAGAGTTATCACCATTTTACAGACAATGAAACTGAGGCTAAAGAAAGTTAGTTGGTTTGCTCGAGTTCATAAAGTTAGGAAGTATTGAACCAGGACTTGAACCCTGGTTTCTGATGGGTGACAGAGCTTTTTGCGTTCTAACATATACTCAGATGATCAGATGATTAGGGTATGAAGAGAGCTATGATTCAGCCTAAATCTATGGCTTGGTGAGCACACAGATGAGGGGCCAAGCCATTTGGCCAGGCCAAAGATGACAAGATGACCCTTGATGGCAGTCCTGAAGAACAAGAAGCTGTTGGCCAGGTGGAGAGGAGAAGAAATGGTGCTCCAGGAAAGGGGGCCAGCACAGTCAAAGCTTGGGGGCACAGGACCTGTGGCTCCTGTAGAAAGTCCATACTCTAGGGTGGCAGTGGGAGGGGTGTGAGGGGCGGAAGGAGAGAGGAAGGGCAGGCTCTTGGTAACTGGATCTGATTTAAAACACGCCCAAAATGTTATCTTGTCCCTGAGCAAGTCCATTTTCTCCCTCTAATTATAAATGAGGAGAGAGAAACCACTGAAAGCATTTTCCTTTTTAACCAGGTTTGCAATGAAAGGACACAGATGGCTCGTGGCTCAGGGAGGATCGTGTATCAGGTCTGGAAGGTCTCCAAAGAGGGCTCTTCCAGGAGGCTGCAAAGCACTACCAGTGTGCTCCCTGCTTCTGTCTCATCCCCCTGCCCCATTTGCTTTCTCATTTGTTCTGTGTCCAATCGCTATCCCCACACCTCATCAATCTCCCCGGCTCGCAGAGAAAGGCCAACCTCCCTTCTGCGGAGACCCCCAGTGCCTGGTGCTGACATCAGAGAGCTGGACTCTGTTTGTCCTGATAATCTGGGGACAGATAAGGGCCATTAACGCCTTGCTTAATTATGAACACCCAAAGCAGGCCTACTAGTCATAGACCAGCAGAGGTGGGAGGAGACACGTGGCAATCCAGGCTCCATCCTATTTTATTTTTTTATTTAAATGAGTTAATATGTGAAAGCTCTTGGAACAGTGCCTAGCACATAGCAAGTGTTTTGAAAATGTTTGCTATTATTGTTATCAGTGCTGTCACATTTATAGGTGGAGAAGTAGAGGACCAGTGAGGATTGGGGTCTTGCCTAGTTACACAGCAAGTGACAGGCTGCAGTGGGACTGGGTCCAGGCCAGGACTATTTCCAAGTCCTCTTGCTGCCCTGAGAGGGCTCTCCAGGCTTCCTTTACACCGAGCAACTGACATTTTGAGCCCCCATCGAGGGTCAGCTCTAAGAAAATGCAAGCAGGAGGCTTCTTATTTGAAGGAATGAATGACGAAGTCTGTCTGTCTTCATAAATAAATCTCTGATTTGATCTCATCCCCAAGTAGCACCGTACTATAGATATCTCCATTTTCTGGATGAAAAAACTGAGTATGTACATACCGTGCCTAGAAGCCTGGTTTTGGAAGATGCTCAATACGTTTTAACTTCCCATGGGTGGGCATGCACCTCTGATTAGTGGAGATGTCACATTGAAATTTATCCCCCACCTAACGTTGGTCTTTCTCCCCTCCCACAGAGAGAAATGAGAAATGATGAGTAGGAGAGTGAGAGAACCCCCAGCTGGGTGGGGCCATAGGGGGTCAAAGCTGGAGGATGGACAGGATGATGGGTGGTCAGCTGTTGGGTCAGATGAGAGTGCCTTGGGCCGGGAGAGGGCACCCATTTGTTTTGTCCTTGGACATTTACAGTAAACTCATCCCTGCTCCTGACTCTATGACATGTCTGTACTATCTGCTTCTGAGAAGACTGTTCAAATAGAATCCAGGCATGCTGACTAAGAGGATTTCTGTACCAGTCTGAGAAAGGTGGGTTGGGGCCTGGGTCATCAGGACATCTTCAGCCAGGAGACATGAGGCAGAGAGGTGAAAATCAGGAAGACGCTTGCTTAGGGAATGGCTGCCACAATCTGTGGTGCTAGGTCCTTTCTGAGATTTGCTGATTTTAGGGTAAGTAAAAAGCAGTCAGTGCTGTTTTACCAAGGGGAAGCTGCTCACAAAAGGGCATAACATAGTGTACTGGTTAAGGACCCTGTTTCTGCAGTCAGGGTTCATATCCCAGCCCCCCACTAACTCTGTGATCCCCAGCAAGTTACTTCATCTTTTTGGTGCTTTAGTTTCCTAATGTGTAAAATGGGGGAATGAAAGTTGCTGTTCCTTGCCTTTTAGAGTTGATATGAGCATTTGGATTTGGCATACATGGAGTGCTCAGAACGGTGCCTGCACACAGTAAGCCCTATAGAAGTGTTACAGTTGCAGTTATGATTGCTGATATTTAATATCTGCTATGCATCAGATCCGCTGCAGGCATCGGTCTTCTATTACATCCTCAGAGCTGACTGTCTCATGGTGAATAAGTGAGTGGAGCTGACATGTGAACCCTGACTATTTAGCTCCAAGGACGGAGCTTCCCTTGGGCCAGGTTGACTCCAAAATTCTTTCAGTTCCCATCTGAAATCTCTCTCATCCTTGAAATGTCCCCTACTTTTGTCTGTTGGATGAGACCATGGAGTGAGTAATGAGATTACTTTATGGGCATCCAGTGTGCTATGACAAAGCACAGTCATCAGCCTTATTTCCGAGGACAGCATTTGTTGCGTGTTAAATGGCCTCAGGCATACAACTAGGGGGTCAGGGATCCTGATTTACTTCCTGTCTTGTTTTTGGCCGTCTTCTAGCTATAGGCAGGTCACATCGCCTCTGTGAGTCTCCTTTTCCTCCTCCTCTGTCTTCACAGCATTTTGGCTGGATGGACAGATCATGAAGGGACTTTGACAATGAGGAGACCTGCTCATAGATGAAGTTTTGCAAAGATTGGAAGAGGCAGCCTCTGCCATTGCCATTTGTGTAGCTGTTTCTGTAATTAAAAAACAAAAAACCAAAAAACCAAAAAAAAAAAAAAACCCAGAAAACAAAAAACCCAAACAACATTATCAAAGAGGATGTACTTAAAGTGAAGTGATGATCATCCCTTCTTCCAATCCTGATGGCTCATACCTGGGACTGTACATGTCATGGGTTTTGGAGCCTACACTGACCCTCTAATGAGGTGCTCTGTGGGCAAGGTCACAGGTTCCAGACCTGCTGCCACCTCTGGCTAAGTGTAGACCAAGCTCCTGGGGGAGGGCCACATCTCTATTGCTTAGAGTGCCTGACACAGCCCTGCTTGAGATTCTGTCTGAAAGAAAGAGGTGAATGGTCCTTCCCTTCTCCTGGATGTCTAGCTTCTCCTAGCTCCCTGACTTTTCCCATCCGCTGGCTGGCAGGCCCTCCCGGTGTCCTTTCCTTGTTCTATGGCTGGCTCAGGCTCAGGATAAAGACCACATGTCTGTGGAACAGTCATTCTCTCCTCTGTGCACTCTCAGCTTTTGGCACAGAGCTTTCTACCTCTACGGGTCCGGAGCTCCAGAGGCCTTGAGCACCAGAAGGCTAGGCCTCTGGGATTAGCATTATGTCCTAGGCTTAAATGGATGAGAGAGCCCAGTGACTTGAGCAGCTCAAACCCTCAGACTGGATCTAATGATGATCCAGATAATCCAGTGCCCAGCTGAGAGCCTGGCACACAACCAGTGCTTATAATGAAAGCATTAGTGAGTAAAAGAGTGATCCCTGGCTTTGAACTCCCTCTAAGTATACCCCCAGGCATCTGTTCTTCCCTCAGTCACAATGCTGACGCCAGTTCATGACTGGTCTCCTCTCCTTTGATTGTGCACACAAGGGCCAGTCTTGTGTCTTATTTTGGTATCTTTAGCACCTAGAATAGTATCTGGCACGTAGTACATAAATGTTTAGGCATGAACAGATGGCTGGGTTCTACATTCTGTCATTCACTCATGACTGCGAACTTATGGAGCCTATGACTGTGATTTCAACCTGAGTCATGCTCCTCCCTACTGTGCGTGGTCTAGCAAGCATGAAGAGAATATTATGGGAAAAGCAGGTTGGGAGTCATTTGCAGACCTGTCAGCAGCATCGGCTGCAGATACAGCTTACAGAAGATGGGCCAGATCTTCAGAAGACAGAACAAAAACACATGGGCCTGGAATAAAAACTGTTTTCTTGCTCAACTTACTGCTTGCCCAGAATTGGTTCATCTCTTAAGTGGCTGTTAAAGTCCCTCCTCACTGGAAGAGAAACGTATTAATAGGGACCCATTCAAGGTTAAGTGGAGCAAAATGTTTCCTAAAGATTTCCTCATTTTACAGAAGAGGACATTAAGTGTCAGG
Organism: Piliocolobus tephrosceles; assembly: GCF_002776525.5. Classification (NCBI taxonomy): domain Eukaryota; kingdom Metazoa; phylum Chordata; class Mammalia; order Primates; family Cercopithecidae; genus Piliocolobus; species Piliocolobus tephrosceles. The sequence goes on along the minus strand of NC_045434.1, from coordinate 166,640,257 downwards.
GTTAAATAAACTGCTCAAGGCCACCCAACTAATCAGTAATTGTATTTCTAGCTACAGTATATATTGAGTATATTGAGTATTTGCTATGTATTAGCCACTAATGTAAGTGCTTTTTATCCATTGCCGTATTTAATCCTGGATAAAATAACTTTATGGATTGGGTTTTATTATCCCCATTTGACCGAGGTGGAAACTGAGGCTTGGAGAGATAAAGTAACTTGCCCATGCTGCCTCATTAGGTACTGGCAGAACCGTGACCCATGTCTAAATCTGGCAGACTTGGGAGCCTGTGCTGAAGTGATTCTCAGCCAGCAGAATGTATACTTTGGACTCTACTCTGACACTTTAAAAACAAGCTCATGCCAGAGCCCCACCCCAGGCCGGCTGAATCAGAACCTCTGTATTCTAAAAAGCTCCCCAAGTGATTCCAATGTGCCTTCCTGCTTGAGAACGTTAGCATAAATGACTTACCCCTCTGAGCCCCAGGTTTTCTTATCTGAAAAATGGGGGCCACAGGGATCTGGAGATTTTTGCAGGATCCAAAGGAGTTCATGTGTGTGAAAGGGCCCAGCACAGTGTCCAGTCACAGGGGTGCTCAGTAATTGCTGACTTCCTTGTCCCAGCAACCAAGGAGTGCCTGGGGGGCTTTGGGTCTCCTGTGTCTGCACATGACCCCACTTTGCCAAAGACCCAGAACACTGTTTTCTGGGCTTTGGAGTTCAGTTTCCTGATTGTTTGTTATTATTCTTAATAGAATTCAGGAGAAGGCCACGAGTGGGCCAGACATCTGTGATAAATCTGCTGGGGTTTTTACAGGAAAGACTTCCCAAGTTCACTGTATTCTATATTTCTTGCTTTTCTTTCCAGCTACAACATAGCCAGGAAAATATCTTGCTTGAACTGAAAGAAAACAGCCCATTAGCCTCTGGTGAAAGTCGAGTTAGGGAAAATGAGTGTCATATTATATAGCAGAGTGCTAGGACATTTGAAGCACTCTTTCTAAAACACTCATCTGAAAGGGAAAGGTGTTTTTACTGCAAACTTTCCCCATTCCAGGACCTCCTTTATGGAGATATGAGGAGTATTATTACCTGTGTTACAGATGAGAAAAGTGTGTTACAGGTGACATTGCATGACCAAGGCCCTTACATCTAGTTTGCCTGGCTTTTGAAGCCTAAAGCGTTTTTTGTACCACAACTGACTCCTTGGGTCTTCTATTTTCCTCCATTATTTTCCAATAACTTTAATTTCACGATAAAAACAAACAAATTTTAAAAGATTGCTTCAAAAAAACAGCAATCTTTCAAAACAGAACATTCTTGCTATGCTCAGAACCTCTAGCAACTAGTATCTCTGATGCTAGTAGATGCGTGATAAATGATCGATGATTGAATGTACAAGTGGTAAATCCACAGCTTACCTACCAGGCGTCCCTTTCTTCCTCAACACTCACCTGGGATTGTGCCCATTTTTGTTTCAACTTCAGACTTTCTCCCATTGCACTGGGGGCTGTTCCCTTGGGACCTTTTTTGCATTGTGGGGAATTCTGCATTCCAGGGCTTATCCATCTTGTGATTGGCTTGCCTTTGGAACACACAGACTTCTCGGTTCTCCTTCTGATATGGAGTGTGTCCTTGTCCTCTCTGGATTTCCATTCCATCATGATAAGTCATTATCAAATATATTCCCCTGTTTTATTTTTAACTTGTCAAGTAATAATAATGCTAATAATAGATAAAATTTGTAGTGCTTCCTCTGTCCCAGTGCTCTGTTGAGGACTTCACATATTGAATAGTATGCCCCCAAAAGTTGAAATTCAAACTCCTGATAACTATGAATATGACTGTATTGGGGTCACATTGATAGGGCCTTTGCAGGTATAATTAAGTTAAGGGTCTTGAGATGAGATCATCCTAGATTTAGAGTGGACCCTAAATCCAATGACTAGTGCTCTTGGAAAGGACAGAGAGATTTAACACAGAGAAGATGTGAAGATGGAGGCAGAGATTGGAGTGATGAACCTGCAAACCAATGAATGCCAGGGATTGCTGGCAATACCAGAAGCTGGGAGAGAGACATGGGATGCATTCTCCCCAGACCCTCTAGAAGGAACCAACCTTGCCAACAACTTGATTTTGAACCCTTGGCTCCAGAACAGTGAGAGACTAAATTTCTGAGGTTTTAAGCCAGCTAGTTTTTGGTAATTTGCTATGGCAGTGTTTATTTCCCAGGAAATACGCACACCTATAATTCAGGAGTTACTTTTTATTCTAAGATGAGAAAATTGAGGCTGGGAAAAGGTTTATGACTTTGTCCAAGGTCACAAAATTAGCAAATGCTACAGACTGGATTCTAACCCAGTTCCAGGGCTGGCTTCCTAGACATACAACATGTGCAGTTGTACAGGGTCCTGAACTCAGAAGAGCCTCTGATTGATTTGATGCTCTGCTGTTGCCTTCTGGAAATTTTAAATCTTTTCTTTAACAAGGGGCCTGCATTTTTATTTTGCACTGGGCCTCACAATTATGTAGCTTGATCTGACCAGGTGTCTCTGCTCTCCAAACCTCTGCTTTTTCCTTCATCATCTGCCGTACAAAAGCCCACACATATCTTTAATCTCCATCCATCCCCACAGCCACAGACTTCTAACCAGTCTCCCCATGTGATAAACTGAAAAATGGGCCCCTAAAGATGATCATGTCCTAACCCCCAGAACCTGTGACTAAATGGCCTGACATGGTTTGCAGCTGTGATTAAGGGGTCTTAAGATGGGAAGATTACGCTGGACGATCTGGTGGGCCAGATGGAATCACAACAGTCCTTATAAGAAGGATACAGGAGGAGTTAGAGTCAGAGGAGTTGGTGATAGCATGAAAGAAGCAGGGATGGGACCGATATGCTTTGCAGATGAAGGAAGGAGCTCCCAACCAAGAAATACATATAGCTACAGGAGCTGAGAAAGATATGGAAGTAGATTCACCTTTCAGAGCTTTTGGAGGGAACCAGCCCTGCTGACACCTTGACTTTAGCCCAGTGAAACTAAGTTTGGAGTTCTGACCTCTGGAATTATAAAAGAACAAATCTGTGTTTTAAGCCACTAACATTGTGATAATTTGTTATAGCAGCAACAGGAAACTAATACACTACTTCCCTCTTACTCTTACCTTAGCCTTACGAGGACCCCCTCTTACTCTTACCTTTCAATCTGTGGAACAAAAAGAAATCATCCTGGCTGTATTGGAGAAGATAAATAGAACTTTAGTTTAACAGAAAAAACAAAAAATTTACATAACATTTATATATAATTGTAAAAAAAAAGTCATAGTTTTTCAAAGGCAAGATTTTGTTTTTGCAATGTTCATTTATTATGCAGGGGAAAAGACTAGCATTTATATTTACATAATCAAAATAATCAATGTGGCATAATAATGACTAGTTTAGAAACCCAAAGAACATTTTAAAAGTGGCTTTTGAAAAGCTCTCTAGATTTCTGTTTTAATCTTTCCTTATTCTGGAATGAAACATAGTTTTGACATTTGTGTTATTTAATGATTTGATTTCTGCCTAATACATAAAAAGTTAAACATGAAAAGATTGCTTTAAACATAAATTTAATCTAGATTTCTTTTAGGAAAAAAAAATGAAAGAAAAGCAATCATCAAAAATTCTACACCACCAAACTAAAATAAAAACCAAAACAGAAACCAAAGTCCACTTTCCTTCACTGGGCTTTCCAGGTTACACGTCACTTAGCCTTTGCTCAGTGTCCCTCCCACATCTGCCACCAGCCCACCACACTACTCCATGCAAAGAAGTGCAGCTGAAAAAGCATAAATTTCAGATGAAATTCTATTCCAACACTTCCTGCCTGTGTAAGTTTGGGCAAGTCACTTCATTTGTCTGGGTCATATTATGTCCATTTCAGAACTGAGGAAATTAATCCCCAAGGCCGGGTCATAGAGGAAATGAACTGTGCCTGGCATGATTCTCTGTATCCTGCAGATGTTGGGGATGATGCTGTCACATGGTAATTTCTGTCCCCTCTTCCTTCAGGTAGCAGTAAACATGTTTGAGATTCACTGCCCGGGGGCATGATTGTTAGGGCAGGAACAGTAATTTTTGAGAGTTCATTTTAGGATTTTTGAAGTAGGTGTTTGAAGCTCCCAGCAGTAAGCAGTTGTCCAAAAGACAAGAGTTCAGACTGCCTCAGGCCATGAAGTTTATGCCTTAAACAGCTGAGGACCCAGGGGTGATGCCTGTTTTTATGCATAAGAAGAGCTCAATCCTTTCTGAGCTGGTAGAAAGATGGAAACGTTGTTACAGCAGCAATAGGAAACTGAGTCAGTCTCTGGTATAGGTATCACCTCTTCTGCTTGTGGGTATGAGGCAAAGGGTGAAGGAATCCTTAGATAGACTCAACTCTGGCATCCAAAAAAGAGGGAGCCTCTGCCCAATATCTGGCTCATTGTTCCAGGAGGCAGTGAGCCCCACAAGGTTCTTATCCCACTTTGCCTGGATGAATGGATTGAAGGTGGCCATAGGGGATGAATAATAGTATATTTGCTCAGCTTCTTTTTTTTTTTTTTTTTTTAATATGGAATGCTTCACGAATTTGCATGTCATCCTTGCGCAGGGGCCATGCTAATCTTCTCTGTATCGTTCCAATTTTAGTATATGTGCTGCCGAAGCGAGCACTCAGCTTCTTTAACTGAGCAAATTAACAGTGGGTTGAATGTGATAGAAAGCTTATTTCACTGCACATATATCCCAAAACCTAAAGTATAATAATAATAATAATAATTTTTAAAAAAAGTTTAGACTGGCAGCTGGTCCAGGGAGGAAGGGCAGCTCTGCACCACAAATCGTCTGGGGCCCTGGTTCTTCTTTTCTTGTTATTCCACTGTCCTTTAGCATTCTGGTTTAGTCATCTCAGCTTCAATTAGCTCTCATCTACCTCATCTGCATTTCGGTGAGCTCAAAGGGAAAGAGGAAAAAGGAGGCAAGCTGCTTCCTCTTCAGGGCATGACCCGATGTTTGATACCTTACTTCTTCTCATGTCCTACTGGACAGAGTTTTGTCACATGGTTATCTCTTGCTGTAAGAAAGGTTTAGAAATTGAATCTCTAGCTTCCTGGCCATCAGACCAGCTACAACTTATAGCTATGGGACTATCAGAAACAGGAATCAAGATAGAATGGATAGTGGGGGCAGTCAGTAATCATGATACAGAGACCTCCATAGAAGTGCAAGTATTTCCCTGTTATATCAGTCAGGGTTTGATGAAGGAAGTAGACCACTGTGAGTATTATGGAGTAGGGGGTTTATTATAGAAATAAGACCACATATGATTGTGGGAGAAGCTGTGGAAATAACAGTCTGAATGGGGCAGTTGAAGGATCAGAGAAAATCTCTACCCACCCCTTCTGAGATTCGTGAAGGTAGACAAGTGAGGAGAAGGAGAGCATGCTAGAATCTGTAACATGTCTACAACTGTCACTCATCTCTCCTAAACACAACAGCCCTAAGCGAGTAGTGGATGCTGCTTTACCTTTTCTAAATCTTGCATTAAGTCTTTTGACCAATTCCAACCTGAAATTACACAGGAAGTAAATATGGGGAAATATAGTTCTAGCTTAGCAGACACAGTTACAAACTACTACATCCATGTTGCTGAGAGTGGTAGACACTGAGATGGGGCAGATCTGGGAGCCACGAGGCTGGGTGAGGAGACACTAGCAGCAGGCTCTGCATGGGCTGCTCAGACAACACTGCAGTGGATGCTGCTGCTGAGGATGAGATGAGAGACACAGATGTGCTTCCCCATCTGTCCCTCTCCCTAGTGCGTTGCTACCATACATCAGCCTTTCCATTCCAACACTCCTATCCCCATCAGAACTAAGGTGCAATCTTGGGAATGGAAATGCAATCTTGAGAGGGAGGAAGCCCTGCCATGAGGAGAAAAAAAAAATTGATTACATTAGGATTTCTGCCCTCAAGCAGAATATGCTCTTAGAAGACAAAACAGGGTGCTTTCTAGAAAAACAAGGTACATTTCTTAAACGCTTACACAGGTATGCAAGATACACTTACTTACATAGTGAAGAATAGGTAATCAGCAAATCTTACCTGCCTCCTCCCTTTTTTTGCTGGATCCAGACAAATAGAAGAACACCATTAATCCCTCAGTGGGCCAGGCTTTTGTGTGCTTCCTTCTTTCATGAACCCCTTTCACTTTTGTCAGCTTGATTTTGTTTTAAGCAACCCCATGGTACATTTCTCCTCCTTGACTCAGCTCAAATGAACACCTTTTCTGTTATTCCTTCTTGACCTTTGCCTCAGGATCTCATGGACAGAGATACTGCCTGCCCTGCCTTCTCAAGGCCCCAGGGATTTTGGTCAAACATTGTATGTACTCCTGACTCGACATAATGTCTCCTGAACTAAGTTGTGAGGCAAGGACCTCAAATATCCTACGTCTCTGTATGCCTGCATCAGGGACCAGGCTTGTTGACTGATAGATTGGATTGACTTTTCTCCAAATGATGAGCAAATCAGATGATTATCTTACTCGAAGAGAACACTGCTCTCCAATTGTGTAAATATAAATTACACACACACAGAGTTGACTCCTAATATTGTTTAATTGTGTTGATAAAAATACAAACCATCTAAAACTATGTGGAACAGGGATCTTTGAGCCTTCAAGTGTTCACTGTGAGTTTTGTTTTTCATTTGCGGATGCTCTCTCCAGGCCCTTTCCTCTTGCCTGTATTGCAGAGAAACATCTCTTACTTCAGGCTTTTGCTATATGTATGGTTTCCAGTGGCTGCTATGACCAAAAAAACCATAAACTGGGTGACTTAAAAAAATATAAATGTGTTTCTCACAGTTCCAAAGGCTAGACATCCAAAATCAAGGTGTCACAGTGCCATGTTCCCTCTGAAAACTCTAAGAAGGATCCTTCCTGCCCTCTTCCTAGCTTCTGGTGCTCCAGGCAATCCTTAGCATTCCCTGGCTTTTGGATACATCACTCCAATCCCTCCCTCCTTTGCCACATGGCATTTTCATTGTGTGTCTCCTCTGTGTCGTCACATGGCTTTTTATAAAGATGTCACTTATTGAATTTAGGACTCACCCTAATTCAGTATGACCTAACCTCACCTTGATTACATCTGCAAAGACCCCATTTCAAATAAGGTTACATTTTCAAGTACTGGGGATTTTGACCACTACATATCTGTTTGGGGTCATAACCCACAGCTGATGCCATGACTTACATTATTTGTACCTAGAGGCGATGTATTTTAAGCTTGGATACTCCCCAAATACCTGACACTAGTCAGCCATGGCATCAGTCCCAGCTGCAGTCCTGCCACAACAGGGCAGAAGTCTGGCCTCATGTCCTTTGATGGATGCAGTAGGCAATAGGGCAGGGTGTAGGTCACTGACTCCGAAGCTCCCTCATGGCCTCATGCATGAAAGCACACAATCCTTGATGTTCTACAGCAGGAAGTACCAAGGCTGGAGTGGAGCACTGACTCTCTCATTAGCATGCTGTGGAACCCACACAAGCCACTTCTCTGAACACCAAGTCATTACTTTATCGTTCTGTATGAATGAAAGAGCAGACACTTACTGAGCATTTGCTATGTGCCAGAGCAGGGGCTGGGGCCTGGGATACAGAAATCATTAAAATTCCACCCTCAATGAACCTAGCATTCATGAGGGATAAATCACTCACCTGTGGGGTCTGATGCAGATCAAAGCTCTCTGTGATTAATAACATGCTGTGCACGTGTCAGCAGCAAAGATGACTCACAGGGTTCAGGCCTGGAAGGCCTTTGTGGCAACCTCACGGTTCCTCCATTAGGCCTTTGACACCTGTAAACACAGCAGCTTGAAATTCCGAGGAGGACATTCGCTTTTATTCACTTATATATTAATTTGAGCATCGATCCTGTTCCAGGCACAGGTCTAGGTTCTGAAGATGCAGCAGTGAACAGAGCAGGCACTGGCCCTGACCCAGGCGACCTCCAGTCTATAGTAGACGTAGACATTCAATAAGTGACAAGTTCTAACTTTCCCAGAACTCTTGCTTTGGCCTTAAAAATCGGATAACTGCTTTAAAATTTTTAAACATTGTATCTCAATGGATTCCAGACGTAAATCCAGTCCTCTGACTTTCATTCAAGATCCTTTCCACCTTATCAAATTGGTCCTTTAGAAGACAAGGGCAGAGCCTGCCACTGCTCAGAGAAGGAGTGTTGTCAGCTCCCACGAAGTCCTACCTGGGAAGGTGTATGCTAAGGGTTAAAGTATTGGCATGAGGAAGGAGTTCTATTATTAGTGGGGGCATATGGATACATGCAGATACCTGTGTGTGTGTGTGTGAGCGAGAGAGAGAGAGAGAGAGAGAGAAAGAAAGCAGAACATGTACACAAGCTGTCATGTGGGTTCCTAACTCCAGACCTTGCCTTTCCTAAAAGTTTTAGGTTGAATCTTGGTGGGGTTTAGCATTGCATTCATCTCTTTTCTGTTGGGGTTCCTCTTCCATAAGATGCACAAGATGTTTTCCCAGTACAAGGGACAGGAAGTCACTCTTACCTAAAATAGAACTCTATGTTGTTGGAAAATACTCTTCCCTCCTCTCCCCTTTCCACATTCATCCTCTGAGCAACAACCTTAGGTTTGAATTAGAAAAGAAAAAGAGGGCAGGTTTCCTGTCCTTAAGGAGCTCACTCATGTTTGAGGGTCTTAGAGAAGCAGACTTATGATGACAATGCAATGTGATGGGCTCTAAGTTTGGGCATAGCAGTACCCTGTGCTTCTCTCTGAGGCAGCAGCTGACTTACAGCAGCACTCAGGGAGGCCACTGCTGAGGAGGTGAACCTGGGCTGTTTTGAAGGATGCATAGGTGTTAGCAAAATAGAGGAGAAGGAAATTCCAGGCACAGGACACAATGGATGCAAAGGTACAGAGCCAGAAAATAGTAAGATATGTCCCACCCACCTGCAACCTCGGAGGGAATGGAAGGGGCTCAATAGGGAAGCCCCCCTCCTCCCCTCCTCTCCAAGCGTGGTGGAAAAGTTGTTCATTGATTGGTAAGACGCCAAGATAGAGATAAACGATTGAATACTATTGCAGGGATCACTGTGAATTAAAGGGTCACGTACAGAGCAGGAGGGAAGCCAGGGCCCAGCCTGGAACGGGGAGACCCAGGCTCTCCCTCTCTCCCCTCACACATGTGTTCCAGTACTTTCATCTCTGGTCTTTTGGCCCATAGGGCTGCCTGGCTGATGGTATGATCCCAAGGTTTGAATTTGGGCTTAAGGGCTTATGAAAAAGCTCCAGAAAACTCCACTTAGAGGTTTTGGGTACAAGTCCAGCTATTAATACAGTCTTTGATTTTTCATGTGTAAGGGCGCCTGGGCAATCCTGGATCCCTGGTCTAATAAAACCCAAGCCGTAACCCACGATTGTTCCTAACACCGTCTTTCCTGATGCACTGGCATCCAGCTTTCTTTCTTCATTTTCCTCTTTTTCAGAGGGACCACCAGGTCCCACTCTGGCTCAAGCCAACCTCCTGTTGCCTTTTTTTCTTTGTCTACTTACCCCACTGTGTCCTGTGTTTTATGTGTTCAGATCATCCTAAAGCCTGAGGGAGGCTCACGTCATTTTCACCTTTGTATTCTCTATAGTCTTGAACACATCCCGGGTAAATGTGTAATAAAACATGGATTCAACTTTTCCTGGCTGTGAAAGGAGAAATTAACATCAGTGTTGTTTGTTGTGGATTTTGTCTAATGTGATTTGTTCATTTACACCTCCAACATCTCTTCATTGGGGGCCAGGAAAGAAGGGATTCTAAGTACCTCTCCTCAAGGAGCTTACAGTCGCACTGAATCCTCTTCACTATCTTTATGGTTTGTTTTTATTAACCCAAAGTTAACCAAACAGGAAGCAGAGAGACTGTGAACAGAGAAGGCCACCATATTTGCAGGTGATGTTGCTGGGACTTGAACCCAGGTTTGTAAGTCATGGGGACAGGTGTCCTGGGGAACGGTCATCTCTGTGGTACTTCCTGGCTGGGCTCCCTTGGCTGTGTTGCCAGCACAGCCAATGCACATCACTTGTCTGTTGCTGCAACTGCAGCCACCGACTTCCTCCCCACCGTGGCAGCATTTCTAGAACCTGGCAAGGCCAGCTGTGGACCCAAGCCAGGCCCACTACAAAAGTGCTTTTTCTTCTCTCTACAGTGATCTATCCTGAAATGTGTGATGCTCTCTCTACATGGCCATAATTTGAAGTTCTCTCCCTTTTAATAATCCTTTTAAAGAAGAATCGCAGCAACACCCACATGATTTGTGATTACCAGAGTAAAAACCACTTTTTTTTTTTCTTTTTTTCCATCATCCTGGCATCTGGAGATGAGCAAAGCAGAGGAACAGAGTGTTATGTGCTGTCTCCAAACACCTTCTCCTGGGCAGGCGCTCCCTCCAGCACAGCTGGCCTGGGAGTTGGGAGGCTGCTGCCCCAGTGCCCCCTCTGCTGTGGAAAGAACTTGTGCCAATTGCTTCATTCGCACACTGATTTGCCCAACAAACACACACTGCGCCCCTCAGTGCCACACCTGTGCTGGGTGCTGAGCAGAGACACAGAGAAATGACCCCGTCTCCAAAGATGTCCCCAGCTGATGGCCTAATGGGAAAGGCAAATCGCCAGAGCTTGATGAGTGCGTAGATTCTCACGGGCAAGAAAAGGAAAGGCGTTTCAGGCAGATGTCACAGCACAGGCAAGGGGTGGGGGCTGGAAGAGCAGCTGAGTCCAGGGAAGGTGAGGAGTGCAGTGCGTGTGGAGGGAATATTTACTTGGAGGGAACGTGGCTGGAAAGGCAAGCTGGAGCCACGTAGGGAGGGCTTGAATGAAGACAAGGAGTTGGCTTTATCCTTTATAAGCTGGGAAGACACTGAGATATTATAGACTCATGATCCCTGCTGCACCCAGGATTGGGGTGGGGTGTGGGGGGAAATGTGTTGAGTCTTCAAAAACGTGGGTATGGACAGGCATTAGGGCAGATGGTAAAATGCTTTTTCTCTCTTTCTCTGCCTCTTTTTCTCTCCCTCCCTTCCTCCCATTCTTTTTTGTTTTAATAAAAATAATTTAGTCTATTTATTCTCAAAGCTAAGAAATGTGTTTCACTGATCTCATGCCCAGGTAACTGGGATGCAGAGGAAATATTATTAAGGAATTAGAAACACATGATTTACAATCTCAGCCTTCCCACTTCAAAATTAACACCTTCTATGATTTGGGCCCTGCGTTCAGCATTTTTACCAACATTGCCTCTAATCCTCACAGCCTTACAGAGTAGATTAAAATAACAACAGCCACAACAAGGACCACAACACATCCACAAATATCATTTGTTTATTGAGTAATTATGTTCTAAGCACTATGAGAAGAACTGTAAAGACAACAACCTTGTTGAAGCAGGTTTTGTTATCATCCCTGTTTGCAGATGAAGAGACTGAGGCTGAAAGAGCACAGGAAACTCGCCCAGGCCACTGTGTGGAAGAGCTTGTCTGATTCCAAACCCACACCTGTCCACACTACCATCCTGCACCTTAGCAACCAGCCCCCTTCTCTGCAGACACGGGGTTGATGGCCCTTCCCCTGCTGCTATACATAGGTGGTGGGAAGGTTAAGTGAAGAATTATTTTGCAAATTGCAAACAACATACCCGTACATACCTGTGGAGTGTGATTATTATCAATACAAATTATTGATTTCAGATCGAAAAATAATATTAATAAATGAATGCTCAGCCTCCCTGAAGTCGGCTTTATTTTTATAAAACATAAACCCTTAGGTTTATTTGTTTTGTTTATTAGATGCCTAAGCCACAGATTGCCTCATACTCTAGTAACACTGAAAAGCAAAAACGATTAGGAAATGAGGCAATAACTTAGCAGCTGATTTTTAAAGAAACTTTTATTTTGTTGATCAAAGATTTCTTTGATGGTGGGTTCATTCTAGTGCAGACAAGCATTGATAGGTCCACATAGTTTTGAGGACATTAATTTCATTTTGGAAAATGGCTCAGACCACACCCACATATCCAGGTGTTTCCAGGACTATGTGAAACCCAACAGGAGACCTTTGTCTCTCTTCTTCAGAGCACTTTACAAAGCGTATTTATCATCTCTGGAATGGTGGTGTATGGAGCCAGGCTGGGCAGCCAGCAGGAGGAAAACGCGGGTGGGAGGCACGCTTTGTTCCAGAATAGAGTGCCTTTCCTGGATGTCAGGAGGGTGGAAAAAACGGCCCCTTCTAATAAACACAGATGGCCTGGGTGCATCCCTGAGTTTTTACTTTAAAAGGATAAAAAGTGAGCCGTACCTTCAGTTAGACACACGTGGGAAGCCTGTCGGGCTCAAGGAGCTGGCTTCCCTGGGAGAGAGGAGAGGCTGCCTTTCTGGGGCTCTCATCTTCCTCATCCCTTCTCATCTTTTCAACACCTCTCTGCAGCCCTGCCACCAATTCCCTGCCCTGAACCAGGCCTGAGGTACCTCAGTTTCTCCTCACTTGTACGCGCTGTGCTCTGTGTCTGTCATCAAATTACTGTATAGACCTCTGTGAGCCTTGGTTTCTTTCTGTGAAGCACTAAGAAGCAGCAGTCCTGCAGGGAAGATCTGGGAGGTCAGCGAGATACTTTGTTCTGTGTAAGGTACTAGTCAGCATCCACCCTGGAAGTGCTGGGGAAAGCTTGGGGCTTAGAGCTTCTGCTCTTCACCTCCTAAGTCAATTGCATGGAGACAGGTCTTTCATCCCACCTGACCCCTGAGTCTGCCTCTTCCTCTCCTTTCTGTAATTGCACAAATCCTTAGGGCATTCTTTGTTTTCATTTTATCCGGGCAACAACCATGCTGGGAAGATCGTTGTACTATTTACCCATTACTATGTAACAAATTACCCCAAGTTGGAATGGTTTAAAAGAACAAGCATATATGACAATGGAAAGGACTTTGGATGATAATGATGTGTCAACGTAAGTTAATTTCTGAGGGCGGGGAGGTTGGGAGGGGCTTAGTTGGGTGGTTCTGGCTCCATGTCTCTCATGAGGCTGCAGTCAAGCAGTCGGCTAGGGCTGCAGGCATTGAGGACTGGGTTGTCAACTTCCAAGCTCAAGCTCACTCAAAGGGCTGGGGTTGGGGCAACTAGCAGGAAAGTTTGGCTACTCTCATATGGGCCTCATCGTAGGGCTGCTTATGACATAGCTGCTGGCTTCCCCCAGAGCCAGTGAAGAAAGAGAGCCACCAGCAGGGATGCTAGCCACGTGTCTTTTATCACCTAATCTTGGAAGTGCTATAGCATCACTTCTGCCATATTCTATTGGTCACACAGGCAACCCTGGTACTCAGGGCAGGGAACTCCACAAGGTGTGGATTCCAGGAGGTGGGGATTGTGGTGGCTGTCTTGGGAGTGGCTACCATGGCCACCCAGACAGGGAATGGCAGTACTAGCTGATCGCCTGTTTGTGCACTGGACAGTAAGCCTGCCAGTCACTGTTGTGTGGGAATGAAAAGATGCAATGCCTGGCAATGTGCTCAATAGGTATTTGATGAATGAATAAAAGATCGGTTTTTCTAAAAGAGTTCTGATTGGTTTTTTCGCTACTAAAACCTTCAGCATTGTCTGATGGATTAAGTACAAATTTCTGACCCAGACACTTATAGTCTTTCCCAATGTGGCCCTAGTCTCTAATTACAGTTTCCAAACTCAAGTCTTTGCTCATGTCACAGTTTCTGCCTGGGCTGTCCTTAAAGTTTTGAAATACAGCTCCTCTTCAAGGTCAAGCTAACTAACCCCACCTTCTTTGGTGTCCACATTGCCTGTCTCCTTGCCCTTAGTAGCAGCCTCCCTGGTTCCTGGTGGTGGGTGGTGCACTTGCTTACTCAGGCATTCCATTGACCTTTGAAGTTGGTGCTCAACAACTTTGGCCAGAAAGGAGGTTTTCTGCAGAGACTGGCAATGTGTTTCTGACTAAGTCTTACATATATAGTTTTCCAATATAGCTTTTCTTGTACCTCCAGAGGACACACATCATTTTAATTTAAACAACCCCCTAAAGCATTTGGCATACAGAGGTGACTGTCCATCTCTTGGAGGAAGTTCGGTCTGAAATTCCTTCCCTCCTACCATTTCAAGAGTGACGTGCAAGGCAGAATTTATTCAGATGAGGTCTTCCTACACTGGCAGAATGAATATTTTTGATTCCGTAAGTGAATTATTCATATAAACTTCAGAGTTGAAAAGTTTCTATACAGAGTCAGTGGGGAAGTATTTGTCTAAGCTATCTGCCCTACCTAGCCATTAATAAAATGTCCTACCTTTAGGTGCCACATATTTTATAGGAGTCACATATTTTATAACATCAAGGTAGAAAAAAATAGATTCTTATAACAGAAAAGTTTTATAAGTTTTAAAATCAGAAAGTTCTAGATTTGGAATTCCAAATACAATACTTTCTAGCTGACCACTTTTGGTCAAACCACTCATTGCCATTTCACCAAAGATAAAACTGAGGTTTGGAGAAAGATGAATGTCAGCATAGAACCTACATATAGTAGGAACACAATATTAATGTATTTAATGCATATATGTAACTTGATTGCCTCTGGGCTTCGGTTTCCTCTTTTATAAAATAGGAATTATAAAACAGGAATTAGATGTGGCACATATTACATACATGCACCACTTTAAAAACTAAGTCTCCGTTTCCTCATCTGTACAATGGGGATTATTATCTCCACTCTCTCCATCTCATTTGATCCTCACAGTTGTGTAAGGTAAAGTAAGTGAAGCTGCTTTGTGGGGGTACTTTCCTTTGTGATAACGCCCGTCATTAGTAGCCTCTAATCATGGTGTAGGGAAGGAACGCAGGCTCTGTATTCCGGAAGTCCTGGATTCAAATCCTAGCTCTTGGGCTTACTAATCATGGGGGAAATTAGCTAATTCCGGAATGTCTTTGATCCTTGGTTTCCTCCTCTGTAAATGGAATCCTGTCTGGAAGAGTACCTGGAAAATGTCTGCACCTTTTCATTCACCACTTTGTGCCACTTTAGGTGTTGGTGCTTTTCCCAGTAATGGAGAGAATGGATGAGACGTATGAGTGAGTTTTCCCTACGGGACAGCATAGCAGCTTCTTGTCCTACAGTTTCCAATTCACAAATGGCTTTACTTTAACAAAATGACAGATAATGAGAGGGAAAGTAGTGTTTGAATGCTTAGACGCCGTTCTCTCCGATGTCGCAATGTTGTCAAGAACTATCTTTATTCCCTGATTGTCCTGGAGAAGAGAAACATAAAAGCCTTATTCATGGTTTTAATTCTCATTCCAGAGAGGAACAGTGGGTTCTTTCTCCAGTCATTCTGTCCTTACTGGGGAGGAGCCCAGGGACATATTTCACAGCTAAGTCAACTGCTTTTCTTCAAATTCAGATTTAATCCTTGAGCAAAATGAGTCACTGGCTCATCCAGTTAAGATCATCACCCACTTTCCTAACAAAACTTCTCTTCAAAGGAGGACTCGCTCACCCATCAGGTATTTATTTAGCACTCACTACATACTAGATACTATTTTGGCAGCTTGGAGTGACAGAGCAGGAAATAAGAGGGGCAACTGGAGCAGCGTTGTATGGTGGAAAGAGCTCTAGCTGTGGTGCTGAGAAACTTGGCTTTACCTCCTGGTCTTGGAACTTACTTTCTGCGCAGCTCTTCGAATCTGGGGTATAACAGATTCCTGTTTCACAGGATTGTTACTATTTATTTGTTTATTTATTTAATTTTTTGAGATGAAGTCTCACTTTGTCATCCAGCCTCCTGGATGAGTAGCTGGGATTACAAGCATGCACCAACATACCACTAATGCCCAGCTCATTTTTGTATTTTTAGTAGAGACAAGATTTCACCATATTGGCCAGGCTGGTCTCAAACTCCAGACCTCAAGTGATCCACCCGTCTTGGCCTCCCAAAGAGCTGGGATTGCAAGCATGAGCCACCGCGCTTGGCCCCATAGGACTGTTTTGAGACATGTGGTATTCTGGCTAGACATCTGAGGTTCAGAAGGACTTCAGATACAATCCCAGCTATGCCACTTAAGATCATGTGGCCTTGGGCAAATCACTTCACTTCTTTGAACCTCAGTTTCTTCATCTACAAAACCAAAATAATAAGGCATCTCTTGGAAGACTGTTGGGATGGTTCAGAGCTAAGGGTAGCAAATGAAAGAGTTTTATGAAGTTCAAGGCAGGGAGAAGATTTTTCCAAGCCAAACTGAAATCCCTTCTGACGTTCCTAGCTTTTCCTGAGGTTCTTTCACATATTTCTTAATTAGACCTGCCTAAAGCAGGCTGCAAGAAGACTAGAATCTTTGTCTTTGTTTCTTCCATTACTCTTTGAAACAGATCCCTGGTAGCTAAAACCCAAAGTGAAAACAAAGTAACTTATCAAGGTAACTTTGCAGCCTGCTTGTCCTTGCCCCGGGTCTACCCTCAACAAGGGTGGGCCCTTCTGGCTTTGCTCTGCCTGTGAAGTCCTGTGCTTTTATGACTCAGGAGACCACCGTCCCTCCTCTCCAGCTCTTGCTATCAGGTCATTTCTGCAAACGTTTCTCAGGGGCGTTCCCTCTAGATGGGGCCAGAGTTTCCCTTCTTTGGCTCATCCTGCATATGCAAATACATCTACTGAATCCTGGCATTCTAAACTGTGGGTAGTTTGGGCCCAATGGCCTTTTAGGGCAGGGCACTGTGAGTCAAGAATGGAAAGTTAGAGTCGCTGGTGTCCTGGATCTAAGTGTCCCCATCCCTCCACCCGTTAGAGAGGGCGGAGGCCGCTCTAAGGCTCTACAAAAATTTTCCACATGGCAGGATGTAGAAGCGCACTCCAGTGGAAGCCAAACCTGCTCTGGAGTCTGCCTGATGGCAGAACTAAGGGCTTGGTGATCCTTTCGGGGCTCTCTTGGCTAGAATTGATACGCATGGACCTTTTCTGAGGGGCAATGGAAGGAGGAAGGAGTCAAAGCATGGCCGAGAGCCTGGCAGAGGGTCAAGGATGTTAGGGAGGGTGAAGGGATTGTGTGGCATCTGTGTCCCTGCTCTCTGGAAAATGGACATGATGAATAGATGGTGGATATTCATAAGGCTTGGAAGTGAGAATTGATTCACTGATACAAAAGCAGGGACATTTTTCACCATTAATTTCCAGTTATCACAAGATTTTACAGCACTGATTTTACAGGGCCACAGTGTCAGTGTTTCAGGTCTGATGCCTACTTGGGAGATTGTTCAAGGCTCTTCTCTCTGAAAGCCTCAGTTTCCTCATTTGTAAAATGGGAATGACAATAATTCTTGCCTCAGATCCTGGGTGCAGAAGTCAAGTTGGATGTCTAAATGTGAAACTCTTCAGAAACTCTAAACCCTGGGCAGTTATTGGAAATCTAGAAGGAAAGAAACTAGCTTGTAAAAAGCCTAAGGGAAAAAGGGCAAAGGTACAGTTATACCTGTGTCAGACAGGCTCATGAATGGAAAACTTGGCTGCAAGTGGAGCTCTTTGTTCAAAATAGAACATTCCTATTTATTAGCTGATTCTTGAAGTGGTCACTTCCACAGGCATCCCCTGCGGTTCTGGTCAGCGGAGGCCTCAGCATGTGAACATTTGACAGGATGGCAGGTTTTGAGCCTGTTGGTGACACCTGGGTCATCACAAACCTAGTGAGACTCTTTCTTCCATGAAGGGAGATTGATTCCAGAATCTAAGTTTGGGCCAGCAGGTTGTTTGAAACTTGCTCTGGATGTCTCAGAAATACATGGGGAAGAAGAGCAAAATATTTGTCTTCTTTGAGCTTTTGGTGGGAAGGTCTTTGAGTCTCTTCCTTTTCTTTTCCTTCCCTGTACCCTCAGGCTCCTTTTGAAAACAAGGTTTGTTGTGAGCTCACAGAATCATGAAATGTTGGACCTGGTTCCTGGTGGGAGGACTCTGAGTTCATTGAATCCAATCCTTCCATGGTATAGCAAAGGAAATCTGGGTCCAGAGTCGGGAGGATGTGTACCTGAGGTGGCACCGCCTTGTCATGTTGGGAGACAACTTGTTTCCTGCTTCTTAGTGAAGATCCTTTAGTCAACTAAGAAGTGGGTCCAAACTCTCCTCTCGTGCTTAGGATAACTCCTCCGGGCATATAGGATTTCTTGGACCCCTATATTGAGTTTCTTAGGGAGACAGAGCACTGAGCCATCTGTGGCTTTGGGTTCCCTGCTGCTCCCGTTGTCTGAGTCCTGTGGCCACTGAGCCTTGCTGCCACTCTCCCCGTCTCAGACTCAGTTCCTGCCACCAGGGCTTGGACTGAGGTGAAGCAAGAAAGGAAACCATCTGCCTGGGCAATTACAGGACCTTGAAAAGAAGGCCTCCTTAAATTTTTACCCTAGGCCCTTCACTTGCCTCACCCTAATGCCAGCCTTGACATCTTCTGGCATTCCACAAACATGCCATGCCCTCTCCCACCTCAGGACTTTTGTGTTTGCTGGTTTTTTTTTTTTTTTTTTTTGCCTGGAACATTCCGTTCCTGAGAGCTGTGTGGCATCCTCACTGCCCTCCGTTTGGGCTCTAAGGTCACCTTGGAGGGAACTTCACTGAGGTGGGATGGCTGTGTCTTCTGTTTATCACTCACGCAGTTTTATTTTTCACCCCAGCACTCAACAACTCCTGACACATTTGTTTACTTCTTGCCTTGACCCTGCAGGTGGGGTGAATGATGGTCCCTGCAAGGGGCAGAGTGGGGGGTACTCTCAGTACATTTTGGTTGACTGAAGGATGGAAAGGGTGAGCCGGGGTCACCTGTCTTGCCTCCTTCTTCACGATGTAACTTTCCATTCCATGGAGTCACTCTGGCTAATTCTCTGGTTTCATTGTCTCCTTAAGAATCTCTCCGAAATATTCAGGCTGAAAATGCTTTCATGTACTAAGTTTATAGCACACACTCAGACCTTTTTTTAAAAAAATTTACTTTCATCTAATTTTTTGTATTAAAAAATCCTATAACCCCCATAACCCACCACCTAGAGGCAGCATGTTTATTGAGGTTGTTTGCTGTACTTCACACGTGTTTATTAAGACTGCAGTCAAATGGCTGTAAGTGGTAGCTGCTTGTCTGGCAGAGGACGAGCATCCCTCTGGCCCCATCAGGGATGCTTGGCACAACAGGTAGGATCTTCATCATTGCCCTCCCCATGCAAAGCCACTGTGGCCCGCTTCGCCTGAAGACTGAGGTCTGAGCTCCTCCACAAGGCTCTTGCAGTTCTGCCACACCGGCTCCAACCCCTTCCCAGTGCTCCCTCCCTCTTGCACCCTAAGAAACCTTTGCTCCAGCCAGACTTGTCTCCTCATTATCCTTCCAATATCTGTGTCTGCAGCTTTCTCCCTTAGAAACCTCATTATTTCCACAGCTTCAGCTCCCCCACCCCTACCCCATTCTTTGTTTCCAGACCTCAGCTACAGCTCGAATTTCAAATTGCCTGTTGGCATCTCTTTCTGTGAGCCCCGCCAGCAACTCAAACTCAACATGGCTAGAGCCTGCCTTTATTTTCTTTCCCCAAATTGTCCTCCTCTCTCCTCCCCACATTTCTATTAGGAGTCCCACCATTCTCACTGACACCCAAGTTGGAAATTTCAGAGTCTGATTAGCTTTTCCTTTTCTTTTGCCACTACATCTAGTGAGTCATCATATTCTATCAGTTCATCCTAATGATAGCTGTGGGTATTTTATTAGTCCATTTTCATACTGCTATGAAGAAATACCTGAGAGTGCGTAATTTATAAAGAAAAATAAATTTAATTGACTCACAGTTCCACCTGGCTGGGGAGGCCTGACAATCATGGTAGAAGGTGAAGGAGGAGCAAAGGTACGTCTTACATGGTGACAGGCAAGACAGCATGCATAGGGGAACTGCCCTTTATAAAATCATCAGATCTCACGGCCGGGCGCGGTGGCTCAAGCCTGTAATTCCAGCACTTTGGGAGGCCGAGATGGGCGGATCACGAGGTCAGGAGATGGAGACCATTCTGGCTAACACGGTGAAACCCCGTCTCTACTAAAAATACAAAAAACTAGCCGGGCGAGGCGGCCGGCGCCTGTAGTCCCAGCTACTCCGGAGGCTGAGGCAGGAGAATGGCGTAAACCCAGGAGGCGGAGCTTGCAGTGAGCTGAGATCCAGCCACTGCACTCCAGCTCGGGCGACAGAGCAAGACTCCATCTCAAAAAAAAAAA